>NC_138874.1:21903700-22503700 GCF_965194805.1 Balaenoptera borealis
TAGACCATTGTGATAAAAGGGGTCATGGAGCATTGAGATAAAATGGGTCATGGGACATTGTGATGACAAGGATCGTTGAGCATTGTGATGAAAGGTGTCATGGAGCATTGTGATGACAAGGGCCATGGAACATTGTGATCAAATGGGTTATGGAACGGTGTGATGAAAGTGGTCATGGATCATTGTGATGACAAGTGTCCTGGAGCGTAGTGATGACATTTTCATGGAGCATTGTTATGACACAGGCATGGAGAATTGTGATGAGAAGAGTTCTGGAGCATTGAGATGACAAAGGTATGGAGCATTGTGATTACAGGGGCCATGGAACATTTGATGACAAGTGCATGGAGTATTGTGATGACAAAGGGCATGGAGCATTGTGATGAAAGCGGTACTAGAGAATTGTGATGACAGGGGTCATGGAGCATTGTGATGACAAGGGCCATGGAGCATTGTGATGACAGGGGTCATGGGGCATTGTGATGAAAGGGGGCATGGGACATTGTGATGACAGTGGGAATGGATCATTGTGATGAAAGGGGTCAAGGGGAAAATTGATGACAATGGCTATGGGGCATTTTGATGAATGTGGTCATGGAGCACTGTGAGGCAAGTGGTCATGCAGCATTGTGATGAAAAGCACATTGGAGCATTGTGATGACAAGGGCCAAGGAGCATTGTGATCAAATGGGTTATGGAGCATTGTGAGGAAAGTGGTCATGGAACATTGTTAAGAAAGGGGACACGGAACATTGAGATAAAAGGGGTCATAGGACATTGTGATGACAAGGGCCATGGAGCATTGTGATGAAAGGGTTTATGGAACATTGTAATTACAGGAGCCATGGAGAATTGTGAAGATAAAGGCCATGGAACATTGTGATGACAGGCGTCATGGAGCATTGTGATGAAAGGGGTCATGGATCATTTCGATGTCAGGGGTCATGTAGCATTGTGATGACAATGGTCATGGAGCATTGTGAAGAAAGTGGTCATGGAGAATTGTGATGAAAAGTGCTATGGAGCATTGTGATGACAAGAGCCATGGAGCATTGTGATCAAATGGGTTATCGAGGATTGTGATGAATGTGGTCATGGAGGATTGTGATGAAAGGGGACATAGAGCATTGAGATAAAAGGGGTCAAGGGACATTGTGATGACAAGGGCCATGGAGCATTGTGATGAAAGGGGTCATGGAGCATTGTGATGAAAAGCACCATGGAGTATTGTGATGACAAGAGTCTTGGAGCATTGTGATGACATTTTCATGGAGCATTGTGATGACATGGGCATGGAGATTTGTGATTACAGGGGCCATGGAGCATTTGATGACAAGGGCATGGACCATTGTGATGAAAATGGTCATGGAGCATTGTGATGAAAGGGGTCAAGGGGAAAATTGATGACAATGGCTATGGGGCATTTTGATGAATGTGGTCTTGGAGCACTGTGAGGCAAGTGTTCATGCAGCATTGTGATGAAAAGCGCATTGGAGCATTGTGATGACAAGGGCCAAGGAGCATTGTGATCAAATGGGTTATGGAGCATTGTGATGAAAGTGGTCATGGAACATTGTTAAGAAAGGGGACACGGAACATTGAGATAAAAGGGGTCATAGGACATTGTGATGACAAGGGCCATGGAGCATTGTGATGAAAGGGTTTATGGAACACTGTAATTACAGGAGCCATGGAGAATTGTGAAGATAAAGGCCATGGAACATTGTGATGACAGGCATCATGGAGCATTGTGATAAAAGGAGTCATGGATCATTGCGATGTCAGGGGTCATGTAGCATTGTGATGAAAGGGTCATTGTGCCTTGTTATGACAAGAGCCATGGAGTATTGTTATTAAATGGGTTATGGAGCGTTGTGATGCAAGTGGTCATGGAGCATTGTGATGAAAAGCGCCATGGAGCATTGTGATGACAAGAGTCCGCGAGCATTCTGATGACACTGTCATGGAGAACTGGGATGACACGGGCATGGAGAATTGTGATGAGAAGAGTTCTGGAGCATTGTGATGACAGAGGCATGGAGCATTGTGATTACAGGGGCCATGGAGCATTGTGATGAAAGGTGTCATGGAGCATTGTGATTAAAGGGATCATGGGTCATTGTGATGACCAGGGCATGTAGCATTGTGATGACCATTGGCATGGAGCCTTGTGATGAATGGGATACTGGAGCATTGTGAGGAAACAGGCCATTGAGCATTGTGATGACAAGTGGCATGGAGCATTGTGATGAAAGTAGTATTGGAGCATTGTGAGGAAATGGTACATGGATCGTTGTGATTACAGGGATCATGGAGCATTGTGATGACAAGGGTCATGGTGCATTGTGATGACAGGTATCATGGAGCATTGTGATGAGAGGTTATTGGGCATTGTGATGACAGTGGTCATGGAGCATTGCGATGATAGGGGCAGGGAACATTGTGATGACAAAAGCCATGGAGCATTGCGATTACAGGGGTCATGGAACATTTTGATGATAGGGGCATGGAGCATTGTGATGACACTGCTCATAGACCATTGTGATGAAAGGGGTCATGGAGCTTTGAGATAAAATGGGTCATGGGACATTGTGACAACAAGGGTCATGGAGCATTTGATGACAAGGGAATGTAGCATTGTGATGACATGACTTCTGGAGCTTTTGGATGACAAGGGCATGGAGAATTGTGATTACAGGGGCCATGGAGCATTGTGATGACAACTGCATTCAGCATTGTGATGAAAAGAGGAGTGGAGCATTGTGACGAGAGGCGTACTGGAGAATTGTGAGGAAAGATGTCATGGATCATTGTGATTACAGCGATCATGGAGCATTGTGATGAAAAGGGCCATGGAGCATTGTGATCACAGGGGTCATGGAGCATTGTGATGATAGGGCCATGGAGAATTGTGATGACAATGGTCATGGAGCATAGTGATGAAAGGGGTCATGGAGCATTGAGGTAAAGTGGGTCATGGGACATTGTTATGACAAGGGCCATGGAGCATTGTGATCAAATGGGTTATGGAGCATTGTGATGAAAGTGGTCATGGAGCACTGAGATAAAAGGGGTCATGGGACATTGTAATGACAAGGGCCATGGAGCATTGTGATGAAAGAGTTCATGGAGCGTTGTGATGAAAGTGGTCATAGATAATTGTGATGAAATGCGCCATGGAGTATTGTGATGACAAGAGTCCTGGAGCATTGTGATGACATTTTCATGGAGCATTGTGATGACACGGGCATGGAGAATTGTGACGAGAAGAGTTCTGGAGCATTGTGATGACAAGGGCATGGAGCATTGTGATTACAAGGATCATGGAGCTTGTGATGACAAGGTTCATGGAGCATTGTGATGACAGAAGTCACATAGCATTATGATGACAAGGGCCATGGAGCATTGTGGTGACAGGGGTGATGGGGCATTGTGATGACAGGGGTCATGGGGCATTGTGATGACAGGGGGCATGGATCATCGTGATTACAGGGATCTTGGAGGTTTGCGATGAGAGGGGGCTTGGGACATTGTAATGAAAGTGGTCATGGAGCTTTGTGATGAAAGGGGTCATGGGGCAAATTGATGAAAATGGCTATGGGGTTGTGTGATGAAAGTAGTCATGGAGCACTGTGAGGCAAGCTGTCATGGAACATTGTGATGACAAGGACCATGGAGCATTGTGACTAAATGTGTTATGGAGCGCTGTGATGAAAGTGGTCATTGAGCATTGTGATGAAAAGCGCCATGGAGCATTGTGATGACAAAAGTCATGGAGCATTGTGATGACAGGGGTCATGGAGCATTGTGATGACAGTGGTCATGCATCTTTGTGATGAAAGGGGTCATGGAGCACTGTAATTACAGGGGTAATGGAGAACTGTGATGACAAAGACCATGGAGCATTTTGACGACAATGGTCATGGAGCATTGTGATGAAAGGTGTCATGGAGCATTGTGGTGAAAGGGATCATGAGATATTGTGATGAAAAGCCCCAGGGAGCATAGTGATGACAAGGGGCCTGGAGCATTGTTATGACACGGGCATGGATCATTTTGATGACAAGGGTTCTGGAACAGTGTCATGAAAAGGGCATGGAGCATTATGATTACAGGGGCCATGAAGCATTGTGATGAATGGGTTCATGGATGATTCTGACTACAACGACCGTGGAGCATTGGGATGACAGGGTTCATGGAGCATTGTGATCACAATGGCCATGGAGCATTGTGATGACAGATGTCATGTGGCAATGTGATGAAAGTTGTCATAGAAAAACGTGATTACAGGGACCATGGAGCATTGTGATGAAAAAAGTCATGGTGCATTGTGATGACAGGTGTCATGGAGCATTGTGATGAAAAGGGTCAGGGGGAATTGTAATGACAAGGGCCATGGAGCATTGTGATGAAAGGTGTGAGCGAGGATTCTGATGAAACTGGTCATTGTGCATTGTGATGACAAAGGCCATGGAACATTGTGAAGACATGGATCACGGACATCTTTGATGACATGGGCATGGAGCATTGTGATGACAAGAGTTCTAGAGCATTGTCATGACAAGGGCATGGAGCATTGTGTTTACAGGTGCCATGGAGCATTGTGATGACAACAGCATGGAGCATAGTGATGACAAGTAGCATGGAACAATGTGATGAAAGGGGTACTGGAAATTTGTGAGGAAAGGGGTCATGGATGATTGTGAATACAGGGATCATGGAGCTTTGTGATGACAAGGGTTATGGAGCATTGTGATGACAGGTGTCATGGAGCATTGTGATCACAAGGACCATGGAGTATTGTGATGACAGGTGTCAAGGGGAATTGTGATGACAGAGGTCATGGAGCATTGTGATGAAAGGGGTCAAGGAACACTGTGATTACAGAGGCCATGGAGCACTGTGATGAGAAAGGCCATGGAGCATTGTGATAATAGGTGTCATGGAGCATTGGGATGACTATGGTCATGGAGCACTGTGTTGAAAATTGTCATGGAGCATTGTGATGAAAAGCACCAGGGAGCATTGTGATGACATAGGTCATGGGGCTTGGTGATGACAGGGTTCATAGAACATTGTGATGAAAGTGGTCAAGGAGCATTGTGATGACAGTGTTCATTGAGCATTGTGATGACACAGTCATGGATCCTTGTGATTACAGGGGCCATGGAGCATTGAGATGACAAGGGCATGGTGCGTTGTGATTACAGGGGAAATGGAGCATTGTGATGGGAAGGGGATGGAGCATTGTGAGGACAAGGGTCATGGAGAATTGTGATGACTGTGGTCATGGAGCATTGTGGTGACATGGGACATGGGACTTTGTGATGACAGGGGCATAGAACATTGTGGTGAAAGTGGTCAAGGAGTATTGTGATGACAGTGATCATTGAGCATTGTGATGACACGGTCATGGATCCTTGGGATTACAGTGGCCATGGAGCATTGTGATGACAAGGGGCATGGAGTATTGTGATGAAGGCGTACTGGAGAATTTTGAGGAAAGTTGTCATGGATCATTGTGACATTTCCCATGGTGACAGTGATCATGGTGAGAGTTCCCATGGTGACAGTGCTCATGTTGACATTTCCCATGGTGACCGTTCCCATGGTGACAGTTCCCATGGTGATAGTTCTCATGGTCACAGTGCTCATGGTGACAGAGCACATGGTGACAGTGCCCACGGTGAGAGTGCTCACGGTGATAGTGCTCATGGTGATAGTGCTCACGTTGACAGTGCCCATGGTGATATTGCTCACTGTGACAATGCCCATGGTGATAGTGCTCATGGTGATAGTGCTCATGGTGACAGTTCCCATGGTGACAGTGCCCATAGGGACAGTGCTCATGGTGACAGTTCCATTGGTGACAGTGCCCACGGTGTAAGTGCTCATGGTGACATTGCCCACGGTGACAGTGCTCATGGTGACAGAGCTCACGGTGACAGTGCCATTTCTGATAGTGCTCATGGTGATAGTGCTCATAGTGATAGTGCTCATGGTGACAGTTCGCATGGTGACAGTGCCCATGTTGAAAGTGCCCATGGTGAGACTGCTCATGGTGACACTGCCCATGGTGACAGTGCTCATGCTGGCGGTGTACATGGTGGGAGATGCCATGGTGAAATTCCTCATTGTGGCATTGCCCATGATGATAGTGCTCATGGTGACAGTGTCCATGGTAACAGTGCCCATGCTGAGAGTGCCCATGGTGACAGTGCCCATGGTGACAGTGCTCATGGTGACAGTGCTCAAGGTGGCCATATCCATGGTGGGAATTCCCATGGTGAAAGTTCTCATGGTGGCAGTGCCCATGATGACAGTGCGCATTGTGACAGTGCACATGGTGAGAGTGCCCATGGTGACATTTCCCTTGGAGACAGTGCTTATGGTGAGAGTGGCCATGGTGACACTGGCCATGGTGACAGTGCTCATGGTGAGAGTTCCCATGGTGACAGTGCTCATGTTGAGAGTGCCCATGGTGACCGTTCCCATGGTGACAGTTCTCATGGTGATAGTGCTCATGGTGACAGTGCTCATGGGGACAGTGCCCACGGTGACAGTGCCCACGGTGACAGTGCTCACGGTGATAGTGCTCATGGTGATATTGCCCATGGTAATAGTGCTCATGTTGACAGTGCCCATGGTGATATTGCTCATGGTGACACTACCCATGGTGATAGTGCTCACGGTGATAGTGCTCATGGTGACAGTTCCCATGGTGAGAGTGCCCATAGTGACAGTGCTCATGGTGACAGTACCGACGGTGACAGTGCTCATGGTGACAGTGCTCAGGGTGAGAGTGCTCACGATGATAGTGCTCACGGTGACAGTTCCCTTGGTGATAGTGCTCATGGTGATAGTGCCCATGGTGACACTGCCCATGGTGATATTGCTCACGGTGACACTGCCCATGGTAATAGTGCTCATGGTGATAGTGCTCACGTTGACAGTGCCTTTGGTGATAGTGCTCATGGTGACACTGCCCATGGTGACAGTTCACATGCTGATAGTGCCCATGTTGAAAGTTCCCACGGTGACAGTGCTCATGGTGATAATGCCCATGGTGACTGTGCTCATGCTGGCGGTGTACAGGGTTGGTGTTCCCATGTTGAAATTCCTCATGGTGGCACTGCCCAGGATGATAGTGTACATGGTGACAGTGTCCATGGTGACAGTGCCAATGGTGACAGTGCTCACGGTGACACTGCCCATGGTGACATTTCACAAGGTGACAGTGCCCATGTTGAAAGTGCTCATGGTGACAGTGACCATGGTGACATTTCCCATGTTGACAGTGTCCATTGTGATAGTGCCCATGGTGACAGTGCTCATGTTGACAGTGCCCATGGTGACAGTGCCCTTGGTGACAATACCCATAGTGACATTTCCAATTGTGACAGTCCTCATAGTGAGAGTTCCCATGGCGACAGTGCTGATGGATGACAGTGCTCATGTTGACAGTGCCCATGGGGACAATGCTGATGGATACAGTGTCCATGGTGATAGTGCTCCTTGGGACCGTGTAGATGGTTACAGTGCCCATGGTGACATTTTCCACAGTGACAGTGCCCATGGTGAGAGTGCCGATGGAGACAGTGTCCATAGTGACAGTTCCCATGGTGACAGTGCTCATGGTGACACTTCCCATGGTGAACAGTGTCCATGGTGACATTTCCGATGGAGACAGTGCTCCTGGTGAGAGTTCCCATGCTGACAGTGCTCACGTTGACAGTGCCCATGGTGACAGTTCCCATGGTGATATTGCTCATGGTGACAGTGCACATGGTGACATGGCCCACGGTGACAGTGCTCACGGTGATAGTGCTCATGGTAATAGTGCTCGTGTTGACACTACCGATGGTGACAGTGCACATGGTGACACTGCCCATAGTGACATTTCCCATGGTGACAGTGCTCATGGTGAGAGTTCCCATGGTGACAGTGCACATGGTGACAGTGCCCATGGTGATAGTGCTCACTGTGACAGTTCTCACTGTGGCAGTGCCAATGGTTACAGTGCGCATGGTGACCTTTCCCATGGTGACAGTTCCCATGGTGATAGTGCTCACCGTGATAGTGCCAATGGTGACAGTTACCATGGATACAGTGCCTATGGTGACAGTGCTCATGGTGACAGTGCCCACTGTGATAGTGCTCAGGGTGGCAGTTCGCATGGTGACAGTGGCCATGATGACAGTGCTCATGGTGGCAATGCCCACAGTGACAGTGCTCATGGTGATAGTGCTCACGATGACAGTGCCTTTGGTGATAGTATCCATGGTAATAGTTCTCAATGTGACAGTGCCCATGGAGATAGTGCTCATGGTGATGGTGCTCATGGTAATAGTGCTCAATGTGACACTGCCCATGGTGACAGTGCCCATGGTGACACTGCCCTTAGTGACATTTCCCATGGTGGCAGTGCTCATGGTGAGAGTTCCCATGGTGACAATGTTCATGTTGACAATGCCCATGGAGACAGTGCTCATGTTGACAGCGCCCACGGTGACAGTGCTCATAGTTACAGTGCTCACAGTTACAGTGCCCATGGTGATAGTGCCCATAGTAATAGTGCTCATGGTGACAGCATCCATGTTGATATTGTTCATGGTGACACTACCCATGGTGATAGTGCTCACGGTGACAGTGCTCATGAAGACAGTTCCCATGGTTGCAGTGCCCATGGTGACATTGCCCACGGTGACAATGCTCATGGTGACAGTGCTCATGGTGATATTGCTCACGGTGATAGTGCTCACATTGACAATGCCCTTGGTGATAGTGCTCATGGTAATACTGCTCATGGTGATAGTGCTCATGGTGATAGTTCGTATGGTGACAGTGCCCATGTTGAAAGTCCAAAATGAGAGTGCTCATGGTGACATTGCCCATGGTGACTGTGCTCATGCTGGCAGTGTACATGGTTGGAGTTCCCATGGTGAAATTCCTTATGGTGGCACTGCCCATGGTGATAGTGTTCATGGTGACAGTGTCCATGGTGACAGTGCCCATGATGACAGTGCTCATGGTGACAGTGCCCACAGTGACAGTGCTCATGGTGACAGTGCTCACGGTGACAGTGCCCTTGGTGATAATACCCATGTTAATAGTGCTCACAGTGACAGTGCCCATGGTGATTTTGCTCACGGTGACACTACCCATGGTGATAGTGCTCATGGTGATAGTGCTCATGGTGACAGTTCCCATGGTAACTGTGCCCATGGTGACAGTGCTCATGGCGACAGTGCCCACGGTGACTATGCTCATGGAGACAGTGCTCATGGTGATAGTGCTCATGGTGACAGTTCACATGGTGACAGAGCCCATTTTGAAAGTGCCCATGGTGACAGTGCTCATGGTGGCACTGCCCATGGTGACTGTGCTCATGCTTGCGGTGTACCTGGTTGGAGTTCCGATGGTGAAATTCCTCATGGTAGCACTGCCCATAATGATAGTGCTCATGGTGACAGTGTCCATGGTGACAGTGCCTATGGTGACAGTGCCCATTGTGATAGTGCTCATAGTGACAGTGCCCACTGTGACAGTGCTCAATGTGACAGTGCTCACGGTGACAGTGCCCTTGGTGATAGTGCTCATGGTGATAGTGCTCATGGTGACAGTTCGCATGGTGACAGTGCCCATGTTGAAATTGCCGATGGTGACAGTACCCATGGTGAGAGTGCTCATGGTGAAGGTTCCCACTGTGACAGTGCTCATGGTGACAGTGCTCATGGTGACAGTGCTCAGGGTGAGAGTGCTCACGATGATAGTGCTCATGGTGACAGTTCCCTTGGTGAAAGTGCTCATGGTGATAGTGCCCATGGTGACACTGCCCATGGTGATATTGCTCACGGTGACACTGCCCATGGTAATAGTGCTCATGGTGATAGTGCTCACGTTGACAGTGCCTTTGGTGATAGTGCTCATGGTGACACTGCCCATGGTGACAGTTCACATGCTGATAGTGCCCATGTTGAAAGTTCCCACGGTGACAGTGCTCATGGTGATAATGCCCATGGTGACTGTGCTCATGCTGGCGGTGTACAGGGTTGGTGTTCCCATGTTGAAATTCCTCATGGTGGCACTGCCCATGATGATAGTGTACATGGGGACAGTTCGCATGGTGACAGTGCCCATGTTGAAATTGCCGATGGTGACAGTACCCATGGTGAGAGTGCTCATGGTGAAGGTTCCCACTGTGACAGTGCTCATGGTGACAGTGCTCATGGTGACAGTGCCCTTAGTGATAGTGCTCATGGTGACAGTTCGCATGGTGATAGTGCTCATGTTGACATTGCCCATGGTGACCGTTCCCATGGTGACAGTACCCATGGTGATAGTGCTCATGGTGACAGTGCTCATGGGGACAGTGCACATGGTGACAATGTCCACGATGACAGTGCTCACGGTGATAGTGCTCAAGGGGAAAGTGCCCATTGTAATAGTGCTCACCGTGACAGTGCCCATGCTGATATTGCTCAAGGTAACACTGCCCATGGTGATAGTGCTCACGGTGATAGTGCTCATGGTGACAATGCCCTTGGTGATAGTGCTCATGGTGATAGTGTTCATGGTAATAGTGCTCATGGAGACAGTGCTCACGGTGACAGTGCCCATGGTGACACTGCCCATAATGACATTTCCCATGGTGACAGTGCTCATGGTGAGAGTTCCCATGGTGACAGTGCTCACGGTGACAATGCTCACTGTGGCAGAGCCAATGGTTACAGTGCTCATGGTGGCAGTGTCCATGGTGGCAGTTCCCAAGATGACAGTGCTCATGGTGACATTTCCCATGGAAACAGAGCTCATGATGACAGTGTCCATGGTGACAGTGTACATGGTGACAGTGGCCATGTTGAAAGTGCCCATGGTGACAGTGCTCAAGCTGGCGGTATACATGGCTGGAGTTCCCATGGTGAAATTCCTCATGGTTGCCCTGCCCATGATGATAGTGCTCATGGTGACAGTGTCCATCATGAGAGTGCCCATGGTGACAGTGCTCATGATGACCCTGCCCATGGTGACAGTGCCCATGGTGACATTTCCCATGGTGACAGTGCTCATGTTGACAGTGCACACGGTGACATTGCCCACGGTGACATTTCCCATGGTGACAGTGTTCATGGTGATATTGCTCACGGTCACAGTGCCCATGGTTATAGTCCTCACGGTGATAGTGCTCATGGTGACAGTTCCCATGGTGACAGTGCCCGCAGTGACTGTGCTCATGGTGACATTGCCCACGGTGACAGTGCTCATGGTGACAGTTCGCTTGGTGACACTGCCCATGGTGACAGTGCACATGGTGACACAGCCCATGGTGACTGTGCTAAAGCTGCCGATGTACATGGTTGGAGTTCCCATGGTGAAATTCCTCATGGTGGCACTGCCCATGATGATAGTGTTGATGGTGACAGTGTCCATGGTGACAGTGCCTATGGTGAGAGTGCCCATTGTGATAGTGGTCACGGTGACAGTGCCCTTCGTGATAGTATCCATGGTAATAGTGTTCACAGTGACACTGCCCATGGTGATAGTGCTCATGGTGACAGTGCCCTTGGTGATAGTGCTCATGGTGATAGTGTTCATGGAGACATTTCACATGGTGACAGTGCTCATGTTGACAGTCCCCATGTTGACTGTGCTCATGCTGGCGGTGTACATGGTTGGTGTTACAATGGTGAAATTCCTTATGGTGGCACTACCCATGATGATAGTGTTCATGGTGACAGTGTCCATGGTGACATTTCCCATGGTGACAGTGCTCATGGTGAGAGTTCTCATGTTGAGAGTGCTCAGGTTGACATTGCCCATGGTGACCCTTCCGATGGTGAGAGTTCCCATGGTGATAGTGCTCATGGTGACAGTGCTCATGGTGACCGTGCACACGGTGACAATGCCCACAGTGACAATGCTCACGGTGATAGTGCTCATGGCGATAGTGACCATTGTAATAGTGCTCACCGTGACAGTGCCCATGTCGATATTGCTCATGGTGACACTGCCCATGGTGATAGTGCTCACGGTGATAGCGCTCAGGGTGACACTGCCCTTGGTGATAGTGCTCATGGTGATAGTGTTCATGGTAATAGTGCTCATGGTGACACTGCCCATGGTGACAGTGCCCATGGTGACACTCCCGATAGTGACATTTCTTATGGTGACAGTGCTCATGGTGAGAGTTCCCATGGTGACAGTGCACATGGTGACAGTTCCCATGGTGACAGTGCTCACGGTGACCGTGCTCACTGTGGCAGTGCCAATGGTAACATTGTTCATGGTGGAAGTGTCCATGGTGGCGGTTTCCAAGATGACAGTGCTCATGGTGATATTTCCCATGGTAACAGAGTTCATGATGACAGTGCTCATGGTGACAGTTCGCATGGTGACAGTGCCCACTTTGAAAGTGCCCATGGTGACAGTACCCATGGTGACTGTGCCCATGGTGACAGTGCCCATGGTGACAGTGCTCATTGTGAGAATTGCCATGGTGACAGTGCTAATGTTGACATTGCCCATTGTGACCGTTCCCATGGTGACAGTTCCCAAGGTGATAGTGCTCATGGTGACAGTGCTATTGGTGACAGTGCACACGGTGAGAATGCCCACACTTACACTGCACACGTTGATAGTGCCCATGGTGATAGTGCCAATTTTAATAGTGCTCATGGTGACCGTGCCCATGTGGATGTTGCTCAAGGTGACACTTCCCATGGTGATAGTGCTCACGGTGATAGTGCTCATGGTGACACTGCCCTTGGTGATAGTGCTCATGGTGATAGTGCTCATGGTAATACTGCTCATGTTTACGCTGCCCATGGTGACAGTGCCCATGGTGACACTGCCCAAAGTGACATTTCCCATGGTGAGAGTTCCCATGGTGACAGTGCACATGGTGACAGTTCCGATGGTGACAGTGCTCATGGTGACAGTGCTCACTGTGGCAGTGCCAATGGTTACAGTGCTCATGGTGGCAGTGTCCATGGTGGCAGTTCCCAAGAGGACAGTGCTCATGGTGACATTTCCCATGGTAACAGAACTCAGGATGACAGTGTCCATGGTGACAGTGCCCATGGTGAGAGTGGCCATGTTGAAATTGCCCATGGTGACAGTGTTTATGGTGACACTGCCCATGGTGACTGTGCTCATGCTGGCGTTGAACAAGGTTGGAGTTCCCATGGTGAAATTCCTCATGGTGGCACTACCCATGATAATAGTGCTCATGGTGACAGTGTACATCGTGAGAGTGCCCATGGTAACAATGCTCATGGAGAAACTGCCCATGGTGACAGTGCCCAAGGTGATATTCCCATGGTGACAGTGCTCATTTTGACAGTGCACACGGTGACAGTGCCGACACTGACAATGCTCACGGTGATAGTGTTAATGGAAATATTGCTCATGGTGACACTGCCCATGGTTATAGTGCTCACAGTGATAGTGCTCATGGTGACAGTTCCCAAGGTGACAGTGCTCATGGTGAGAGTTCGCATGGTGACAGTGCCCATGGTTACAGTGCTCATGGTCACACAACCCATGGTGACTGTGCTAAAGCTGGCGGTGTACATGGTTGGAGTTCCCATGGTGAAATTCCTCATGGTGGCACTGCCCATGATGATAGTGTTGATGGTGACAGTGTCCATGGTGACAGTGCCTATGGTGACAGTGTCCATTGTGATAGTGCTCTCGGTGATAGTGCCCTCAGTGACAGTTCTAATGGTGACAATTCCATGGTGACAGTGCCCATGATGACCGTGCTCATGGTGACAGTGCCCACGGTGACATTTCTCATGGTGAGAGTGCTCACGGTGACAGTGCCCTTGGTGATAGTACCCATGGTAATAGTGGTCACGTTGACATGGCCCATGGTGATATTGCTCACGGTGACGCTGCCCATGGTGATAGTGCTCACGGTGACATTCCCATGGTTACAGTGCCCATGGTGATATTGCTCACGGTGACACTGCCCATGATGACAGTGCTCATGGTGACAATGCCCATTCTGACAATGCTCATAGTGACAGTGCTCACGGTGACAGTGCCCTTGATGATAGTACTCATGGTAATAATGCTCACGGTGACAGTTCCCATGGTGACAGTGCTCACTGTGGCAGTGCCAATGGTTACAGTGCTCATGGTGGCAGTTCCCAAGATGACAGTGCTCATGGTGACATTTCCCATGGTAAGAGAGCTCATGATGACAGTGTCTATGGAGACAGTGCCCATGGTGACAGTGGCCATGTTGAAAGTGCCCATGGTGACACTGCCCATGGTGTCACTGCCCATGGTGACTATGCTCATGCTGGCTGTGTACATGCTTGGAGATCCCATGGTGAAATTCCTCATGGTGGCACTGCCCATAATGATAGTGCTCATGGTGACAGTGTCCATGGTGACATTGCCTATGGTGACAGTTCCCATTGTGATAGTGCTCACGGTGATAGGGCCCACAGGGACAGTTCAAATGGTGACAGTTCCAATGGTGACAGTGCCCATGATGACAGTGCTTATGGTGACAGTGCCCACGGTGACAGTGCTCATGGTGACAGTGCTCATGGTGACAGTGCCCTTGGTGATAGTACCCATGGTAAAAGTGCTCATGGTGACATTGCCCATGGTGATATTGCTCATGCTGGCGGTGTACATGGTTGGAGTTCCGATGATGAAATTCCTCATGGTAGCACTGCCCATGATGATAGAGCTCACGGTGAAAGTGTCCATGGTGACAGTGCCTATGGTGACAGTGCCCATTGTGATAGTGCTCATGGTGATAGTGCCCAAAGTGACAGTGCTCATTGTGACAGTTCCTATGGTGACAGTGCCCATGATGATAGTGCTCATGGTAAAAGTTCCCACTGTGATAGTGCTCACGGTGAAAGTGCTCACGGTGACAGTGCCCTTGGTGATAGTGCTCATGGTAATAGTGCACATGGTGACACTGCCCATGGTGACAGTGCCCATGGTGACACTGCCCATAGTGACATTTCCCATGGTGACAGTGCTCATGTTGACAGTGCCCATGGTGACAGTGACCATGGTGAGTGTGCCCATGGTGACAGTGTCCATGGTGACAGTGCTCACCTTGACAGTGCCTTTGGTGATAGTACCCATGTTAATATTGCTCACGGTTACAGTGCCCATGGTGATAGTGCTCATGGTGATAGTGCTCATGGTGACAGTTACCTTGGTGATAGTGCTCATGGTGATAGTGCTCATGGTGATAGTTCGCATGGTGACAGTGCCCATGTTGAAAGTCTCCATGAAGGCAGTGCTCATGGTGACACTGCCCATGGTGACTGTGCTCTTGCTGGCGGTGTACATGTTTGGAGTTCTCATGGTGAAATTCCTTATGGTGGCACTGCCCATGATGATAGTGTTCATCGTGACAATGTCCATGGTGACAGTGCCTATGGTGACAGTGCCCATTGTGATAGTGCTCACGGTGATAGTGCCCTCAGTGACAGTTCTAATGGTGACAGTTCCCACGGTGACATTGCTCATGGTGACAGTGCTCACGGTGACAGTAACCTTGGTGATAGTACCCATGGTAATAGAGGTCACGGTGACAGTGCCCATGGTGATATTGCTCACGGTGACACTGCCCATGGTGATAGTGCTCACGGTGATAGTGCTCAGGGTGACAGTTCCCATGGTTACAGTGCCCATGGTGACAGTGCTCATGGTGACAGTGCCCGCGGTGACTGTGCTCATGGTGACAGTGCTCACAGACATACTGCTCATGGTGACAGTTCGCATGGCAACAGGGCCCATGTTAAAAGTGCCCATGGTGACAGTGCTCATGTTGGCACTGCCCATGGTGACTGTGCTCATGCTGGTGGTGTACATGGTTGGAGTTCCCATGGTGAAATTCCTTATGGTGGCAATGCCCATGATGATAGTGCTCATGGTGACATTGCCCACGGTGACAGTGCTCATGGTGACAGTTCGCATGTTGACATTGCCCATGGTGACAGTGCTCATGGTGACACAGCCCATGGTGACTGCACTAAAGCTGGCGGTGTACATGGTTGGAATTCTCATGGTGAAATTCCTCATGGTGGCACTGCCCATGATGATAGCGCTCACTGTGACAGTGTCCATAGTGACAGTGCCCATGGTGACAGTGCCCATGGTGACATTTCCCATGGTGACTGTGCCCATGGTGACATTTCCCAATGTGACAGTGCTCATGGTGAGAGTTCCCATGGTGACAGTGTTGATGTTGACAGTGCCAATGGTGACAGTGCCCATGGTGACAGTGCCCATGGTGATAGTGTCCATGGTGACAGTGCTCATGTTGACAGTGCCCACGGCGACAGTGCTCATGGTGAGAGTACCCATGGTGACAGTTCTCACCTTGATAGTGCCCATGGTGACCGTTCCCATGGTGACAGTTCCCATGGTGATAGTGCTCACCGTGATAGTGCCCAGGGTGACAGTTCCCATGGATACAGTGCCCATGGTGACAGTTCTCATGGTGACAGTGCCCACGGTGATAGTGCTCATGGTGGCAGTTCGCATGCTGACAGTGCCCATGATGACAGTGCTCATGATGACAGTGCCCACGGTGACAGTGCTCATAGTGACAGTGCTCACAGTGAGAGTGCCCTTGCTGATAGTACCCATGGTAATAGTGCTCACATGAAAGTGCCCATAGTGATATTGCTCACGGTGACACTGCCCATGGTGATAGTGGTCACGGTGACAATGCCCACGGTGATAGTGTTCATGGTGATAGTGCTCATGTTGAGAGTGCTCATGGTGACACTGCCCATGGTGACTGTGATCATGCTGGCGGTGTACATGGTTGGAGTTCCCATGAGGAAATTTCTTATGGTGGCAATGCCCATGATGATAGTGCTCATGGTGACAGTGCTCATGGTGACAGTGTACATGGTGACAATCCCCACGGTGACAGTGATCACGGTGATAGTTCTCATGGCGATAGTGCCCATTGTAATAGTGCTCACGGTGACGTTGCCCATGTTGATATTGTTCACGGTGACACTGCCCTTGGTGATAGCGCTCATGGTGATAGTGCTCATGGTAATACTGCTCATGGTGACACTGCCCATGGTGACAGTGCCCATGGAGACACTGCCCATAGTGACATTTCCCATGGTGACAGTGCTCATGGTGAGAGTTCCCATATTGACAGTGCACATGGTGAAAGTTCCCATGGTGACAGTGTTCACGGTGACAGTGCTCACTGTGGCAGTGACATTGGTTACAGTGCTCATGGGGGCAGTGTCCATGGTGGCAGTTCCCAAGATGACAGTGCTCATGGTGACATTTCCCATGGTAACAGAGCTCATGATGACAGTGTCCATGGTGACATTGCCCATGTCGAAAGTGCCCATGGTGACATTGCTCATGGTGACACTGCCCATGGTGACTGTGCTCATGCTGGCGGTGTACATGGTTGGAGTTCCCATGGTGAAATTCCTCATGGTGGCACTGCCCATGATGATAGTGCTCATGGTGACAGTGTCCATCGTGAGAGTGCACTTGGTGACAGTGCTCATGATGACACTGCCCATGGTGACAGTGCCCATGGTGACATTTCCCATGGTGACAGTGCTCATGTTGACAGTGCACAAGGTGACAGTGCCCAAGGTGACATTTCCCATGGTTACAGTGTTAATGGTGATATTGCTCACTGTGACAGTGCCCATGGTTATAGTCCTCACGGTGATAGTGCTCATGGTGACAGTTCCCATGGTGACAGTGTTCATGGTGACAGTTCGCATGGTGACAGTCCCCATGGTGACAGTGCTCATGGTGACACAGCCCATGGTGACTGTTCTAAAGCTGCCGATGTACATGGTTGGAGTTCCCAATCTGAAATTCCTCATGTTGGCACTGCCCATGATGATAGTGTTCATGGTGACAGTGTCCATGGAGACAGTGCCTATGGTGACAGTGCCCATTGTGATAGTGCTCACGGTGATAGTGCCCACAGTGACAGTTGTAATAGTGACAGTCCCCATGGTGACAGTGTCGATGATGACAGTGCTCATGGTGACAGTGTTCATGGTGATATTGCTCACGGTGACACTGCCCATGGTTATTGTCCTCACGGTGATAGTGCTCATGATGACAGTGCCCACAGTGACAGTGCTCATGGTGGCAGTGCTCACAGTGACAATGCCCATGGTGATAGTGCCCATGGTAATAGTGCTCATGGTGACAGTACCCATGGTGATACTGTTCACGGTGACACTTCCTATGGTGATAGTGCTCACGTTGATAGTGCTCATGGTGACAGTTCCCATGGTTACAGTGCCCATGGTGACAGCGCTACTGGTGACAGTGCCCACGGTGAAAATGCTCATGGTGACAGTGCTCATGGTGATAGTCCTCACGGTGACAGTGCTCACATTGACAGTGCCCTTGGTGATAGTGCACATGGTAATACTGCTCATGGTGAAATTGCTCATGGTGATAGTTCGCATGGTGACAGTGCCCATGTGGAAAGTGCCCATGGTGGCAGTGCTCATGGTGACACTGCCCATGGTGACTGTGCTCATGCTGGGAGTGTACATGGTTGGAGTTCCCATGGTGAAATTCCTTATGGTGGCACTGCCCATGATGATAGTGTTCATGGTGACATTGTCCATGGTGACAGTGCGTATGGTGACAGTGCCCATTGTGATTGTGCTCACGGTGATAGTGCCCACAGTGACAGTGCTAATGGTGACAGTCCCCATGGTGACAGTTCCCATGATGACAGTGCTCATGGTGACAGTGCCCACGGTGACAGTGCTCATGGTCACAGTGCTCACGGTGACAGTGCTCACGGTGACAGTGACCTTGGTGATAGTATCCTTGTTAATAGTGCTCACGGTGACAGTGCCCATGGTGATATTGCTCACGGTGACACTGCCCATGGTGATAGTGCTCATGGTGACGGTTCCCAAGGTTACAGTGCCCATGGTGACAGTGCTCATGGTGACAGTGCCCATGGTGATTATGCTCATGGAGACCGTGCTCACGGTGATAGTGCTCATGGTGACAGTTCGCATGCTGACAGGGCCCATGTTGAAAGTGCCCATGGTGACAGTGCTCATGGTGATAATGCCCATGGTGAATGTGCTCATGCTGGCTGTGTACCTGGTTGGAATTCCGATGGTGAAATTCTTCATGGTAGCACTGCCCATGATGATAGTGCCCATGATGAAAGTGGTCATGGTGACAGTGCTCATGGTGACACTGCCCATGGTAACAGAACTCAGGATGACAGTGTCCATGGTGACAGTGCACATGGTGACAGTGGCCATGTTGAAATTGCCCATGGTAACAGTTCTCATGGTGACACTGCCCATAGTGACTGTGCTCATGCTGGTGGTGTAGAAGGTTGGAGTTCCCATGGTGAAATTCCTCATGGTGGCACTACCCATGATAATGGTGCTCATGGTGACAGTGTACATCGTGAGAGTGCCCATGGTAATAATGCTAATGGTGACACTGCCCATGGTGACAGTGCCCAAGGTGATATTTCCCATGGTGACAGTGCTCATTTTGACAGTGCACAGGGTGACAGTGCCCACAGTGACAGTGCTCACGGTGATAATGTTAATGGTAATATTGCTCATGGTGACACTGCCCATGGTTATAGTGCTCACGGTGATAGTGTTCATGGTGACAGTTCCCATGGTGAAAGTGCTCATGGTGACATTGCCCACGGTGACAGTGCTCATGGTGAGAGTTCGCATGGTGACAGTGCCCATGGTTACAATGCTCATGGTCACACAACCCATGGTGACTGTGCTAAAGCTGGCAGTGTACATGGTTGGAGTTCCCATGGTGAAATTCCTCATGGTGGCACTGCCCATGATGATAGTGTTCATGGTGACAGTGTCCATGGTGACACTGCCTATGGTGACAGTGTCCATTGTGATAGTTATCATGGTGATAGTGCCCTCAGTGACAGTTCTAATGGTGACAGTTCGATGGTGACAGTGCCCATGATGACAGTGCTCATGGTGACAGTTCCCATGGTGACAGTGCCCACGGTGACAGTGCTCATGGTGACAGTTCCCTTGGTGATAGTACCCATGGTCATAGTGGTCACGGTGAGAGTGCCCATGGTGATATTGCTCACGGTGACACTGCCTATGGTGATAGTGCACACGGTCATAGTGCTCATTGTGACAGTGCCCATGGTGACTATGCTCATGGTGACAGTGCTCACGGTGATAGTGCTCATGGTGACAGTGCTCATGATGATAGTGCTCATGGTGACAGTTCGCATGGTGATAGGGCCCATGTTGAAAGTGCCCATGGTGAAAGTGCTCATGGTGACACTGCCCATGTTGACTGTGCTCATGCTGGCGGTGTACATGGTTGGAGTTCCGATGGTGAAATTGCTCATGGTAGCACTGCCCATAATGATAGTGCTCATGGTGACAGTGTCCATGGTGACAGTGCCTATGGTGACACAGCCCATTGTGATAGTGTTCACGGTGATAGTGCCCACAGTGACAGTGCTCATGGTGACAGTTCCTATGGTGACACTGCCCATGATGACAGTGCTCATGGTGACAGTGCCCACGGTGACAGTGCTCATTGTGACACTGCTCACGGTAAAAGTGCCCTTGGTGATAGTACCCATGTTAATAGTGCTCACGGTGACAGTTCACATGGTGACAGTGCCCATTTTGAATGTGCCCATGGTGGCAGTGCCCATGGTGACAGTGCTCATGGTGAGAGTTCCCATGGTGACAGTGCTCATGTTCACAGTGCCCATGGTGACAGTGTCCATGGTCAACAGTGCCCATGGTGAGAGTGCCCATGGTGACAGTGCCCATGGTGACAGTGCTCATGGTGACAGTGTCCACGGTGAGAGTGCTCATGGTGACACTGCTCACGGTAACAGTGCCCTTGGTGAGAGTACCCATGTTAATAGTGCTCACGGTGATAGAGCCCACGGTGACATTTCCCATGGTGACAGTGCTCACTTTGACAGTGTACACGATGACAGTGCCCACGGTGACAGTGTTTATGGTGATATTACTAACGGGGACACGGCCCACGTTCATAGTGCTCACGGTGATAGTGCTCATGGTGACAGTTACCATGGTGACAGTGCCCACAGTGACAGTGCTCATGGTGACATTACCCACAGTGACAGTACTCATGGTGACAGTACGCATGGTGACAGTGCCCATGGTGACAGTGCTCATGGTGACACAGCCCATGGTGACTGTGCTAAAGCTGGCGGTGCATATGGTTGGAGTTCCCATGGTGAAATTCCTCATGGTGGCACTGCCCATGATGATAGTGCTCATGGTGACAGTGCCCATGGTGACATTTCCCATGGTGACAGTGCTCATGGTGAGAGTTCCCAGGCCGACCGTGCCCATGATGACAGTGCTCATGTTTACTGTGCCCACGGTGAAAGTGCTCATGGTAACAGTGATCACGGTGACAGTGCCCTTGGTGATAGTACCCATGGTAACAGTGCTCAATGTGACAGTGCCCATGGTGATATTTCTCACGGTGACACTGCCCATGGTGATAGTGCTCATGGTGATTGTGCTCATGGTGACAGTTCCCATGGTTACAGTGCCCACTGTGACAGTGCCCATGGTGACAGTGCCCACGGTGACAGTGCTCATGGTGACAGTGCTCATGGTGATAGTGCTCACGGTGATAGTGCTCACGGTGACAGTGCCCTTGGTGATAGTGCTCATGGTGATAGTTCTCATGGTGGCAGTTTGCATGGTGACACTGCCCCTGTTGAAAGTGCCCATGGTGACAGTGCTCATGTTGACACTGCCCATGGTGACAGTGCTCATGTTGGAGGTGTACATGGTTGGAGTTCCCATGGTACAACTGTTATGGTGCACTGCCCATGATGATAGTGCTCATGGTGACAGTGTCCATGGTGACAGTGCACATGGTGACAGTGCCTATGGTGAGAGTGCCCATGGTGACAGCGCCCATGGTGACCGTTTCCATGGTGACAGTGCTCATGTTGACAGTGCCCATGGTGACCGTTCCCATGGTGACAGTTCCCATGGTGATAGTGCTCACCGTGATAGTGCCCATTGTGACAGTTCCCATGGATCCAGTGCCCATGGTGACAGTGCTCATTGTGACAGTGCCCTCGGTGATAGAGCTCATGGTGGCATTTCGCATGGTGACAGTACCCATGACGACAGTGCTCATGGTTACAATGCCCACGGAGACAGTGCTCATGGTTACAGTGCTCACGGTGACAGTGCTCATGGTGACATTGCCCATGGTGACAGTGCTCATGGTGACAGTTCGCATGGTGACAGTGCCCACGGTGATAGTGCTCACGGTGATAATGCTCGCAGTGACAGTGCTCTTGATGATAGTGCTCATGGTTAAAGTTCTCATGGTGAGAGTGCTCATGGTAACACTGACCATCGTGTCTGTGCTCATGCTGGCAGTGTACATGGCTGGAGTCCCCATGGTGAAATTTCTTATGCTGGCAGTGCCCATGATGATAGTGCTCATGGTGACAGTGTCCATCGTGAGAGTGCCCATGGTGACAGTGCTCATGGTGACCCTGCCCATGGTGAGAGTTCCCATGGTGATATTTCCCATGTTGACAGTGCTCATGTTGACAGTGCACACGGTGACAGTGTTCATGGTGATATTGCTCAAGGTGACGGTGCCCATGGTTATAGTGCTCACGTTGATAGTGCTCATGGTGACAGTTCCCATGGTGACAGTGCTCATGGTGACATTTCCCATGGTAACAGAGCTCATGATGACAGTGTCCATGGTGACAGTGCCCATGTTGAAAGTGCCCATGGTGACATTGCTCATGGTGACACTGCCATGGTGACTGTGCTCATGCTGGCGGTGTACATGATTGGAGTTCCCATGGTGAAATTCCTCATGGTGTCACTGCCCATGATGACACTGCCCATGGTGACAGTGCCCATGGTGACATTTCCCATGGTGACAGTGCTCATGTTGACAGTGCACATGGTGACAGTGCCCACGGTGACATTTCCCATGGTTACAGTGTTCATGGTGATATTGCTCACGGTGACAGTGCCCATGGTTATAGTCCTCACGGTGATAGTGCTCATGGTGACAGTTCCCATGGTGACAGTGCCCACGGTGACAGTGCTCATGGTGACATTGCCCACGGTGACAGTTCTCATGGTAACAGTTCCCATGGTGACAGTGCTCATGTTGATAGTGCCCACGGTGACAGTGCTCATGGTGACAGTGCTCACAATGACAGTGCCCTTGGTGATAGTGCCCATGGTAATAGGGCTCACGGTGACACTGCCCATGGTGATATTGTTCACGGTGACACTGCCCATGGTGATAGAGCTCACGGTGATAGTGCTCACATTGACAGTGCCCTTGGGGATAGTGCTCATGGTAATACTGCTCATGGTGATAGTGCTCATGGCGATAGTTCGCATGGTGACAGTGCCCATGTGGAAAGTGCCCATGGTGGCAGTGCTCATGGTGACACGCCCATGGTGGCTGTGCTCATGCTGGCGGTGTCCATGGTTGGAGTTCCCATGGTGAAATTCCTTATGGTAGCACTGCCCATGATGATAGTGCTCATGGTGACAGTATCCATGGTGACAGTGCCTATGGTGACAGTGTCCATGGTGATAGTGCCCACAGTGACTGTGCTCATTGTGACAGTTTCTATGGTGAGAGTAACCATGATGACAGTGCTCATGGTGACAATGCCCACAGTGACAGTGCTCACGGTGATAGTGCTCACGTTGACATTGCCCTTGGTGATAGTACGCATGGTAATATTGCTCACGGTGACAGTGCCCATGGTGATACTGCTCATGGTGATAGTGCTCATGGTAATAGTGATCATGGTGAAACTGCCTATGGTGACAGTGCCCACGGTGACACTGCCCATAGTGATATTTGCCATGGTGACAATGCTCATGGTGAGAGTTCCCATGGTGACAGTGCTCACGGTGACAGTGCTCATGGTGATACAGCCCATGGTGACTGTGCTAAAGCTGGCGGTGTATATGGTTGGAGTTCCCATGATGAAATTCCTCATGGTGGCACTCCCCATGATGATAGTGCTCATGGTGACAGTGCCCATGGTGAAATTATCCATGGTGACAGTGCTCATGGTGAGAGTTCCTATGGTGACTGTGCTCATGTTGACAGTGCCCATGGTGACAGTGCCCACGGTGACACTGCGCAAGGTGATAGTGCCCATGGTAATACTGCTGATGGTGACACTGCCCATGTTGATATTGCTCACGGTGACACTGCCCATGGTGATAGTGCTCACGGTGATAGTGCTCACGGTGACAGTGCCCTTGGTGATATTGCTCATGGTGATACAGCTCATGGCGGAAGTTCGCATGGTGACACTGCCCCTCTTGAAATTGCCCATGGTGACAGTGCTCATGTTGACACTGCCCATGGTGACTGTGCTCACGATGGAGGTGTACATGGTTGGAGTTCCCATGGTACAACTGTTATGGTGGTACTGCCCATGATGATAGTGCTCATGGTGACAGTGTCCATGGTGACAGTGCCCATGGTGATAGTGCCTATTGTGAGAGTGCCCATGGTGACAGTTCCCATGGTGACCATTTCCATGGTGATAATGCTCATGTTGACAGTGCCAACCGTGACAATGCTCATGGTGAGAGTTCCCATGGTGAAAGTGATCATCTTGACAATGCCCATGGCGACCGTTCCCATGGTGACATTTCCCATGGTGATAGTACTCACCGTGATAGTGCCCATGGTGACAGTTCCCATGGATACAGTGTCCATGGTGACAGTGCTCATTGTGGCACTGCCCATGGTGACTGTGCTCATGCTGGCGGTGTACTTGGTTGGAGTTCCGATGGTGAAATTCCTCATGGTAGCACTGCCCATGATGATAGTGCTCATGGTGACAGTGTCCGTCATGAGAGTGTCCATGGTGACAGTTCCCATGGTGATAGTGCATACCGTGATAGTGCCCATGGTGACAGTGCTCACGGTGATAGTGCTCATGCAGACAGTTCGCATGGTGACACGGCCCATGTTGAAAGTGCCCATGGTGACAGTGCTCATAGTGGCACTGCCCATGATGATTGTGCTCATTCTGGCGGTGTACTTGGTTGGAGTTCCCATGGTGAAATTCCTCATGGTAGCACTGCCCATGCTGATAGTGCTCATGGTGACAGTGCACATGGTGACAATGCCCACACTGACAGTGCTCACGGTGTTAGTGCACATGGTGATAATGCCCATTGTAATTGTGCTCAAGGTGACAGTGCCCATGTTGATATTGCTCAAGGTGATAGTGCTCATGGTGACACTGCCCTTGATGATAGTGCTCTTGGTGATAGTGCTCATGGTAATAGTGTTCATGGTGACAGTGCCCATGGTGACACTGCTCATAGTGACAATTCCCATGGTGACAGTGCTCATGGTGAGAGTTCCCATGGTGACAGTGCACATGGTGACAGTTCCCATGGTGACAGTGCTCACTGTGACAGTGCTCACTGTGGCAGTGTCAATGGTTACAGTGCACATGGTGACCGTTCCCATAGTGACAGTTCCCATGGTGATAGTGCTCACCGTGATAGTGCCCATGGTGACAGTGCCCATTATGATAGTGCTCCCGGTGACAGTGCCCCTGGTGATAGTGCTCATGGAGATAGTGCTCATGGTGACAGTGTCCTCAGTGACAGTGATCACGGTGATAGTGCTCATGGTGATTGTGCCCATGGTAATAGTGCTCACGGTGACAGTGCCCATGGTGATATTGCTCACGGTGACCCTGTCCATGGTGATAGTACTCACGGTGATGCTGCTCATGGTGACAGTTCCCATGGTGACATTGCCCATGGTGACAGTGCGCATGGTGACAGTGCCCACGGTGACAGTGCTCAGGGTGATAGTGCTCACAGTGATAGTGCTCAAGGTGACATTGCTCTGGCTGATAGTGCCCATGGTGACAGTGTCCCTGGTGACCGTTCTCATGGTGACAGTGCTCATGATGACAGTGCCCACGGTGGCAGTGCCAATGGTTACAGTGGTGATGGTGGCAGTGTCCGTGCTGGCAGTTCGTAAGAGGACAGTGCTCATGGTGACAGTTCCCATGGTAATAGAGCTCATGATGACAGTGTCCTTTGTGATAGTGCCCATGGTGACAGTGCCCATGGTGACACAGCCCTTGGTGACTGTGCTAATGCTGGCGGTGTACATGGTTGGAGTTTCCATGGTGAAATTACTCATGGTGGTACTGCTCATGATGACAGTGTCCACGGTTACAGTGCTCATGGTGACACTGCCCATGGTGACAGTGCACACGGTGACAGTGCCCACGGTGACAGTGCACACGGTGACAGTGCCCACGGTGACAGTGCTCACGGTGATAGTGCTAATGGTGATAGTGCCCATGGTAATAGTGCTCACCATGAAAGTTCCCATGGTGCTATTGCTCATGGTGACACTGCCAATGCTGTTAGTGCTCACGGTGATAGTGCTCATGGTGACAGTTCCCATGGTGACAGAGCCCATGGTGACAGAGCTCATGGTGACAGTGCCCACGGTGACACTGCGCAAGGTGATAGTGCTCAACGTGATAGTGCCCATGGTAATACTGCTGATGGTGACACTGCCCATGTTGATATTGCTCACGGTGACACTGCCCATGGTGATAGTGCTCACGGTGATAGTGCTCACGGTGACAGTGCCCTTGGTGATATTGCTCATGGTGATACAGCTCATGGCGGAAGTTCGCATGGTGACACTGCCCCTCTTGAAATTGCCCATGGTGACAGTGCTCATGTTGACACTGCCCATGGTGACTGTGCTCACGATGGAGGTGTACATGGTTGGAGTTCCCATGGTACAACTGTTATGGTGGTACTGCCCATGATGATAGTGCTCATGGTGACAGTGTCCATGGTGACAGTGCCCATGGTGATAGTGCCTATTGTGAGAGTGCCCATGGTGACAGTTCCCATGGTGACCATTTCCATGGTGATAATGCTCATGTTGACAGTGCCAACCGTGACAATGCTCATGGTGAGAGTTCCCATGGTGAAAGTGATCATCTTGACAATGCCCATGGCGACCGTTCCCATGGTGACATTTCCCATGGTGATAGTACTCACCGTGATAGTGCCCATGGTGACAGTTCCCATGGATACAGTGTCCATGGTGACAGTGCTCATTGTGCACTGCCCATGGTGACTGTGCTCATGCTGGCGGTGTACTTGGTTGGAGTTCCGATGGTGAAATTCCTCATGGTAGCACTGCCCATGATGATAGTGCTCATGGTGACAGTGTCCGTCATGAGAGTGTCCATGGTGACAGTTCCCATGGTGATAGTGCATACCGTGATAGTGCCCATGGTGACAGTTCCCATGGATACAGTGCCCATGGTGACAGTGCTCACGGTGATAGTGCTCATGCAGACAGTTCGCATGGTGACACGGCCCATGTTGAAAGTGCCCATGGTGACAGTGCTCATAGTGGCACTGCCCATGATGATTGTGCTCATTCTGGCGGTGTACTTGGTTGGAGTTCCCATGGTGAAATTCCTCATGGTAGCACTGCCCATGCTGATAGTGCTCATGGTGACAGTGCACATGGTGACAATGCCCACACTGACAGTGCTCACGGTGTTAGTGCACATGGTGATAATGCCCATTGTAATTGTGCTCAAGGTGACAGTGCCCATGTTGATATTGCTCAAGGTGATAGTGCTCATGGTGACACTGCCCTTGATGATAGTGCTCTTGGTGATAGTGCTCATGGTAATAGTGTTCATGGTGACAGTGCCCATGGTGACACTGCTCATAGTGACAATTCCCATGGTGACAGTGCTCATGGTGAGAGTTCCCATGGTGACAGTGCACATGGTGACAGTTCCCATGGTGACAGTGCTCACTGTGACAGTGCTCACTGTGGCAGTGTCAATGGTTACAGTGCACATGGTGACCGTTCCCATAGTGACAGTTCCCATGGTGATAGTGCTCACCGTGATAGTGCCCATGGTGACAGTTCCCATGGAAACAGTGCCCATGGTGACAGTGCTCATGGTGACAGTGCCCACTGTGATAGTGCTCATGGTGGCAGTTTGCAGGGTGACAGTGGCCATGATGACAGTGCTCATGGTGGAAATGCCCACGGTGACAGTGCTCATGGTGACAGTGCTCATGATGACAGTGCCCTTGGTGATAGTACCCATGGTAATAGTGCTCACTGTGACAGTGCCCATGGTGATAGTGCTCATGGTGATAGTGCTCATGGTAATAGTGCTCATGGTGACACTGTCCATGGTGACAGTGCCCATGGTGGCAGTGCTCATGCTGAGAGTTCCCATGGTGACAGTGCACATGGTGACAGTTCCCATGGTGACACTGCTCATGGTGACAGTGCTCACTGTGGCAGTGCCAATGGTAACAGTGCTCATGGTGGCAGTGTCCATGGTGGCATTTACCAAAGTGACAGTGCTCATGGAGATATTTCCCATGGTAACATAGCTCATGATGACAGTGTCCATGGTGACAGTGCCCATGGTGACAGTGGCCATGTTGAAAGTACCTATGGTGACAGTGCTCATGGTGACAGTGCCCACGGTGACTATGCTCATGGTGACAGTGCTCACAGTGATAGTGCTCATGGTGACAGTTCGCATGGTGACAGGGCCCATGTTGAAAGTGCCCAAGGTGACAGTGCTCATGGTGGCACTGCCCATGATGATAGTGTTCATGGTGACAGTGCCTATGGTGACACTGCCCATTGTGATAGTGCTCACGGTGATAGTGTCCACAGTGACAGTGCTAATGGTGACAGTCCCCATGGTGACAGTGCCCATGATGACAGTGCTCATGGTGACAGTGCCCACGGTGATAGTGCTCATGGTGGCAGTTCACATGGTGACAGTTAACATGATGACAATGCTCATGGTGACAGTGCCCATGGTGACAGTGCTCATGGTGATAGTGCTCATGGTAATAGTGCTAATGGTGACACTGCCCATGGTGACAGTGCCCATGGTGACAGTCCCCATGGTCACAGTGACCGTGGTGACAGTGCCCATGGTGACATTTCCCATGCTGACAGTGCTCATGGTGAGAGTTCCCATGGTGACAGTGCTCATGATGACAGTGCCCATGGTGACCGTTCCCATGGTGACAGTTCCCATGGTGACAGTGCACACGGTAACAGTGCCCACGGTGACAGTGCTCACGGTGATAGTGCTCATGGTGACAGTGCCCATGTTGGTATTGCTCACGGTGACCCTCCCCATCGTGATAGTGCTCACGGTGATAGTTCTCATGGTGACATTGTCCACGGTGATAATGCTCATGGTGACAGTGCCCTTGGTGATAGTGATCATGGTGATAGTGCTTATGGAGACATTTCCCATGGTGACAGTGCACATGTTGACAGTCCCCATGGTGACTGTGCTCATGCTGGCGGTGTATATGGTTGGACTTACAATGGTGAAATTCCTTATGGTGGCACTGCCCATGATTATAATGCTCATGGTGACAGTGTCCATGGTGACAGCGCCCATGGTGACAGTGCCCATGGTGACATTTCCCATGGTGATAGTGCTCATGGTGAGAGTTCCCATGGTGACAGTGCTCATCTTGGCAGTGCCCATAATGACCGTTCCCATGGTGACAGTTCCCATGGTGATAGGGCTCATGGTTACAGTGCTCATGGTGACAGTGAACACGGTGAAAGTGCCCGCAGTGACAGTGCTCATGGTGATAGTGCTCATGCTTATAGTGCCCACGGTGACAGTAGTAATGGTTAAAGTGTTCACGGTGATAGTGCTCACGGTGATAGTGCTCAGGGTGACAGTGCCCTTAGTGATAGTGCTCACGGTGATAGTGCTCATGGTGACAGTTCCCATCGTGACAGTGCCCTTGGTGTTAGTGCTCATGGTAATACTGCTGATGGTGATAGTGCTCATGGTGACGGTTTGCATGTTGAGAGTGCCCATGTTGAAAGTGCCCATGGTGGCAGTGATCATGGTGACACTGCCCATTGTGACTGTGCTCATGCTGGCGGTGTACATAGTTGGAGTTCCCATGGTGAAATTCCTTATGGTGGCACTGCCCATGATGATAATTTTCATGGTGACATTGTCCATGGTGACAGTGCCTATGGTGACAGTGCCCATTGTGATAGTGCTCACGGTGATAGTGTCCACAGTGACAGTGCTAATGCTGACAGTCCCCATGGTGACAGTGCCCATGATGACAGTGCTCATGGTGACAGTGCCCATGGTGACAGTGCTCATGGTGACATTGCTCACGGTGACAGTGACCTTGGTGATAGTACCCATGGTAATAGGGGTCACTGTGACAGTGCTCATGGTGATATTGCTCACGGTGACACTGCCCATGGTGATAGTGCTCATGGTGATAGTGCTCATGTTGACAGTTCCCATGGTTACAGTGCCCATGGTGACTATGCTCATGATGAAAGTTCTCACGGTGATAGTGCTCATGGAGACAGTGCTCATGGTGACAGTTCGCATGGTAGACATGGTGAAGTTGAAAGTGCCCAATAGTGACAGTGCCTATGGTGACAATGCTCATGTTGACAGTGCCCACTGTGACAGTGCTCACGGTGACAGTGCCCTTGGTGATAGTGCTTATGGTGATAGTGCTCATTGTGACTGTTTGCATGGTGACAGTGCCCATGTTGAAAGTGCCCATGGTGACAGTACCCATGGTGACAGTGCCCATGGTGACAGTGCTCAAGTTGAGATTGCCCATGGTGACCATTCCCATGGTGACAGTTCCCATGGTGATAGTGCTAATGGTAACAGTGCTCATGTTGACAGTGCACATGGTGACAATGCCCACACTGACATTGCTCACGGTGATAGTGCTCATGGTGATAATGCCCATTGTAATAGTGCTCACGGTGACAGTGCCCATGTTGATATTGCTCCAGGTGACACTGCCCATGGTGATAGTGCTCACAGTGATAGTGCTCATGGTAATAGTGCTCATGGTGACACTACCCATGGTGACAGTGCCCATGGTGACACTGCCCATTGTGACATTTCCCATGGTGACAGTGCTCATGGTGACAGTTCCCATGGTGACAGTGCCCACGTTGACATTGCTCATGGTGACAGTGCTCACGGTGACAGTGACTTTGGTGATAGTACCCATGGTAATAGAGGTCACAGTGACAGTGCCCATGGTGATATTGCTCACGGTGACACTGCCCATGGTGATAGTGCTCACAGTGATAGTGCTCATGGTGACAGTTCCCATGGTTACAGTGCCCATGGTGACAGTGCTCATGGTGACAGTGCCCACGGTGACTATGCTCATGGTGACAGTGCTCACAGAGATACTGCTCATGGTGACAGTTCGCATGGCGATAGGGCCCATGTTAAAAGTGCCCATGGTGACAATGCTCATGGTGGCAATGCCCATGGTGACTGTGCTCATGCTGGTGGTGTACATGGTTGGAGTTCCCATGGTGAAATTCCTTATGGTGGCAATGCCCATGATGATAGTGTTCATCGTGACAATGTCCATGGTGACAGTGCCTATGGTGACAGTGCCCATTGTGATAGTGCTCACGGTGATAGTGCCCTCAGTGACAGTTCTAATGGTGACAGTTCCCATGGTGACAGAGCCCATGATGACAGTGCTCATGGTGACAGTGCCCACGGTGACATTGCTCATGGTGACAGTGCTCACGGTGACAGTAACCTTGGTGATAGTACCCATGGTAATAGAGGTCACGGTGACAGTGCCCATGGTGATATTGCTCACGGTGACACTGCCCATGGTGATAGTGCTCACGGTGATAGTGCTCAGGGTGACAGTTCCCATGGTGACAGTGCTCACTGTGGCAGTGCCAATGGTTACAGTGCTCATGGTGGCAGTGTCCATGGTGGCAGTTCCCAAGATGACAGTGCTCATGGCGACATTTCTCAAGGTAACAGAGCTCATGATGACAGTGTCCATGGTGACAGTGCCCATGGTGACAGTGGCCATGTTGAAAGTGCCCATGGTGACAGTGCTCATGGTGACATTGCCCATGGTGACTGTGCTCTTGCTGGTGGTGTACATGGTTGGAGTTCCCATGGTGAAATTCCTTATGGTGGCAATTCCCATGATGATAGTGCTCATGGTGACAGTGTCCATGGTGACAGTGCCCATGGTGACATTTCCCATCTTGACAGTGCTAATGGTGAGAGTTCCCATGATGAAAATGCTCATGTTGACAATACCCAAGGTGCCAGTGCTCATGACGACAGTGTCCAGGGTGACAATTCTCATGGTGACAGTGCTCACAGTGATAGTGCTCATGGTGATAGTGCTCCCGCTGACAGTGCCCTTGGTGATGGTGCTCATGGTAATACTGCTGATGGTGATAGTGCTCATGGTGACGGTATGCATGTTGAGAGTGCCCATGTTGAAAGTGCCCATGGTGACAGTGTTCATGGTGATATTGCTCACGGTGACAGTGCCCAAGGTTATAGTGCTCACGGTGATAGTGCTCATGGTGACAGTTCCCATGTTGACAGTGCCCACGGTTACAGTGCTCATGGTGACATTGCCCATGGTGACTGTGTTCATGGTGACAGTTGGCATGGTGACAGTGCCCATGGTGACAGTGCTCATGGTGACACTGCCCATGGTGACTCTGCTAAAGCTGGCGGTGTACATGGTTGTACTTCCCATGGTGAAATTCCTCATGGTGGCACTGCCCATGATGATAGTGTTCATGGTGACAATGTCCATGGTGACATTGCCTATGGTGACAGTTCCCATTGTGATAGTGCTCACGGTGATTGGGCCCACAGGGACAGTTCTAATGGTGACAGTTCCAATGGTGACAGTGCCCATGATGACAGTGCTCATGGTGACAGTGCCCACGGTGACAGTGCTCTTGGTGACAGTGCTCATGGTGACAGTGCCCTTGGTGATAGTACCCATGGTAAAATGCTCATGCTGACAGTGCCCATGGTGATATTGCTCACGGTGACACCGCCCATGGTGATAGTGCTCAAGGTGATAGTGCTCATGTTGACAGTTCCCATGGTTACAGTGCCCATGGTGACAGTGCTCAAGCTGACAGTGCTCACGGTGACTATGCTCATGGTGACAGTGCTCACGGTGATAGTGCTCAAGGTGACAGTTCGCATGGTGACAGGGCCCATGTTGAAAGTGCCCATGGTGACACTGCTCATGGTGGAACTGCCCATGGTGACTGTGCTCATGCTGGCGGTGTACATGTTTGGAGTTCCGATGGTGAAATTCCTCAGGGTAGCACTGCCCGTGATGATAGTGCTCACGGTGAAAGTGTCCGTGTTGACATTGCCTATGGTGACAGTGCCCATTGTGATAGTGCTCATGGTGATAGTGCCCAAAGTGACAGTGCTCATTGTGACATTTCCTATGGTGACAGTGCCCATGATGATAGTGCTCATGGTAAAAGTTCCCACTGTGATAGGGCTCACGGTGAAAGTGCTCATGGTGACAGTGCCCTTGGTGATAGTGCTCTTGGTGATAGTGCTCATGGTAATAGTGCACATGGTGACACTGCCCATGGTGACAGTGCCAATGGTGACACTGCCCATAGTGACATTTCCCATGGTGACAGTGCTTATGTTGACACTGCCCATGGTGACAGTGACCATGGTGAGTGTGCCCATAGTGACAGTGCCCATGGTGACAGTGTCCATGGTGACAGTGCTCATGTTGACAGTGCCAACGGTGATAGTGCTCATGGTGAGAGTTCCCATGTTGACAGTGCTCACCTTGACAGTGCCCTTGGTGATAGTACCCATGTTAATATTGCTCACGGTTACAGTGCCCATGGTGATAGTGCTCATGGTGATAGTGCTCATGGTGACAGTTACCTTAGTGATAGTGCTCATGGTGATAGTGCTCATGGTGATAGTTCGCATGGTGACAGTGCCCATGTTGAAAGTCCCCATGATGGCAGTGCTCATGGTGACACTGCCCATGGTGACTGTGCTCTTGCTGGCAGTGTACATGTTTGGAGTTCCCATGGTGAAATTCCTTATGGTGGCACTGCCCATGATGAGAGTGTTCATGGTGAGAGTGTCCATGGTGACAGTGCCTATGGTGACAGTGCCCATTGTGAGAGTGCTCACGGTGATAGTGCCCTCAGTGACAGTTCTAATGGTGACAGTTCCCATGGTGACAGAGCCCATGATGACAGTGCTCATGGTGACAGTACACATGGTGACACTGCTCATGGTGACAGTGCTCACGGTGACAGTGACCTTGGTGATAGTACCCATGGTAATAGAGGTCACGGTGACTGTGCCCATGGTGATATTGCTCACAGTGACACTGCCCATGGTGATAGTGCTCACGGTGATAGTGCTCATGTTGACAGTTCCCATGGTGACAGTGCTCATGTTGACAGTGCCCACGGTGACTATGCTCATGATGAAAGTTCTCATGGTGATAGTGCTCATGGTGAGAGTGCTCATGGTGACAGTTCACATGGTAGACATGGCGAAGTTGAAAGTGCCCATGGTGACAGTGCTCATGATGACACTGCCCATGGTGACTGTGCTCATGTTGGCGGTGTACATGGTTGGAGTTCCGATGGTTAAATTCCTCACGGTAGCACTGCCCATGATGATAGTGCTCATGGTGACAGTGTCCACGGTGACAGTGCCTATGGTGACAGTGCCCATTGTGATAGTGCTCATGGTGATAGTGCCCACAGTGACAGTGCTCATGGTGACAGTTCCTATGGTGACAGTAACCATGGTGACAGTGCCCATGGTGAGAGTGCCCATGGTGACAGTGCCCATGGTGACATTTCCCATGGTGACAGTGCTGACGGTGAGAGTTCTCATGGTGAGAGTGCTCAGGTTGACATTGCACATGGTGACCGTTCCGATGGTGACAGTTCCCATGGTGATAGTGCTCATGGTGACAGTGCTCATGGTGACCGTGCACACGGTGACAATGCCCACAGTGACAATGCTCACGGTGATAGTGCTCTTGGCGATAGTGACCATTGTAATAGTGCTCACCGTGACAGTGCCCATGTTGATATTGCTCATGGTGACACTGCCCATGGTGATAGTGCTCACGGTGATAGCGCTCAGGGTCACACTGCCCTTGGTGATAGTGCTCATGGTGATAGTGCTCATGGTAATAGTGCTCATGGTGACACTGCCCATGGTGACAGTGCCCATGGTGACACTCCCGATAGTGACATTTCTTATGGTGACAGTGCTCATGGTGAGAGTTCCCATGGTGACAGTGCACATGGTGACAGTTCCCATGGTGACAGTGCTCACGGTGACCGTGCTCACTGTGGCAGTGCCAATGGTAACATTGTTCATGGTGGCAGTGTCCATGGTGGCGGTTTCCAAGATGACAGTGCTCATGGTGATATTTCCCATGGTAACAGAGTTCATGATGACAGTGTCCATGGTGACAGTGCCCATGGTGACAGTGGCCATGTAGAAAGTGCCCATGATGAAACTGCCCATGGTGACAGTGCCCATAGTGATAGTGCCCATGGTGACATTTCCCATGGAGACAGTGCTAATGGAGAGAGTTCCCATGGTGACAGTGCCCATTATGACAGTGCTCATGGTGACAGTGCCCACGGTGACAGTGCTCATTGTGATAGTGCTCATGGGGATAGTGCCCATGGTAATAGTTCTCACGGTGACAGTGCCCATGGTGATATTGCTCACGGTGACACTGCCCATGGTGATACTGCTCACGGTGATAGTGCTCATGGTGACATATCCCCTTGTGACATTTCCCATGGTGACAGTGCTCATGGTGACCGCACCCACAGTGACAATGTCCACGGTGACAGTGCTCACGGTGACACTGCCCATGGTGACAGTGCTCATGGTGATAGTGCTCATGGAGACATTTCCCATGGTGACAGTGCTCATGTTGACAGTCCCCATGGTGACTGTGCTCATGCTGGCGGTGTACATGGTTGGAGTTACAATGGTGAAATTCCTTATTTTGGCACTGCCCATGATGATAGTGCTCATGGTGAAGGTGTCCATGGTGACAGCGCCCATGGTGACAGTGCCCATGGTGATATTTCCCATGGTGATAGTGCTCATGGTGAGAGTTCCCATGGTGACAGTGCTCATCTTGGCAGTGCCCATAGTGACCGTTCCCATGGTGACAGTTCCCATGGTGATAGGGCTCATGGTTACAGTGCTCATGGTGACAGTGAACACGGTGACAGTGCCCGCAGTGACAGTGCTCATGGTGATAGTGCTCATGCTTATAGTGCCCACGGTGAAAGTAGTCATGGTGAAAGTGTTCACGGTGATAGTGCTCACGGTGACAGTGCCCTTAATGATAGTGTTCATGGTGATAGTGCTCATGGTGATAGTGCTCATGGTGACACGGCCCATGGTGAATGTGCTCATGCTGGCGGTGTACATGGTTGGAGTTCCCATGGTGAAATTCCTTATGGTGGCAATGCCCATGATGATAGTGCTCATGGTGAGAGTGTCCATGTTGACAATGCCTATGGTGACAGTGCCCATGGTGACATTTCCCATGGTGACAGTGCTCATAGTGAGAGTTCCCATGGTGACAATGCTTATGTTGACAACGCCCATGATGACAGTGCTCATGGTGACAGTGCCCACGGTGAAAATCCTCATGGTGACAGTGCTCACGGTGATAGTGCTCACGGTGATAGTGCTCACGCTGACAGTGCCCTTGGTGATAGTGTTCATGGTAGTAGTGCTCATGGTGACTGTTCGCATGGTGACAATGCCTATGTTGAAAGTGCCCATGGTGGCAGTGCTCATCGTGACACAGCCCATGGTGACTGTGCTAACGCTGCCGATGTACACGGTTGGAGTTCCCAAGGTGAAATTCCTCATGGTGGCACTGCCCATGATGATAGTGTTCGTGGTGACAGTGTCCATGGTGACAGTACCTATGGTGACAGTTTCCGTTGTGATAGTGCTCACGGTGATAGTGCCCACAGTGACAGTGCTAATGTTGACCGTTCCCATGGTGACAGTGCCCATGATGACAGTGCTCATGGTGACAGTGCCCACGGAGACAGTGTTCATGGTGACAGTACCCTTGGTGATAGTTTTCATGGTGATAGTGCTCATCGTGGCAGTTCGCATGGTGACACTGCGTATGTTGAAAGTGACCATGGTGACAGTGCTCATGCTTGCACTGATCATGGTGACTGTGCTCATGCTGGCGGTGTACGTGGTCGGAATTCCGATGGTGAAATTCCTCATGGTAGCACTCCCCATGATGTTAGTGCTCATGGTGACAGTGTCCAAGGTGACAGTGCCTATGGTGACAGTGCCCATTGTGATAGTGCTCATGGTGATAGTGCCCACAGTGACAGTGCTCATTGTGACCTTTCCTATGGTGACAGTGCCCATGATGACAGTGCTCATGGTGACAGTGCCCACTGTGATAGTGATCACGGTGAAAGTGCTCACGGTGACAGTGCCCTTGGTGATAGTGCTCATGGTGACAGTTCGCATTGTGACAGTTCCCAAGTTGAAAGTGCCCATGGTGACAGTACCCATGGTGACAGTGCCCATGGTGACACAGCCCATGGTGACTGTGCTAAAGCTGGCGGTGTATATGGTTGGAGTTCCCATGATGAAATTCCTCATGGTGGCACTCCCCATGATGATAGTGCTCATGGTGACAGTGCCCAGGGTGAAATTATCCATGGTGACAGTGCTCATGGTGAGAGTTCCTATGGTGACTGTGCTCATGTTGACAGTGCCCATGGTGATAGTGCCCACGGTGACACTGCGCAAGGTGATAGTGCTCAACGTGATAGTGCCCATGGTAATAGTGCTGATGGTGACACTGCCCATGTTGATATTGCTCACGGTGACACTGCCCATGGTGATAGTGCTCACGGTGATAGTGCTCACGGTGACAGTGCCCTTGGTGATATTGCTCATGGTGATACAGCTCATGGTGGAAGTTCGCATGGTGACACTGCCCCTGTTGAAATTGCCCATGGTGACAGTGCTCATGTTGACACTGCCCATGGTGACTGTGCTCACGATGGAGGTGTACATGGTTGGAGTTCCCATGGTACAACTGTTATGGTGGTACTGCCCATGATGATAGTGTTCATGGTGACAGTGTCCATGGTGACAGTGCCCATGGTGATAGTGCCTATTGTGAGAGTGCCCATGGTGACAGTTCCCATGGTGACCATTTCCATGGTGATAATGCTCATGTTGACAGTGCCAACCGTGACAATGCTCATGGTGAGAGTTCCCATGGTGAAAGTGATCATCTTGACAATGCCCATGGCAACCGTTCCCATGGTGACATTTCCCATGGTGATAGTACGCACCGTGATAGTGCCCATGGTGACAGTTCCCATGGATACAGTGTCCATGGTGACAGTGCTCATGGTTGCACTGCCCATGGTGACTGTGCTCATGCTGGTGGTGTACGTGGTCGGAACTCCGATGGTGAAATTCCTCATGGTAGCACTCCCCATGATGTTAGTGCTCATGGTGACAGTGTCCAAGGTGACAGTGCCTATGGTGACAGTGCCCATTGTGATAGTGCTCACGGTGATACTGCTCACAGTGACAGTGCTCATTGTGACCGTTCCTATGGTGACAGTGCCCATGATGACAGTGCTCATGGTGACAGTGCCCACTGTGATAGTGCTCACGGTGAAAGTGCTCACGGTGACACTGCCCTTGGTGATAGTGCTCTTGGTGATAGTGCTCATGGTGACAGTTCGCATTGTGACAGTTCCCATGTTGAAAGTGCCCATGGTGACAGTACCCATGGTGACAGTGCGCATGGTGACAGTGCCCATGGTGATATTTCCCATGGTGACAGTGTTCATGGTGAGAGTTCCCATGGTGACATTGTTCATGTTGACATTGCCCATGGTGACCTTTCCCATGGTGACAGTTCCCATGGTGATAGTGCTCATGGTGACAGTGCTCCTGGTAACAGTGCACACGGTGACAATGCCCACGGTGACAGTGCTCACGGTGACAGTGCTCATGGTGATAGTGCCTACTGTAGTAGTGGTCACGGTGACAGTGCCCATGATGATAGTGCTCACGGTGACACTGCCCATGTTGATAGTGCTCACGATGATACTGCTCCTGGTGACAGTTCCCATGGTTACAGTGCCCATGGTGACAGTGCTCATGGTGAGAGTACTCACGGTGATAGTTCTCATGGTGACAGTGCCCGTGGTGATAGTGCCCATGGTGATAGTGCTCATGGTGATAGTGCTCATGGTGACAGTTCGCATGGTGACAGTGCCCACTTTGAAAGTGCCCATGGTGACAGTACCCATGGTGACTGTGCCCATGGTGACAGTGCCCATGGTGACAGTGCTCATTGTGAGAATTGCCATGGTGACAGTGCTAATGTTGACATTGCCCATGGTGACCGTTCCCATGGTGACAGTTCCCAAGGTGATAGTGCTCATGGTGACAGTGCTATTGGTGACAGTGCACTCGGTGAGAATGCCCACACTTACATTGCTCACGTTGATAGTGCTCATGGTGATAGTGCCAATTTTAATAGTGCTCATGGTGACCGTGCCCATGTTGATGTTGCTCAAGGTGACACTTCCCATGGTGATAGTGCTCACGGTGATAGTGCTAATGGTGACACTGCCCTTGGTGATAGTGCTCATGGTGATAGTGCTCATGGTAATAGTGCTCATGTTGACGCTGCCCATGGTGACAGTGCCCATGGTGACACTGCCCATAGTGACATTTCCCATGGTGACAGTGCTCATGGTGAGAGTTCCCATGGTGACAGTGCACATGTTGACAGTTCCAATGGTGACAGTGCTCACGGTGACAGTGCTCACTGTGGCAGTGCCAATGGTTACAGTGCTCATGGTGGCAGTGTCCATGGTGGCAGTTCCCAAGATGACAGTGCTCATGGTGACATTTCCCATGGTAACAGAACTCAGGATGACAGTGTCCATGGTGACAGTGCCCATGGTGAGAGTGGCCATGTTGAAATTGCCCATGGTGACAGTGCTCATGGTGACACTGCCCATGGTGACTGTGCTCATGCTGGCGTTGAACAAGGTTGAACAAGGTTGGAGTTCCCATGGTGAAAATCCTCATGGTGGCACTACCCATGATAATAGTGCTCATGGTGACAGTGTACATCGTGAGAGTGCCCATGGTAACAATGCTCATGGAGAAACTGCCCATGGTGACAGTGCCCAAGGTGATATTCCCATGGTGACAGTGCTCATTTTGACAGTGCACACGGTGACAGTGCCCACAGTGACAGTGCTCACGGTGATAGTGTTAATGGTAATATTGCTCATGGTGACACTGCCCATGGTTATAGTGCTCACGGTGATAGTGCTCATGGTGACAGTTCCCAAGGTGACAGTGCCCACGGTGATAGTGCTCATGGTGACATTGCCCACGGTGACAGTGCTCATGGTGAGAGTTTGCATGGTGACAGTGCCCATGGTTACAGTGCTCATGGTCACACAACCCATGGTGACTGTGCTAAAGCTGGCGGTGTACATGGTTGGAGTTCCCATGGTGAAATTCCTCATGGTGGCACTGCCCATGATGATAGTGTTCATGGTGACAGTGTCCATGGTGACAGTGCCCATTGTGATAGTGCTCACGGTGATAGTGCCCTCAGTGGCAGTTCTAATGGTGACAATTCCATGGTGACAGTGCCCATGATGACCGTGCTCATGGTGACAGTGCCCACGGTGACATTTCTCATGGTGACAGTGCTCACGGTGACAGTGCCCTTGGTGATAGTACCCATGGTAATAGTGGTCACGGTGACATGGCCCATGGTGATATTGCTCACGGTGATGCTACCCATGGTGATAGTGCTCACGGTGACATTCCCATGGTTACAGTGCCCATGGTGATATTGCTCACGGTGACACTGCCCATGATGACAGTGCTCATGGTGACAATGCCCATTCTGACAATGCTCATAGTGACAGTGCTCACGGTGACAGTGCCCTTGATGATAGTACTCATGGTAATAGTGCTCATGGTGACAGTTCCCATGGTGACAGTGCTCACTGTGGCAGTGCCAATGGTTACAGTGCTCATGGTGGCAGTGTCCATGGTGGCAGTTCCCAAGATGACAGTGCTCATGGTGACATTTCCCATGGTAACAGAGCTCATGATGACAGTGTCCATGGTGACAGTGCCCATGGTGACAGTGGCCATGTTGAAAGTGCCCATGGTGACACTGCTCATGGTGACAGTGCCCATGATGACTATGTTCATGCTGGCTGTGTACATGCTTGGAGATCCCATGGTGAAATTCCTCATGGTGGCACTGCCCATGATGATAGTGCTCATGGTGACAGTGTCCATGGTGACATTGCCTATGGTGACAGTTCCCATTGTGATAGTGCTCACGGTGATAGGGCCCACAGGGACAGTTCTAATGGTGACAGTTCCAATGGTGACAGTGCCCATGATGATAGTGCTTATGGTGACAGTGCCCACGGTGACAGTGCTCATGGTGACATTGCTCATGGTGACAGTGCCATTGGTGATAGTACCCATGGTAAAAGTGCTCATGGTGACATTGCCCATGGTGATATTGCTCACGGTGACACCGCCCATGGTGACAGTGCTCACGGTGATAGTGCTCAAGGTGACAGTTCGCATGGTGACAGGGCCCATGTTGAAAGTGCCCATGGTGACACTGCTCATGGTGGCACTGCCCATGGTGACTGTGCTCATGCTGGCGGTGTACATGGTTGGAGTTCCGATGGTGAAATTCCTCATGGTAGCACTGCCCATGATGATAGTGCTCACGGTGAAAGTGTCCATGGTGACAGTGCCTATGGTGACAGTGCCCATTGTGATAGTGCTCATGGTGATAGTGCCCAAAGTGACAGTGCTCATTGTGACAGTTCCTATGGTGACAGTGCCCATGATGATAGTGCTCATGGTAAAAGTTCCCACTGTGATAGTGCTCACGGTGAAAGTGCTCACGGTGACAGTGCCCTTGGTGATAGTGCTCTTGGTGATAGTGCTCATGGTAATAGTGCACATGGTGACACTGCCCATGGTGACAGTGCCCATGGTGACACTGCCCATAGTAACATTTCCCATGGTGACAGTGCTCATGTTGACAGTGCCCATGGTGACAGTGACCATGGTGAGTGTGCCCATGGTGACAGTGCCCATGGTGACAGTGTCCATGGTGACAGTGCTCACCTTGACAGTGCCCTTGGTGATAGTACCCATGTTAATATTGCTCACGGTTACAGTGCCCATGGTGATAGTGCTCATGGTGATAGTGCTCATGGTGACAGTTACCTTGGTGATAGTGCTCATGGTGATAGTGCTCATGGTGATAGTTCGCATGGTGACAGTGCCCATGTGGAAAGTCTCCATGAAGGCAGTGCTCATGGTGACACTGCCCATGGTGACTGTGCCCTTGCTGGCGGTGTACATGTTTGGAGTTCCCATGGTGAAATTCCTTATGGTGGCACTGCCCATGATGATAGTGTTCATCGTGACAATGTCCATGGTGACAGTGCCTATGGTGACAGTGCCCATTGTGATAGTGCTCACGGTGATAGTGCCCTCAGTGTCAGTTCTAATGGTGACAGTTCCCATGGTGATAGAGCCCATGATGACAGTGCTCATGGTGACAGTGCCCACGGTAACATTGCTCATGGTGACAGTGCTCACGGTGACAGTAACCTTGGTGATAGTACCCATGGTAATAGAGGTCACGGTGACAGTGCCGATTTTGATATTGCTCGCGGTGACACTGCCCATGGTGATAGTGCTCACGGTGATAGTGCTCAGGGTGACAGTTCCCATGGTTACATTGCCCATGGTGACAGTGCTCATGGTGACAGTGCCCGTGGTGACTATGCTCATGGTGACATTGCTCACAGAGATACTGCTCATGGTGACAGTTCGCATGGCGACAGGGCCCATGTTAAAAGTGCCCATGGTGACAGTGCTCATGGTGGCACTGCCCATGGTGACTGTGCTCATGCTGGTGGTGTACATGGTTGGAGTTCCCATGGTGAAATTCCTTATGGTGGCAATGCCCATGATGATAGTGCTCATGGTGACATTGCCCACGGTGATAGTGCTCATGGTGATATTGCCCATGGTAATAGTGCTCATGTTGACAGTGCCCATGGTGATATTGCTCATGGTGACACTACCCATGGTGATAGTGCTCACGGTGATAGTGCTCATGGTGACAGTTCCCATGGTGAGAGTGCCCATAGTGACAGTGCTCATGGTGACAGTACCGACGGTGACAGTGCTCATGGTGACAGTGCTCAGGGTGAGAGTGCTCACGATGATAGTGCTCACGGTGACAGTTCCCTTGGTGATAGTGCTCATGGTGATAGTGCCCATGGTGACACTGCCCATGGTGATATTGCTCACGGTGACACTGCCCATGGTAATAGTGCTCATGGTGATAGTGCTCACGTTGACAGTGCCTTTGGTGATAGTGCTCATGGTGACACTGCCCATGGTGACAGTTCACATGCTGATAGTGCCCATGTTGAAAGTTCCCACGGTGACAGTGCTCATGGTGATAATGCCCATGGTGACTGTGCTCATGCTGGCGGTGTACAGGGTTGGTGTTCCCATGTTGAAATTCCTCATGGTGGCACTGCCCAGGATGATAGTGTACATGGTGACAGTGTCCATGGTGACAGTGCCAATGGTGACAGTGCTCACGGTGACACTGCCCATGGTGACATTTCACAAGGTGACAGTGCCCATGTTGAAAGTGCTCATGGTGACAGTGACCATGGTGACATTTCCCATGTTGACAGTGTCCATTGTGATAGTGCCCATGGTGACAGTGCTCATGTTGACAGTGCCCATGGTGACAGTGCCCTTGGTGACAATACCCATAGTGACATTTCCAATTGTGACAGTCCTCATAGTGAGAGTTCCCATGGCGACAGTGCTGATGGATGACAGTGCTCATGTTGACAGTGCCCATGGGGACAATGCTGATGGATACAGTGTCCATGGTGATAGTGCTCCTTGGGACCGTGTAGATGGTTACAGTGCCCATGGTGACATTTTCCACAGTGACAGTGCCCATGGTGAGAGTGCCGATGGAGACAGTGTCCATAGTGACAGTTCCCATGGTGACAGTGCTCATGGTGACACTTCCCATGGTGAACAGTGTCCATGGTGACATTTCCGATGGAGACAGTGCTCCTGGTGAGAGTTCCCATGCTGACAGTGCTCACGTTGACAGTGCCCATGGTGACAGTTCCCATGGTGATATTGCTCATGGTGACAGTGCACATGGTGACATGGCCCACGGTGACAGTGCTCACGGTGATAGTGCTCATGGTAATAGTGCTCGTGTTGACACTACCGATGGTGACAGTGCACATGGTGACACTGCCCATAGTGACATTTCCCATGGTGACAGTGCTCATGGTGAGAGTTCCCATGGTGACAGTGCACATGGTGACAGTGCCCATGGTGATAGTGCTCACTGTGACAGTTCTCACTGTGGCAGTGCCAATGGTTACAGTGCGCATGGTGACCTTTCCCATGGTGACAGTTCCCATGGTGATAGTGCTCACCGTGATAGTGCCAATGGTGACAGTTACCATGGATACAGTGCCTATGGTGACAGTGCTCATGGTGACAGTGCCCACTGTGATAGTGCTCAGGGTGGCAGTTCGCATGGTGACAGTGGCCATGATGACAGTGCTCATGGTGGCAATGCCCACAGTGACAGTGCTCATGGTGATAGTGCTCACGATGACAGTGCCTTTGGTGATAGTATCCATGGTAATAGTTCTCAATGTGACAGTGCCCATGGAGATAGTGCTCATGGTGATGGTGCTCATGGTAATAGTGCTCAATGTGACACTGCCCATGGTGACAGTGCCCATGGTGACACTGCCCTTAGTGACATTTCCCATGGTGGCAGTGCTCATGGTGACAGTTCCCATGGTGACAGTGCTCATGGTGACAGTGCCCATGGTGACAGTGTCCATGGTGACAGTGCCTATGGTGAGAGTGCCCATGGTGAGAGTGCCCATGGTGACAGTGTGCATGGTGACAGTGCTCATGTTGAAATTGCCCATGGGGACAGTGCTCATGGTGAGAGTTCCCATGGTGACAATGTTCATGTTGACAATGCCCATGGAGACAGTGCTCATGTTGACAGCGCCCACGGTGACAGTGCTCATAGTTACAGTGCTCACAGTTACAGTGCCCATGGTGATAGTGCCCATAGTAATAGTGCTCATGGTGACAGCATCCATGTTGATATTGTTCATGGTGACACTACCCATGGTGATAGTGCTCACGGTGACAGTGCTCATGAAGACAGTTCCCATGGTTGCAGTGCCCATGGTGACATTGCCCACGGTGACAATGCTCATGGTGACAGTGCTCATGGTGATATTGCTCACGGTGATAGTGCTCACATTGACAATGCCCTTGGTGATAGTGCTCATGGTAATACTGCTCATGGTGATAGTGCTCATGGTGATAGTTCGTATGGTGACAGTGCCCATGTTGAAAGTCCAAAATGAGAGTGCTCATGGTGACATTGCCCATGGTGACTGTGCTCATGCTGGCAGTGTACATGGTTGGAGTTCCCATGGTGAAATTCCTTATGGTGGCACTGCCCATGGTGATAGTGTTCATGGTGACAGTGTCCATGGTGACAGTGCCCATGATGACAGTGCTCATGGTGACAGTGCCCACAGTGACAGTGCTCATGGTGACAGTGCTCACGGTGACAGTGCCCTTGGTGATAATACCCATGTTAATAGTGCTCACAGTGACAGTGCCCATGGTGATTTTGCTCACGGTGACACTACCCATGGTGATAGTGCTCATGGTGATAGTGCTCATGGTGACAGTTCCCATGGTAACTGTGCCCATGGTGACAGTGCTCATGGCGACAGTGCCCACGGTGACTATGCTCATGGAGACAGTGCTCATGGTGATAGTGCTCATGGTGACAGTTCACATGGTGACAGAGCCCATTTTGAAAGTGCCCATGGTGACAGTGCTCATGGTGGCACTGCCCATGGTGACTGTGCTCATGCTTGCGGTGTACCTGGTTGGAGTTCCGATGGTGAAATTCCTCATGGTAGCACTGCCCATAATGATAGTGCTCATGGTGACAGTGTCCATGGTGACAGTGCCTATGGTGACAGTGCCCATTGTGATAGTGCTCATAGTGACAGTGCCCACTGTGACAGTGCTCAATGTGACAGTGCTCACGGTGACAGTGCCCTTGGTGATAGTGCTCATGGTGATAGTGCTCATGGTGACAGTTCGCATGGTGACAGTGCCCATGTTGAAATTGCCGATGGTGACAGTACCCATGGTGAGAGTGCTCATGGTGAAGGTTCCCACTGTGACAGTGCTCATGGTGACAGTGCTCATGGTGACAGTGCTCAGGGTGAGAGTGCTCACGATGATAGTGCTCATGGTGACAGTTCCCTTGGTGAAAGTGCTCATGGTGATAGTGCCCATGGTGACACTGCCCATGGTGATATTGCTCACGGTGACACTGCCCATGGTAATAGTGCTCATGGTGATAGTGCTCACGTTGACAGTGCCTTTGGTGATAGTGCTCATGGTGACACTGCCCATGGTGACAGTTCACATGCTGATAGTGCCCATGTTGAAAGTTCCCACGGTGACAGTGCTCATGGTGATAATGCCCATGGTGACTGTGCTCATGCTGGCGGTGTACAGGGTTGGTGTTCCCATGTTGAAATTCCTCATGGTGGCACTGCCCATGATGATAGTGTACATGGGGACAGTTCGCATGGTGACAGTGCCCATGTTGAAATTGCCGATGGTGACAGTACCCATGGTGAGAGTGCTCATGGTGAAGGTTCCCACTGTGACAGTGCTCATGGTGACAGTGCTCATGGTGACAGTGCCCTTAGTGATAGTGCTCATGGTGACAGTTCGCATGGTGATAGTGCTCATGTTGACATTGCCCATGGTGACCGTTCCCATGGTGACAGTACCCATGGTGATAGTGCTCATGGTGACAGTGCTCATGGGGACAGTGCACATGGTGACAATGTCCACGATGACAGTGCTCACGGTGATAGTGCTCAAGGGGAAAGTGCCCATTGTAATAGTGCTCACCGTGACAGTGCCCATGCTGATATTGCTCAAGGTAACACTGCCCATGGTGATAGTGCTCACGGTGATAGTGCTCATGGTGACAATGCCCTTGGTGATAGTGCTCATGGTGATAGTGTTCATGGTAATAGTGCTCATGGAGACAGTGCTCACGGTGACAGTGCCCATGGTGACACTGCCCATAATGACATTTCCCATGGTGACAGTGCTCATGGTGAGAGTTCCCATGGTGACAGTGCTCACGGTGACAATGCTCACTGTGGCAGAGCCAATGGTTACAGTGCTCATGGTGGCAGTGTCCATGGTGGCAGTTCCCAAGATGACAGTGCTCATGGTGACATTTCCCATGGAAACAGAGCTCATGATGACAGTGTCCATGGTGACAGTGTACATGGTGACAGTGGCCATGTTGAAAGTGCCCATGGTGACAGTGCTCAAGCTGGCGGTATACATGGCTGGAGTTCCCATGGTGAAATTCCTCATGGTTGCCCTGCCCATGATGATAGTGCTCATGGTGACAGTGTCCATCATGAGAGTGCCCATGGTGACAGTGCTCATGATGACCCTGCCCATGGTGACAGTGCCCATGGTGACATTTCCCATGGTGACAGTGCTCATGTTGACAGTGCACACGGTGACATTGCCCACGGTGACATTTCCCATGGTGACAGTGTTCATGGTGATATTGCTCACGGTCACAGTGCCCATGGTTATAGTCCTCACGGTGATAGTGCTCATGGTGACAGTTCCCATGGTGACAGTGCCCGCAGTGACTGTGCTCATGGTGACATTGCCCACGGTGACAGTGCTCATGGTGACAGTTCGCTTGGTGACACTGCCCATGGTGACAGTGCACATGGTGACACAGCCCATGGTGACTGTGCTAAAGCTGCCGATGTACATGGTTGGAGTTCCCATGGTGAAATTCCTCATGGTGGCACTGCCCATGATGATAGTGTTGATGGTGACAGTGTCCATGGTGACAGTGCCTATGGTGAGAGTGCCCATTGTGATAGTGGTCACGGTGACAGTGCCCTTCGTGATAGTATCCATGGTAATAGTGTTCACAGTGACACTGCCCATGGTGATAGTGCTCATGGTGACAGTGCCCTTGGTGATAGTGCTCATGGTGATAGTGTTCATGGAGACATTTCACATGGTGACAGTGCTCATGTTGACAGTCCCCATGTTGACTGTGCTCATGCTGGCGGTGTACATGGTTGGTGTTACAATGGTGAAATTCCTTATGGTGGCACTACCCATGATGATAGTGTTCATGGTGACAGTGTCCATGGTGACATTTCCCATGGTGACAGTGCTCATGGTGAGAGTTCTCATGTTGAGAGTGCTCAGGTTGACATTGCCCATGGTGACCCTTCCGATGGTGAGAGTTCCCATGGTGATAGTGCTCATGGTGACAGTGCTCATGGTGACCGTGCACACGGTGACAATGCCCACAGTGACAATGCTCACGGTGATAGTGCTCATGGCGATAGTGACCATTGTAATAGTGCTCACCGTGACAGTGCCCATGTCGATATTGCTCATGGTGACACTGCCCATGGTGATAGTGCTCACGGTGATAGCGCTCAGGGTGACACTGCCCTTGGTGATAGTGCTCATGGTGATAGTGTTCATGGTAATAGTGCTCATGGTGACACTGCCCATGGTGACAGTGCCCATGGTGACACTCCCGATAGTGACATTTCTTATGGTGACAGTGCTCATGGTGAGAGTTCCCATGGTGACAGTGCACATGGTGACAGTTCCCATGGTGACAGTGCTCACGGTGACCGTGCTCACTGTGGCAGTGCCAATGGTAACATTGTTCATGGTGGAAGTGTCCATGGTGGCGGTTTCCAAGATGACAGTGCTCATGGTGATATTTCCCATGGTAACAGAGTTCATGATGACAGTGCTCATGGTGACAGTTCGCATGGTGACAGTGCCCACTTTGAAAGTGCCCATGGTGACAGTACCCATGGTGACTGTGCCCATGGTGACAGTGCCCATGGTGACAGTGCTCATTGTGAGAATTGCCATGGTGACAGTGCTAATGTTGACATTGCCCATTGTGACCGTTCCCATGGTGACAGTTCCCAAGGTGATAGTGCTCATGGTGACAGTGCTATTGGTGACAGTGCACACGGTGAGAATGCCCACACTTACACTGCACACGTTGATAGTGCCCATGGTGATAGTGCCAATTTTAATAGTGCTCATGGTGACCGTGCCCATGTGGATGTTGCTCAAGGTGACACTTCCCATGGTGATAGTGCTCACGGTGATAGTGCTCATGGTGACACTGCCCTTGGTGATAGTGCTCATGGTGATAGTGCTCATGGTAATACTGCTCATGTTTACGCTGCCCATGGTGACAGTGCCCATGGTGACACTGCCCAAAGTGACATTTCCCATGGTGAGAGTTCCCATGGTGACAGTGCACATGGTGACAGTTCCGATGGTGACAGTGCTCATGGTGACAGTGCTCACTGTGGCAGTGCCAATGGTTACAGTGCTCATGGTGGCAGTGTCCATGGTGGCAGTTCCCAAGAGGACAGTGCTCATGGTGACATTTCCCATGGTAACAGAACTCAGGATGACAGTGTCCATGGTGACAGTGCCCATGGTGAGAGTGGCCATGTTGAAATTGCCCATGGTGACAGTGTTTATGGTGACACTGCCCATGGTGACTGTGCTCATGCTGGCGTTGAACAAGGTTGGAGTTCCCATGGTGAAATTCCTCATGGTGGCACTACCCATGATAATAGTGCTCATGGTGACAGTGTACATCGTGAGAGTGCCCATGGTAACAATGCTCATGGAGAAACTGCCCATGGTGACAGTGCCCAAGGTGATATTCCCATGGTGACAGTGCTCATTTTGACAGTGCACACGGTGACAGTGCCGACAGTGACAATGCTCACGGTGATAGTGTTAATGGAAATATTGCTCATGGTGACACTGCCCATGGTTATAGTGCTCACAGTGATAGTGCTCATGGTGACAGTTCCCAAGGTGACAGTGCCCACGGTGGTAGTGCTCATGGTGACATTGCCCACGGTGACAGTGCTCATGGTGAGAGTTCGCATGGTGACAGTGCCCATGGTTACAGTGCTCATGGTCACACAACCCATGGTGACTGTGCTAAAGCTGGCGGTGTACATGGTTGGAGTTCCCATGGTGAAATTCCTCATGGTGGCACTGCCCATGATGATAGTGTTGATGGTGACAGTGTCCATGGTGACAGTGCCTATGGTGACAGTGTCCATTGTGATAGTGCTCTCGGTGATAGTGCCCTCAGTGACAGTTCTAATGGTGACAATTCCATGGTGACAGTGCCCATGATGACCGTGCTCATGGTGACAGTGCCCACGGTGACATTTCTCATGGTGAGAGTGCTCACGGTGACAGTGCCCTTGGTGATAGTACCCATGGTAATAGTGGTCACGTTGACATGGCCCATGGTGATATTGCTCACGGTGACGCTGCCCATGGTGATAGTGCTCACGGTGACATTCCCATGGTTACAGTGCCCATGGTGATATTGCTCACGGTGACACTGCCCATGATGACAGTGCTCATGGTGACAATGCCCATTCTGACAATGCTCATAGTGACAGTGCTCACGGTGACAGTGCCCTTGATGATAGTACTCATGGTAATAATGCTCACGGTGACAGTTCCCATGGTGACAGTGCTCACTGTGGCAGTGCCAATGGTTACAGTGCTCATGGTGGCAGTTCCCAAGATGACAGTGCTCATGGTGACATTTCCCATGGTAAGAGAGCTCATGATGACAGTGTCTATGGAGACAGTGCCCATGGTGACAGTGGCCATGTTGAAAGTGCCCATGGTGACACTGCCCATGGTGTCACTGCCCATGGTGACTATGCTCATGCTGGCTGTGTACATGCTTGGAGATCCCATGGTGAAATTCCTCATGGTGGCACTGCCCATAATGATAGTGCTCATGGTGACAGTGTCCATGGTGACATTGCCTATGGTGACAGTTCCCATTGTGATAGTGCTCACGGTGATAGGGCCCACAGGGACAGTTCAAATGGTGACAGTTCCAATGGTGACAGTGCCCATGATGACAGTGCTTATGGTGACAGTGCCCACGGTGACAGTGCTCATGGTGACAGTGCTCATGGTGACAGTGCCCTTGGTGATAGTACCCATGGTAAAAGTGCTCATGGTGACATTGCCCATGGTGATATTGCTCATGCTGGCGGTGTACATGGTTGGAGTTCCGATGATGAAATTCCTCATGGTAGCACTGCCCATGATGATAGAGCTCACGGTGAAAGTGTCCATGGTGACAGTGCCTATGGTGACAGTGCCCATTGTGATAGTGCTCATGGTGATAGTGCCCAAAGTGACAGTGCTCATTGTGACAGTTCCTATGGTGACAGTGCCCATGATGATAGTGCTCATGGTAAAAGTTCCCACTGTGATAGTGCTCACGGTGAAAGTGCTCACGGTGACAGTGCCCTTGGTGATAGTGCTCATGGTAATAGTGCACATGGTGACACTGCCCATGGTGACAGTGCCCATGGTGACACTGCCCATAGTGACATTTCCCATGGTGACAGTGCTCATGTTGACAGTGCCCATGGTGACAGTGACCATGGTGAGTGTGCCCATGGTGACAGTGTCCATGGTGACAGTGCTCACCTTGACAGTGCCTTTGGTGATAGTACCCATGTTAATATTGCTCACGGTTACAGTGCCCATGGTGATAGTGCTCATGGTGATAGTGCTCATGGTGACAGTTACCTTGGTGATAGTGCTCATGGTGATAGTGCTCATGGTGATAGTTCGCATGGTGACAGTGCCCATGTTGAAAGTCTCCATGAAGGCAGTGCTCATGGTGACACTGCCCATGGTGACTGTGCTCTTGCTGGCGGTGTACATGTTTGGAGTTCTCATGGTGAAATTCCTTATGGTGGCACTGCCCATGATGATAGTGTTCATCGTGACAATGTCCATGGTGACAGTGCCTATGGTGACAGTGCCCATTGTGATAGTGCTCACGGTGATAGTGCCCTCAGTGACAGTTCTAATGGTGACAGTTCCCACGGTGACATTGCTCATGGTGACAGTGCTCACGGTGACAGTAACCTTGGTGATAGTACCCATGGTAATAGAGGTCACGGTGACAGTGCCCATGGTGATATTGCTCACGGTGACACTGCCCATGGTGATAGTGCTCACGGTGATAGTGCTCAGGGTGACAGTTCCCATGGTTACAGTGCCCATGGTGACAGTGCTCATGGTGACAGTGCCCGCGGTGACTGTGCTCATGGTGACAGTGCTCACAGACATACTGCTCATGGTGACAGTTCGCATGGCAACAGGGCCCATGTTAAAAGTGCCCATGGTGACAGTGCTCATGTTGGCACTGCCCATGGTGACTGTGCTCATGCTGGTGGTGTACATGGTTGGAGTTCCCATGGTGAAATTCCTTATGGTGGCAATGCCCATGATGATAGTGCTCATGGTGACATTGCCCACGGTGACAGTGCTCATGGTGACAGTTCGCATGTTGACATTGCCCATGGTGACAGTGCTCATGGTGACACAGCCCATGGTGACTGCACTAAAGCTGGCGGTGTACATGGTTGGAATTCTCATGGTGAAATTCCTCATGGTGGCACTGCCCATGATGATAGCGCTCACTGTGACAGTGTCCATAGTGACAGTGCCCATGGTGACAGTGCCCATGGTGACATTTCCCATGGTGACTGTGCCCATGGTGACATTTCCCAATGTGACAGTGCTCATGGTGAGAGTTCCCATGGTGACAGTGTTGATGTTGACAGTGCCAATGGTGACAGTGCCCATGGTGACAGTGCCCATGGTGATAGTGTCCATGGTGACAGTGCTCATGTTGACAGTGCCCACGGCGACAGTGCTCATGGTGAGAGTACCCATGGTGACAGTTCTCACCTTGATAGTGCCCATGGTGACCGTTCCCATGGTGACAGTTCCCATGGTGATAGTGCTCACCGTGATAGTGCCCAGGGTGACAGTTCCCATGGATACAGTGCCCATGGTGACAGTTCTCATGGTGACAGTGCCCACGGTGATAGTGCTCATGGTGGCAGTTCGCATGCTGACAGTGCCCATGATGACAGTGCTCATGATGACAGTGCCCACGGTGACAGTGCTCATAGTGACAGTGCTCACAGTGAGAGTGCCCTTGCTGATAGTACCCATGGTAATAGTGCTCACATGAAAGTGCCCATAGTGATATTGCTCACGGTGACACTGCCCATGGTGATAGTGGTCACGGTGACAATGCCCACGGTGATAGTGTTCATGGTGATAGTGCTCATGTTGAGAGTGCTCATGGTGACACTGCCCATGGTGACTGTGATCATGCTGGCGGTGTACATGGTTGGAGTTCCCATGAGGAAATTTCTTATGGTGGCAATGCCCATGATGATAGTGCTCATGGTGACAGTGCTCATGGTGACAGTGTACATGGTGACAATCCCCACGGTGACAGTGATCACGGTGATAGTTCTCATGGCGATAGTGCCCATTGTAATAGTGCTCACGGTGACGTTGCCCATGTTGATATTGTTCACGGTGACACTGCCCTTGGTGATAGCGCTCATGGTGATAGTGCTCATGGTAATACTGCTCATGGTGACACTGCCCATGGTGACAGTGCCCATGGAGACACTGCCCATAGTGACATTTCCCATGGTGACAGTGCTCATGGTGAGAGTTCCCATATTGACAGTGCACATGGTGAAAGTTCCCATGGTGACAGTGTTCACGGTGACAGTGCTCACTGTGGCAGTGACATTGGTTACAGTGCTCATGGGGGCAGTGTCCATGGTGGCAGTTCCCAAGATGACAGTGCTCATGGTGACATTTCCCATGGTAACAGAGCTCATGATGACAGTGTCCATGGTGACATTGCCCATGTCGAAAGTGCCCATGGTGACATTGCTCATGGTGACACTGCCCATGGTGACTGTGCTCATGCTGGCGGTGTACATGGTTGGAGTTCCCATGGTGAAATTCCTCATGGTGGCACTGCCCATGATGATAGTGCTCATGGTGACAGTGTCCATCGTGAGAGTGCACTTGGTGACAGTGCTCATGATGACACTGCCCATGGTGACAGTGCCCATGGTGACATTTCCCATGGTGACAGTGCTCATGTTGACAGTGCACAAGGTGACAGTGCCCAAGGTGACATTTCCCATGGTTACAGTGTTAATGGTGATATTGCTCACTGTGACAGTGCCCATGGTTATAGTCCTCACGGTGATAGTGCTCATGGTGACAGTTCCCATGGTGACAGTGTTCATGGTGACAGTTCGCATGGTGACAGTCCCCATGGTGACAGTGCTCATGGTGACACAGCCCATGGTGACTGTTCTAAAGCTGCCGATGTACATGGTTGGAGTTCCCAATCTGAAATTCCTCATGTTGGCACTGCCCATGATGATAGTGTTCATGGTGACAGTGTCCATGGAGACAGTGCCTATGGTGACAGTGCCCATTGTGATAGTGCTCACGGTGATAGTGCCCACAGTGACAGTTGTAATAGTGACAGTCCCCATGGTGACAGTGTCGATGATGACAGTGCTCATGGTGACAGTGTTCATGGTGATATTGCTCACGGTGACACTGCCCATGGTTATTGTCCTCACGGTGATAGTGCTCATGATGACAGTGCCCACAGTGACAGTGCTCATGGTGGCAGTGCTCACAGTGACAATGCCCATGGTGATAGTGCCCATGGTAATAGTGCTCATGGTGACAGTACCCATGGTGATACTGTTCACGGTGACACTTCCTATGGTGATAGTGCTCACGTTGATAGTGCTCATGGTGACAGTTCCCATGGTTACAGTGCCCATGGTGACAGTGCTACTGGTGACAGTGCCCACGGTGAAAATGCTCATGGTGACAGTGCTCATGGTGATAGTCCTCACGGTGACAGTGCTCACATTGACAGTGCCCTTGGTGATAGTGCACATGGTAATACTGCTCATGGTGAAATTGCTCATGGTGATAGTTCGCATGGTGACAGTGCCCATGTGGAAAGTGCCCATGGTGGCAGTGCTCATGGTGACACTGCCCATGGTGACTGTGCTCATGCTGGGAGTGTACATGGTTGGAGTTCCCATGGTGAAATTCCTTATGGTGGCACTGCCCATGATGATAGTGTTCATGGTGACATTGTCCATGGTGACAGTGCGTATGGTGACAGTGCCCATTGTGATTGTGCTCACGGTGATAGTGCCCACAGTGACAGTGCTAATGGTGACAGTCCCCATGGTGACAGTTCCCATGATGACAGTGCTCATGGTGACAGTGCCCACGGTGACAGTGCTCATGGTCACAGTGCTCACGGTGACAGTGCTCACGGTGACAGTGACCTTGGTGATAGTATCCTTGTTAATAGTGCTCACGGTGACAGTGCCCATGGTGATATTGCTCACGGTGACACTGCCCATGGTGATAGTGCTCATGGTGACGGTTCCCAAGGTTACAGTGCCCATGGTGACAGTGCTCATGGTGACAGTGCCCATGGTGATTATGCTCATGGAGACCGTGCTCACGGTGATAGTGCTCATGGTGACAGTTCGCATGCTGACAGGGCCCATGTTGAAAGTGCCCATGGTGACAGTGCTCATGGTGATAATGCCCATGGTGAATGTGCTCATGCTGGCTGTGTACCTGGTTGGAATTCCGATGGTGAAATTCTTCATGGTAGCACTGCCCATGATGATAGTGCCCATGATGAAAGTGGTCATGGTGACAGTGCTCATGGTGACACTGCCCATGGTAACAGAACTCAGGATGACAGTGTCCATGGTGACAGTGCACATGGTGACAGTGGCCATGTTGAAATTGCCCATGGTAACAGTTCTCATGGTGACACTGCCCATAGTGACTGTGCTCATGCTGGTGGTGTAGAAGGTTGGAGTTCCCATGGTGAAATTCCTCATGGTGGCACTACCCATGATAATGGTGCTCATGGTGACAGTGTACATCGTGAGAGTGCCCATGGTAATAATGCTAATGGTGACACTGCCCATGGTGACAGTGCCCAAGGTGATATTTCCCATGGTGACAGTGCTCATTTTGACAGTGCACAGGGTGACAGTGCCCACAGTGACAGTGCTCACGGTGATAATGTTAATGGTAATATTGCTCATGGTGACACTGCCCATGGTTATAGTGCTCACGGTGATAGTGTTCATGGTGACAGTTCCCATGGTGAAAGTGCTCATGGTGACATTGCCCACGGTGACAGTGCTCATGGTGAGAGTTCGCATGGTGACAGTGCCCATGGTTACAATGCTCATGGTCACACAACCCATGGTGACTGTGCTAAAGCTGGCAGTGTACATGGTTGGAGTTCCCATGGTGAAATTCCTCATGGTGGCACTGCCCATGATGATAGTGTTCATGGTGACAGTGTCCATGGTGACACTGCCTATGGTGACAGTGTCCATTGTGATAGTTATCATGGTGATAGTGCCCTCAGTGACAGTTCTAATGGTGACAGTTCGATGGTGACAGTGCCCATGATGACAGTGCTCATGGTGACAGTTCCCATGGTGACAGTGCCCACGGTGACAGTGCTCATGGTGACAGTTCCCTTGGTGATAGTACCCATGGTCATAGTGGTCACGGTGAGAGTGCCCATGGTGATATTGCTCACGGTGACACTGCCTATGGTGATAGTGCACACGGTCATAGTGCTCATTGTGACAGTGCCCATGGTGACTATGCTCATGGTGACAGTGCTCACGGTGATAGTGCTCATGGTGACAGTGCTCATGATGATAGTGCTCATGGTGACAGTTCGCATGGTGATAGGGCCCATGTTGAAAGTGCCCATGGTGAAAGTGCTCATGGTGACACTGCCCATGTTGACTGTGCTCATGCTGGCGGTGTACATGGTTGGAGTTCCGATGGTGAAATTGCTCATGGTAGCACTGCCCATAATGATAGTGCTCATGGTGACAGTGTCCATGGTGACAGTGCCTATGGTGACACAGCCCATTGTGATAGTGTTCACGGTGATAGTGCCCACAGTGACAGTGCTCATGGTGACAGTTCCTATGGTGACACTGCCCATGATGACAGTGCTCATGGTGACAGTGCCCACGGTGACAGTGCTCATTGTGACACTGCTCACGGTAAAAGTGCCCTTGGTGATAGTACCCATGTTAATAGTGCTCACGGTGACAGTTCACATGGTGACAGTGCCCATTTTGAATGTGCCCATGGTGGCAGTGCCCATGGTGACAGTGCTCATGGTGAGAGTTCCCATGGTGACAGTGCTCATGTTCACAGTGCCCATGGTGACAGTGTCCATGGTCAACAGTGCCCATGGTGAGAGTGCCCATGGTGACAGTGCCCATGGTGACAGTGCTCATGGTGACAGTGTCCACGGTGAGAGTGCTCATGGTGACACTGCTCACGGTAACAGTGCCCTTGGTGAGAGTACCCATGTTAATAGTGCTCACGGTGATAGAGCCCACGGTGACATTTCCCATGGTGACAGTGCTCACTTTGACAGTGTACACGATGACAGTGCCCACGGTGACAGTGTTTATGGTGATATTACTAACGGGGACACGGCCCACGTTCATAGTGCTCACGGTGATAGTGCTCATGGTGACAGTTACCATGGTGACAGTGCCCACAGTGACAGTGCTCATGGTGACATTACCCACAGTGACAGTACTCATGGTGACAGTACGCATGGTGACAGTGCCCATGGTGACAGTGCTCATGGTGACACAGCCCATGGTGACTGTGCTAAAGCTGGCGGTGCATATGGTTGGAGTTCCCATGGTGAAATTCCTCATGGTGGCACTGCCCATGATGATAGTGCTCATGGTGACAGTGCCCATGGTGACATTTCCCATGGTGACAGTGCTCATGGTGAGAGTTCCCAGGCCGACCGTGCCCATGATGACAGTGCTCATGTTTACTGTGCCCACGGTGAAAGTGCTCATGGTAACAGTGATCACGGTGACAGTGCCCTTGGTGATAGTACCCATGGTAACAGTGCTCAATGTGACAGTGCCCATGGTGATATTTCTCACGGTGACACTGCCCATGGTGATAGTGCTCATGGTGATTGTGCTCATGGTGACAGTTCCCATGGTTACAGTGCCCACTGTGACAGTGCCCATGGTGACAGTGCCCACGGTGACAGTGCTCATGGTGACAGTGCTCATGGTGATAGTGCTCACGGTGATAGTGCTCACGGTGACAGTGCCCTTGGTGATAGTGCTCATGGTGATAGTTCTCATGGTGGCAGTTTGCATGGTGACACTGCCCCTGTTGAAAGTGCCCATGGTGACAGTGCTCATGTTGACACTGCCCATGGTGACAGTGCTCATGTTGGAGGTGTACATGGTTGGAGTTCCCATGGTACAACTGTTATGGTGCACTGCCCATGATGATAGTGCTCATGGTGACAGTGTCCATGGTGACAGTGCACATGGTGACAGTGCCTATGGTGAGAGTGCCCATGGTGACAGCGCCCATGGTGACCGTTTCCATGGTGACAGTGCTCATGTTGACAGTGCCCATGGTGACCGTTCCCATGGTGACAGTTCCCATGGTGATAGTGCTCACCGTGATAGTGCCCATTGTGACAGTTCCCATGGATCCAGTGCCCATGGTGACAGTGCTCATTGTGACAGTGCCCTCGGTGATAGAGCTCATGGTGGCATTTCGCATGGTGACAGTACCCATGACGACAGTGCTCATGGTTACAATGCCCACGGAGACAGTGCTCATGGTTACAGTGCTCACGGTGACAGTGCTCATGGTGACATTGCCCATGGTGACAGTGCTCATGGTGACAGTTCGCATGGTGACAGTGCCCACGGTGATAGTGCTCACGGTGATAATGCTCGCAGTGACAGTGCTCTTGATGATAGTGCTCATGGTTAAAGTTCTCATGGTGAGAGTGCTCATGGTAACACTGACCATCGTGTCTGTGCTCATGCTGGCAGTGTACATGGCTGGAGTCCCCATGGTGAAATTTCTTATGCTGGCAGTGCCCATGATGATAGTGCTCATGGTGACAGTGTCCATCGTGAGAGTGCCCATGGTGACAGTGCTCATGGTGACCCTGCCCATGGTGAGAGTTCCCATGGTGATATTTCCCATGTTGACAGTGCTCATGTTGACAGTGCACACGGTGACAGTGTTCATGGTGATATTGCTCAAGGTGACGGTGCCCATGGTTATAGTGCTCACGTTGATAGTGCTCATGGTGACAGTTCCCATGGTGACAGTGCTCATGGTGACATTTCCCATGGTAACAGAGCTCATGATGACAGTGTCCATGGTGACAGTGCCCATGTTGAAAGTGCCCATGGTGACATTGCTCATGGTGACACTGCCATGGTGACTGTGCTCATGCTGGCGGTGTACATGATTGGAGTTCCCATGGTGAAATTCCTCATGGTGTCACTGCCCATGATGACACTGCCCATGGTGACAGTGCCCATGGTGACATTTCCCATGGTGACAGTGCTCATGTTGACAGTGCACATGGTGACAGTGCCCACGGTGACATTTCCCATGGTTACAGTGTTCATGGTGATATTGCTCACGGTGACAGTGCCCATGGTTATAGTCCTCACGGTGATAGTGCTCATGGTGACAGTTCCCATGGTGACAGTGCCCACGGTGACAGTGCTCATGGTGACATTGCCCACGGTGACAGTTCTCATGGTAACAGTTCCCATGGTGACAGTGCTCATGTTGATAGTGCCCACGGTGACAGTGCTCATGGTGACAGTGCTCACAATGACAGTGCCCTTGGTGATAGTGCCCATGGTAATAGGGCTCACGGTGACACTGCCCATGGTGATATTGTTCACGGTGACACTGCCCATGGTGATAGAGCTCACGGTGATAGTGCTCACATTGACAGTGCCCTTGGGGATAGTGCTCATGGTAATACTGCTCATGGTGATAGTGCTCATGGCGATAGTTCGCATGGTGACAGTGCCCATGTGGAAAGTGCCCATGGTGGCAGTGCTCATGGTGACACGCCCATGGTGGCTGTGCTCATGCTGGCGGTGTCCATGGTTGGAGTTCCCATGGTGAAATTCCTTATGGTAGCACTGCCCATGATGATAGTGCTCATGGTGACAGTATCCATGGTGACAGTGCCTATGGTGACAGTGTCCATGGTGATAGTGCCCACAGTGACTGTGCTCATTGTGACAGTTTCTATGGTGAGAGTAACCATGATGACAGTGCTCATGGTGACAATGCCCACAGTGACAGTGCTCACGGTGATAGTGCTCACGTTGACATTGCCCTTGGTGATAGTACGCATGGTAATATTGCTCACGGTGACAGTGCCCATGGTGATAGTGCTCATGGTGATAGTGCTCATGGTAATAGTGATCATGGTGAAACTGCCTATGGTGACAGTGCCCACGGTGACACTGCCCATAGTGATATTTGCCATGGTGACAATGCTCATGGTGAGAGTTCCCATGGTGACAGTGCTCACGGTGACAGTGCTCATGGTGATACAGCCCATGGTGACTGTGCTAAAGCTGGCGGTGTATATGGTTGGAGTTCCCATGATGAAATTCCTCATGGTGGCACTCCCCATGATGATAGTGCTCATGGTGACAGTGCCCATGGTGAAATTATCCATGGTGACAGTGCTCATGGTGAGAGTTCCTATGGTGACTGTGCTCATGTTGACAGTGCCCATGGTGACAGTGCCCACGGTGACACTGCGCAAGGTGATAGTGCCCATGGTAATACTGCTGATGGTGACACTGCCCATGTTGATATTGCTCACGGTGACACTGCCCATGGTGATAGTGCTCACGGTGATAGTGCTCACGGTGACAGTGCCCTTGGTGATATTGCTCATGGTGATACAGCTCATGGCGGAAGTTCGCATGGTGACACTGCCCCTCTTGAAATTGCCCATGGTGACAGTGCTCATGTTGACACTGCCCATGGTGACTGTGCTCACGATGGAGGTGTACATGGTTGGAGTTCCCATGGTACAACTGTTATGGTGGTACTGCCCATGATGATAGTGCTCATGGTGACAGTGTCCATGGTGACAGTGCCCATGGTGATAGTGCCTATTGTGAGAGTGCCCATGGTGACAGTTCCCATGGTGACCATTTCCATGGTGATAATGCTCATGTTGACAGTGCCAACCGTGACAATGCTCATGGTGAGAGTTCCCATGGTGAAAGTGATCATCTTGACAATGCCCATGGCGACCGTTCCCATGGTGACATTTCCCATGGTGATAGTACTCACCGTGATAGTGCCCATGGTGACAGTTCCCATGGATACAGTGTCCATGGTGACAGTGCTCATTGTGGCACTGCCCATGGTGACTGTGCTCATGCTGGCGGTGTACTTGGTTGGAGTTCCGATGGTGAAATTCCTCATGGTAGCACTGCCCATGATGATAGTGCTCATGGTGACAGTGTCCGTCATGAGAGTGTCCATGGTGACAGTTCCCATGGTGATAGTGCATACCGTGATAGTGCCCATGGTGACAGTGCTCACGGTGATAGTGCTCATGCAGACAGTTCGCATGGTGACACGGCCCATGTTGAAAGTGCCCATGGTGACAGTGCTCATAGTGGCACTGCCCATGATGATTGTGCTCATTCTGGCGGTGTACTTGGTTGGAGTTCCCATGGTGAAATTCCTCATGGTAGCACTGCCCATGCTGATAGTGCTCATGGTGACAGTGCACATGGTGACAATGCCCACACTGACAGTGCTCACGGTGTTAGTGCACATGGTGATAATGCCCATTGTAATTGTGCTCAAGGTGACAGTGCCCATGTTGATATTGCTCAAGGTGATAGTGCTCATGGTGACACTGCCCTTGATGATAGTGCTCTTGGTGATAGTGCTCATGGTAATAGTGTTCATGGTGACAGTGCCCATGGTGACACTGCTCATAGTGACAATTCCCATGGTGACAGTGCTCATGGTGAGAGTTCCCATGGTGACAGTGCACATGGTGACAGTTCCCATGGTGACAGTGCTCACTGTGACAGTGCTCACTGTGGCAGTGTCAATGGTTACAGTGCACATGGTGACCGTTCCCATAGTGACAGTTCCCATGGTGATAGTGCTCACCGTGATAGTGCCCATGGTGACAGTGCCCATTATGATAGTGCTCCCGGTGACAGTGCCCCTGGTGATAGTGCTCATGGAGATAGTGCTCATGGTGACAGTGTCCTCAGTGACAGTGATCACGGTGATAGTGCTCATGGTGATTGTGCCCATGGTAATAGTGCTCACGGTGACAGTGCCCATGGTGATATTGCTCACGGTGACCCTGTCCATGGTGATAGTACTCACGGTGATGCTGCTCATGGTGACAGTTCCCATGGTGACATTGCCCATGGTGACAGTGCGCATGGTGACAGTGCCCACGGTGACAGTGCTCAGGGTGATAGTGCTCACAGTGATAGTGCTCAAGGTGACATTGCTCTGGCTGATAGTGCCCATGGTGACAGTGTCCCTGGTGACCGTTCTCATGGTGACAGTGCTCATGATGACAGTGCCCACGGTGGCAGTGCCAATGGTTACAGTGGTGATGGTGGCAGTGTCCGTGCTGGCAGTTCGTAAGAGGACAGTGCTCATGGTGACAGTTCCCATGGTAATAGAGCTCATGATGACAGTGTCCTTTGTGATAGTGCCCATGGTGACAGTGCCCATGGTGACACAGCCCTTGGTGACTGTGCTAATGCTGGCGGTGTACATGGTTGGAGTTTCCATGGTGAAATTACTCATGGTGGTACTGCTCATGATGACAGTGTCCACGGTTACAGTGCTCATGGTGACACTGCCCATGGTGACAGTGCACACGGTGACAGTGCCCACGGTGACAGTGCACACGGTGACAGTGCCCACGGTGACAGTGCTCACGGTGATAGTGCTAATGGTGATAGTGCCCATGGTAATAGTGCTCACCATGAAAGTTCCCATGGTGCTATTGCTCATGGTGACACTGCCAATGCTGTTAGTGCTCACGGTGATAGTGCTCATGGTGACAGTTCCCATGGTGACAGAGCCCATGGTGACAGAGCTCATGGTGACAGTGCCCACGGTGACACTGCGCAAGGTGATAGTGCTCAACGTGATAGTGCCCATGGTAATACTGCTGATGGTGACACTGCCCATGTTGATATTGCTCACGGTGACACTGCCCATGGTGATAGTGCTCACGGTGATAGTGCTCACGGTGACAGTGCCCTTGGTGATATTGCTCATGGTGATACAGCTCATGGCGGAAGTTCGCATGGTGACACTGCCCCTCTTGAAATTGCCCATGGTGACAGTGCTCATGTTGACACTGCCCATGGTGACTGTGCTCACGATGGAGGTGTACATGGTTGGAGTTCCCATGGTACAACTGTTATGGTGGTACTGCCCATGATGATAGTGCTCATGGTGACAGTGTCCATGGTGACAGTGCCCATGGTGATAGTGCCTATTGTGAGAGTGCCCATGGGGACAGTTCCCATGGTGACCATTTCCATGGTGATAATGCTCATGTTGACAGTGCCAACCGTGACAATGCTCATGGTGAGAGTTCCCATGGTGAAAGTGATCATCTTGACAATGCCCATGGCGACCGTTCCCATGGTGACATTTCCCATGGTGATAGTACTCACCGTGATAGTGCCCATGGTGACAGTTCCCATGGATACAGTGTCCATGGTGACAGTGCTCATTGTGCACTGCCCATGGTGACTGTGCTCATGCTGGCGGTGTACTTGGTTGGAGTTCCGATGGTGAAATTCCTCATGGTAGCACTGCCCATGATGATAGTGCTCATGGTGACAGTGTCCGTCATGAGAGTGTCCATGGTGACAGTTCCCATGGTGATAGTGCATACCGTGATAGTGCCCATGGTGACAGTTCCCATGGATACAGTGCCCATGGTGACAGTGCTCACGGTGATAGTGCTCATGCAGACAGTTCGCATGGTGACACGGCCCATGTTGAAAGTGCCCATGGTGACAGTGCTCATAGTGGCACTGCCCATGATGATTGTGCTCATTCTGGCGGTGTACTTGGTTGGAGTTCCCATGGTGAAATTCCTCATGGTAGCACTGCCCATGCTGATAGTGCTCATGGTGACAGTGCACATGGTGACAATGCCCACACTGACAGTGCTCACGGTGTTAGTGCACATGGTGATAATGCCCATTGTAATTGTGCTCAAGGTGACAGTGCCCATGTTGATATTGCTCAAGGTGATAGTGCTCATGGTGACACTGCCCTTGATGATAGTGCTCTTGGTGATAGTGCTCATGGTAATAGTGTTCATGGTGACAGTGCCCATGGTGACACTGCTCATAGTGACAATTCCCATGGTGACAGTGCTCATGGTGAGAGTTCCCATGGTGACAGTGCACATGGTGACAGTTCCCATGGTGACAGTGCTCACTGTGACAGTGCTCACTGTGGCAGTGTCAATGGTTACAGTGCACATGGTGACCGTTCCCATAGTGACAGTTCCCATGGTGATAGTGCTCACCGTGATAGTGCCCATGGTGACAGTTCCCATGGAAACAGTGCCCATGGTGACAGTGCTCATGGTGACAGTGCCCACTGTGATAGTGCTCATGGTGGCAGTTTGCAGGGTGACAGTGGCCATGATGACAGTGCTCATGGTGGAAATGCCCACGGTGACAGTGCTCATGGTGACAGTGCTCATGATGACAGTGCCCTTGGTGATAGTACCCATGGTAATAGTGCTCACTGTGACAGTGCCCATGGTGATAGTGCTCATGGTGATAGTGCTCATGGTAATAGTGCTCATGGTGACACTGTCCATGGTGACAGTGCCCATGGTGGCAGTGCTCATGCTGAGAGTTCCCATGGTGACAGTGCACATGGTGACAGTTCCCATGGTGACACTGCTCATGGTGACAGTGCTCACTGTGGCAGTGCCAATGGTAACAGTGCTCATGGTGGCAGTGTCCATGGTGGCATTTACCAAAGTGACAGTGCTCATGGAGATATTTCCCATGGTAACATAGCTCATGATGACAGTGTCCATGGTGACAGTGCCCATGGTGACAGTGGCCATGTTGAAAGTACCTATGGTGACAGTGCTCATGGTGACAGTGCCCACGGTGACTATGCTCATGGTGACAGTGCTCACAGTGATAGTGCTCATGGTGACAGTTCGCATGGTGACAGGGCCCATGTTGAAAGTGCCCAAGGTGACAGTGCTCATGGTGGCACTGCCCATGATGATAGTGTTCATGGTGACAGTGCCTATGGTGACACTGCCCATTGTGATAGTGCTCACGGTGATAGTGTCCACAGTGACAGTGCTAATGGTGACAGTCCCCATGGTGACAGTGCCCATGATGACAGTGCTCATGGTGACAGTGCCCACGGTGATAGTGCTCATGGTGGCAGTTCACATGGTGACAGTTAACATGATGACAATGCTCATGGTGACAGTGCCCATGGTGACAGTGCTCATGGTGATAGTGCTCATGGTAATAGTGCTAATGGTGACACTGCCCATGGTGACAGTGCCCATGGTGACAGTCCCCATGGTCACAGTGACCGTGGTGACAGTGCCCATGGTGACATTTCCCATGCTGACAGTGCTCATGGTGAGAGTTCCCATGGTGACAGTGCTCATGATGACAGTGCCCATGGTGACCGTTCCCATGGTGACAGTTCCCATGGTGACAGTGCACACGGTAACAGTGCCCACGGTGACAGTGCTCACGGTGATAGTGCTCATGGTGACAGTGCCCATGTTGGTATTGCTCACGGTGACCCTCCCCATCGTGATAGTGCTCACGGTGATAGTTCTCATGGTGACATTGTCCACGGTGATAATGCTCATGGTGACAGTGCCCTTGGTGATAGTGATCATGGTGATAGTGCTTATGGAGACATTTCCCATGGTGACAGTGCACATGTTGACAGTCCCCATGGTGACTGTGCTCATGCTGGCGGTGTATATGGTTGGACTTACAATGGTGAAATTCCTTATGGTGGCACTGCCCATGATTATAATGCTCATGGTGACAGTGTCCATGGTGACAGCGCCCATGGTGACAGTGCCCATGGTGACATTTCCCATGGTGATAGTGCTCATGGTGAGAGTTCCCATGGTGACAGTGCTCATCTTGGCAGTGCCCATAATGACCGTTCCCATGGTGACAGTTCCCATGGTGATAGGGCTCATGGTTACAGTGCTCATGGTGACAGTGAACACGGTGAAAGTGCCCGCAGTGACAGTGCTCATGGTGATAGTGCTCATGCTTATAGTGCCCACGGTGACAGTAGTAATGGTTAAAGTGTTCACGGTGATAGTGCTCACGGTGATAGTGCTCAGGGTGACAGTGCCCTTAGTGATAGTGCTCACGGTGATAGTGCTCATGGTGACAGTTCCCATCGTGACAGTGCCCTTGGTGTTAGTGCTCATGGTAATACTGCTGATGGTGATAGTGCTCATGGTGACGGTTTGCATGTTGAGAGTGCCCATGTTGAAAGTGCCCATGGTGGCAGTGATCATGGTGACACTGCCCATTGTGACTGTGCTCATGCTGGCGGTGTACATAGTTGGAGTTCCCATGGTGAAATTCCTTATGGTGGCACTGCCCATGATGATAATTTTCATGGTGACATTGTCCATGGTGACAGTGCCTATGGTGACAGTGCCCATTGTGATAGTGCTCACGGTGATAGTGTCCACAGTGACAGTGCTAATGCTGACAGTCCCCATGGTGACAGTGCCCATGATGACAGTGCTCATGGTGACAGTGCCCATGGTGACAGTGCTCATGGTGACATTGCTCACGGTGACAGTGACCTTGGTGATAGTACCCATGGTAATAGGGGTCACTGTGACAGTGCTCATGGTGATATTGCTCACGGTGACACTGCCCATGGTGATAGTGCTCATGGTGATAGTGCTCATGTTGACAGTTCCCATGGTTACAGTGCCCATGGTGACTATGCTCATGATGAAAGTTCTCACGGTGATAGTGCTCATGGAGACAGTGCTCATGGTGACAGTTCGCATGGTAGACATGGTGAAGTTGAAAGTGCCCAATAGTGACAGTGCCTATGGTGACAATGCTCATGTTGACAGTGCCCACTGTGACAGTGCTCACGGTGACAGTGCCCTTGGTGATAGTGCTTATGGTGATAGTGCTCATTGTGACTGTTTGCATGGTGACAGTGCCCATGTTGAAAGTGCCCATGGTGACAGTACCCATGGTGACAGTGCCCATGGTGACAGTGCTCAAGTTGAGATTGCCCATGGTGACCATTCCCATGGTGACAGTTCCCATGGTGATAGTGCTAATGGTAACAGTGCTCATGTTGACAGTGCACATGGTGACAATGCCCACACTGACATTGCTCACGGTGATAGTGCTCATGGTGATAATGCCCATTGTAATAGTGCTCACGGTGACAGTGCCCATGTTGATATTGCTCCAGGTGACACTGCCCATGGTGATAGTGCTCACAGTGATAGTGCTCATGGTAATAGTGCTCATGGTGACACTACCCATGGTGACAGTGCCCATGGTGACACTGCCCATTGTGACATTTCCCATGGTGACAGTGCTCATGGTGACAGTTCCCATGGTGACAGTGCCCACGTTGACATTGCTCATGGTGACAGTGCTCACGGTGACAGTGACTTTGGTGATAGTACCCATGGTAATAGAGGTCACAGTGACAGTGCCCATGGTGATATTGCTCACGGTGACACTGCCCATGGTGATAGTGCTCACAGTGATAGTGCTCATGGTGACAGTTCCCATGGTTACAGTGCCCATGGTGACAGTGCTCATGGTGACAGTGCCCACGGTGACTATGCTCATGGTGACAGTGCTCACAGAGATACTGCTCATGGTGACAGTTCGCATGGCGATAGGGCCCATGTTAAAAGTGCCCATGGTGACAATGCTCATGGTGGCAATGCCCATGGTGACTGTGCTCATGCTGGTGGTGTACATGGTTGGAGTTCCCATGGTGAAATTCCTTATGGTGGCAATGCCCATGATGATAGTGTTCATCGTGACAATGTCCATGGTGACAGTGCCTATGGTGACAGTGCCCATTGTGATAGTGCTCACGGTGATAGTGCCCTCAGTGACAGTTCTAATGGTGACAGTTCCCATGGTGACAGAGCCCATGATGACAGTGCTCATGGTGACAGTGCCCACGGTGACAGTGCTCATGGTCACAGTGCTCACGGTGACAGTGCTCACGGTGACAGTGACCTTGGTGATAGTATCCTTGTTAATAGTGCTCACGGTGACAGTGCCCATGGTGATATTGCTCACGGTGACACTGCCCATGGTGATAGTGCTCATGGTGACGGTTCCCAAGGTTACAGTGCCCATGGTGACAGTGCTCATGTTGGAGGTGTACATGGTTGGAGTTCCCATGGTACAAGTGTTATGGTGCACTGCCCATGATGATAGTGCTCATGGTGACAGTGTCCATGGTGACAGTGCCTATGGTGAGAGTGCCCATGGTGACAGCGCCCATGGTGACCGTTTCCATGGTGACAGTGCTCATGTTGACAGTGCCCATGGTGACCGTTCCCATGGTGACAGTTCCCATGGTGATAGTGCTCACCGTGATAGTGCCCATTGTGACAGTTCCCATGGATCCAGTGCCCATGGTGACAGTGCTCATTGTGACAGTGCCCTCGGTGATAGAGCTCATGGTGGCATTTCGCATGGTGACAGTACCCATGACGACAGTGCTCATGGTTACAATGCCCACGGAGACAGTGCTCATGGTTACAGTGCTCACGGTGACAGTGCTCATGGTGACATTGCCCATGGTGACAGTGCTCATGGTGACAGTTCGCATGGTGACAGTGCCCACGGTGATAGTGCTCACGGTGATAATGCTCGCAGTGACAGTGCTCTTGATGATAGTGCTCATGGTTAAAGTTCTCATGGTGAGAGTGCTCATGGTAACACTGACCATCGTGTCTGTGCTCATGCTGGCAGTGTACATGGCTGGAGTCCCCATGGTGAAATTTCTTATGCTGGCAGTGCCCATGATGATAGTGCTCATGGTGACAGTGTCCATCGTGAGAGTGCCCATGGTGACAGTGCTCATGGTGACCCTGCCCATGGTGAGAGTTCCCATGGTGATATTTCCCATGTTGACAGTGCTCATGTTGACAGTGCACACGGTGACAGTGTTCATGGTGATATTGCTCAAGGTGACGGTGCCCATGGTTATAGTGCTCACGTTGATAGTGCTCATGGTGACAGTTCCCATGGTGACAGTGCTCATGGTGACATTTCCCATGGTAACAGAGCTCATGATGACAGTGTCCATGGTGACAGTGCCCATGTTGAAAGTGCCCATGGTGACATTGCTCATGGTGACACTGCCATGGTGACTGTGCTCATGCTGGCGGTGTACATGATTGGAGTTCCCATGGTGAAATTCCTCATGGTGTCACTGCCCATGATGACACTGCCCATGGTGACAGTGCCCATGGTGACATTTCCCATGGTGACAGTGCTCATGTTGACAGTGCACATGGTGACAGTGCCCACGGTGACATTTCCCATGGTTACAGTGTTCATGGTGATATTGCTCACGGTGACAGTGCCCATGGTTATAGTCCTCACGGTGATAGTGCTCATGGTGACAGTTCCCATGGTGACAGTGCCCACGGTGACAGTGCTCATGGTGACATTGCCCACGGTGACAGTTCTCATGGTAACAGTTCCCATGGTGACAGTGCTCATGTTGATAGTGCCCACGGTGACAGTGCTCATGGTGACAGTGCTCACAATGACAGTGCCCTTGGTGATAGTGCCCATGGTAATAGGGCTCACGGTGACACTGCCCATGGTGATATTGTTCACGGTGACACTGCCCATGGTGATAGAGCTCACGGTGATAGTGCTCACATTGACAGTGCCCTTGGGGATAGTGCTCATGGTAATACTGCTCATGGTGATAGTGCTCATGGCGATAGTTCGCATGGTGACAGTGCCCATGTGGAAAGTGCCCATGGTGGCAGTGCTCATGGTGACACGCCCATGGTGGCTGTGCTCATGCTGGCGGTGTCCATGGTTGGAGTTCCCATGGTGAAATTCCTTATGGTAGCACTGCCCATGATGATAGTGCTCATGGTGACAGTATCCATGGTGACAGTGCCTATGGTGACAGTGTCCATGGTGATAGTGCCCACAGTGACTGTGCTCATTGTGACAGTTTCTATGGTGAGAGTAACCATGATGACAGTGCTCATGGTGACAATGCCCACAGTGACAGTGCTCACGGTGATAGTGCTCACGTTGACATTGCCCTTGGTGATAGTACGCATGGTAATATTGCTCACGGTGACAGTGCCCATGGTGATAGTGCTCATGGTGATAGTGCTCATGGTAATAGTGATCATGGTGAAACTGCCTATGGTGACAGTGCCCACGGTGACACTGCCCATAGTGATATTTGCCATGGTGACAATGCTCATGGTGAGAGTTCCCATGGTGACAGTGCTCACGGTGACAGTGCTCATGGTGATACAGCCCATGGTGACTGTGCTAAAGCTGGCGGTGTATATGGTTGGAGTTCCCATGATGAAATTCCTCATGGTGGCACTCCCCATGATGATAGTGCTCATGGTGACAGTGCCCATGGTGAAATTATCCATGGTGACAGTGCTCATGGTGAGAGTTCCTATGGTGACTGTGCTCATGTTGACAGTGCCCATGGTGACAGTGCCCACGGTGACACTGCGCAAGGTGATAGTGCCCATGGTAATACTGCTGATGGTGACACTGCCCATGTTGATATTGCTCACGGTGACACTGCCCATGGTGATAGTGCTCACGGTGATAGTGCTCACGGTGACAGTGCCCTTGGTGATATTGCTCATGGTGATACAGCTCATGGCGGAAGTTCGCATGGTGACACTGCCCCTCTTGAAATTGCCCATGGTGACAGTGCTCATGTTGACACTGCCCATGGTGACTGTGCTCACGATGGAGGTGTACATGGTTGGAGTTCCCATGGTACAACTGTTATGGTGGTACTGCCCATGATGATAGTGCTCATGGTGACAGTGTCCATGGTGACAGTGCCCATGGTGATAGTGCCTATTGTGAGAGTGCCCATGGTGACAGTTCCCATGGTGACCATTTCCATGGTGATAATGCTCATGTTGACAGTGCCAACCGTGACAATGCTCATGGTGAGAGTTCCCATGGTGAAAGTGATCATCTTGACAATGCCCATGGCGACCGTTCCCATGGTGACATTTCCCATGGTGATAGTACTCACCGTGATAGTGCCCATGGTGACAGTTCCCATGGATACAGTGTCCATGGTGACAGTGCTCATTGTGGCACTGCCCATGGTGACTGTGCTCATGCTGGCGGTGTACTTGGTTGGAGTTCCGATGGTGAAATTCCTCATGGTAGCACTGCCCATGATGATAGTGCTCATGGTGACAGTGTCCGTCATGAGAGTGTCCATGGTGACAGTTCCCATGGTGATAGTGCATACCGTGATAGTGCCCATGGTGACAGTGCTCACGGTGATAGTGCTCATGCAGACAGTTCGCATGGTGACACGGCCCATGTTGAAAGTGCCCATGGTGACAGTGCTCATAGTGGCACTGCCCATGATGATTGTGCTCATTCTGGCGGTGTACTTGGTTGGAGTTCCCATGGTGAAATTCCTCATGGTAGCACTGCCCATGCTGATAGTGCTCATGGTGACAGTGCACATGGTGACAATGCCCACACTGACAGTGCTCACGGTGTTAGTGCACATGGTGATAATGCCCATTGTAATTGTGCTCAAGGTGACAGTGCCCATGTTGATATTGCTCAAGGTGATAGTGCTCATGGTGACACTGCCCTTGATGATAGTGCTCTTGGTGATAGTGCTCATGGTAATAGTGTTCATGGTGACAGTGCCCATGGTGACACTGCTCATAGTGACAATTCCCATGGTGACAGTGCTCATGGTGAGAGTTCCCATGGTGACAGTGCACATGGTGACAGTTCCCATGGTGACAGTGCTCACTGTGACAGTGCTCACTGTGGCAGTGTCAATGGTTACAGTGCACATGGTGACCGTTCCCATAGTGACAGTTCCCATGGTGATAGTGCTCACCGTGATAGTGCCCATGGTGACAGTGCCCATTATGATAGTGCTCCCGGTGACAGTGCCCCTGGTGATAGTGCTCATGGAGATAGTGCTCATGGTGACAGTGTCCTCAGTGACAGTGATCACGGTGATAGTGCTCATGGTGATTGTGCCCATGGTAATAGTGCTCACGGTGACAGTGCCCATGGTGATATTGCTCACGGTGACCCTGTCCATGGTGATAGTACTCACGGTGATGCTGCTCATGGTGACAGTTCCCATGGTGACATTGCCCATGGTGACAGTGCGCATGGTGACAGTGCCCACGGTGACAGTGCTCAGGGTGATAGTGCTCACAGTGATAGTGCTCAAGGTGACATTGCTCTGGCTGATAGTGCCCATGGTGACAGTGTCCCTGGTGACCGTTCTCATGGTGACAGTGCTCATGATGACAGTGCCCACGGTGGCAGTGCCAATGGTTACAGTGGTGATGGTGGCAGTGTCCGTGCTGGCAGTTCGTAAGAGGACAGTGCTCATGGTGACAGTTCCCATGGTAATAGAGCTCATGATGACAGTGTCCTTTGTGATAGTGCCCATGGTGACAGTGCCCATGGTGACACAGCCCTTGGTGACTGTGCTAATGCTGGCGGTGTACATGGTTGGAGTTTCCATGGTGAAATTACTCATGGTGGTACTGCTCATGATGACAGTGTCCACGGTTACAGTGCTCATGGTGACACTGCCCATGGTGACAGTGCACACGGTGACAGTGCCCACGGTGACAGTGCACACGGTGACAGTGCCCACGGTGACAGTGCTCACGGTGATAGTGCTAATGGTGATAGTGCCCATGGTAATAGTGCTCACCATGAAAGTTCCCATGGTGCTATTGCTCATGGTGACACTGCCAATGCTGTTAGTGCTCACGGTGATAGTGCTCATGGTGACAGTTCCCATGGTGACAGAGCCCATGGTGACAGAGCTCATGGTGACAGTGCCCACGGTGACACTGCGCAAGGTGATAGTGCTCAACGTGATAGTGCCCATGGTAATACTGCTGATGGTGACACTGCCCATGTTGATATTGCTCACGGTGACACTGCCCATGGTGATAGTGCTCACGGTGATAGTGCTCACGGTGACAGTGCCCTTGGTGATATTGCTCATGGTGATACAGCTCATGGCGGAAGTTCGCATGGTGACACTGCCCCTCTTGAAATTGCCCATGGTGACAGTGCTCATGTTGACACTGCCCATGGTGACTGTGCTCACGATGGAGGTGTACATGGTTGGAGTTCCCATGGTACAACTGTTATGGTGGTACTGCCCATGATGATAGTGCTCATGGTGACAGTGTCCATGGTGACAGTGCCCATGGTGATAGTGCCTATTGTGAGAGTGCCCATGGGGACAGTTCCCATGGTGACCATTTCCATGGTGATAATGCTCATGTTGACAGTGCCAACCGTGACAATGCTCATGGTGAGAGTTCCCATGGTGAAAGTGATCATCTTGACAATGCCCATGGCGACCGTTCCCATGGTGACATTTCCCATGGTGATAGTACTCACCGTGATAGTGCCCATGGTGACAGTTCCCATGGATACAGTGTCCATGGTGACAGTGCTCATTGTGCACTGCCCATGGTGACTGTGCTCATGCTGGCGGTGTACTTGGTTGGAGTTCCGATGGTGAAATTCCTCATGGTAGCACTGCCCATGATGATAGTGCTCATGGTGACAGTGTCCGTCATGAGAGTGTCCATGGTGACAGTTCCCATGGTGATAGTGCATACCGTGATAGTGCCCATGGTGACAGTTCCCATGGATACAGTGCCCATGGTGACAGTGCTCACGGTGATAGTGCTCATGCAGACAGTTCGCATGGTGACACGGCCCATGTTGAAAGTGCCCATGGTGACAGTGCTCATAGTGGCACTGCCCATGATGATTGTGCTCATTCTGGCGGTGTACTTGGTTGGAGTTCCCATGGTGAAATTCCTCATGGTAGCACTGCCCATGCTGATAGTGCTCATGGTGACAGTGCACATGGTGACAATGCCCACACTGACAGTGCTCACGGTGTTAGTGCACATGGTGATAATGCCCATTGTAATTGTGCTCAAGGTGACAGTGCCCATGTTGATATTGCTCAAGGTGATAGTGCTCATGGTGACACTGCCCTTGATGATAGTGCTCTTGGTGATAGTGCTCATGGTAATAGTGTTCATGGTGACAGTGCCCATGGTGACACTGCTCATAGTGACAATTCCCATGGTGACAGTGCTCATGGTGAGAGTTCCCATGGTGACAGTGCACATGGTGACAGTTCCCATGGTGACAGTGCTCACTGTGACAGTGCTCACTGTGGCAGTGTCAATGGTTACAGTGCACATGGTGACCGTTCCCATAGTGACAGTTCCCATGGTGATAGTGCTCACCGTGATAGTGCCCATGGTGACAGTTCCCATGGAAACAGTGCCCATGGTGACAGTGCTCATGGTGACAGTGCCCACTGTGATAGTGCTCATGGTGGCAGTTTGCAGGGTGACAGTGGCCATGATGACAGTGCTCATGGTGGAAATGCCCACGGTGACAGTGCTCATGGTGACAGTGCTCATGATGACAGTGCCCTTGGTGATAGTACCCATGGTAATAGTGCTCACTGTGACAGTGCCCATGGTGATAGTGCTCATGGTGATAGTGCTCATGGTAATAGTGCTCATGGTGACACTGTCCATGGTGACAGTGCCCATGGTGGCAGTGCTCATGCTGAGAGTTCCCATGGTGACAGTGCACATGGTGACAGTTCCCATGGTGACACTGCTCATGGTGACAGTGCTCACTGTGGCAGTGCCAATGGTAACAGTGCTCATGGTGGCAGTGTCCATGGTGGCATTTACCAAAGTGACAGTGCTCATGGAGATATTTCCCATGGTAACATAGCTCATGATGACAGTGTCCATGGTGACAGTGCCCATGGTGACAGTGGCCATGTTGAAAGTACCTATGGTGACAGTGCTCATGGTGACAGTGCCCACGGTGACTATGCTCATGGTGACAGTGCTCACAGTGATAGTGCTCATGGTGACAGTTCGCATGGTGACAGGGCCCATGTTGAAAGTGCCCAAGGTGACAGTGCTCATGGTGGCACTGCCCATGATGATAGTGTTCATGGTGACAGTGCCTATGGTGACACTGCCCATTGTGATAGTGCTCACGGTGATAGTGTCCACAGTGACAGTGCTAATGGTGACAGTCCCCATGGTGACAGTGCCCATGATGACAGTGCTCATGGTGACAGTGCCCACGGTGATAGTGCTCATGGTGGCAGTTCACATGGTGACAGTTACCATGATGACAATGCTCATGGTGACAGTGCCCATGGTGACAGTGCTCATGGTGATAGTGCTCATGGTAATAGTGCTAATGGTGACACTGCCCATGGTGACAGTGCCCATGGTGACAGTCCCCATGGTCACAGTGACCGTGGTGACAGTGCCCATGGTGACATTTCCCATGCTGACAGTGCTCATGGTGAGAGTTCCCATGGTGACAGTGCTCATGATGACAGTGCCCATGGTGACCGTTCCCATGGTGACAGTTCCCATGGTGACAGTGCACACGGTAACAGTGCCCACGGTGACAGTGCTCACGGTGATAGTGCTCATGGTGACAGTGCCCATGTTGGTATTGCTCACGGTGACCCTCCCCATCGTGATAGTGCTCACGGTGATAGTTCTCATGGTGACATTGTCCACGGTGATAATGCTCATGGTGACAGTGCCCTTGGTGATAGTGATCATGGTGATAGTGCTTATGGAGACATTTCCCATGGTGACAGTGCACATGTTGACAGTCCCCATGGTGACTGTGCTCATGCTGGCGGTGTATATGGTTGGACTTACAATGGTGAAATTCCTTATGGTGGCACTGCCCATGATTATAATGCTCATGGTGACAGTGTCCATGGTGACAGCGCCCATGGTGACAGTGCCCATGGTGACATTTCCCATGGTGATAGTGCTCATGGTGAGAGTTCCCATGGTGACAGTGCTCATCTTGGCAGTGCCCATAATGACCGTTCCCATGGTGACAGTTCCCATGGTGATAGGGCTCATGGTTACAGTGCTCATGGTGACAGTGAACACGGTGAAAGTGCCCGCAGTGACAGTGCTCATGGTGATAGTGCTCATGCTTATAGTGCCCACGGTGACAGTAGTAATGGTTAAAGTGTTCACGGTGATAGTGCTCACGGTGATAGTGCTCAGGGTGACAGTGCCCTTAGTGATAGTGCTCACGGTGATAGTGCTCATGGTGACAGTTCCCATCGTGACAGTGCCCTTGGTGTTAGTGCTCATGGTAATACTGCTGATGGTGATAGTGCTCATGGTGACGGTTTGCATGTTGAGAGTGCCCATGTTGAAAGTGCCCATGGTGGCAGTGATCATGGTGACACTGCCCATTGTGACTGTGCTCATGCTGGCGGTGTACATAGTTGGAGTTCCCATGGTGAAATTCCTTATGGTGGCACTGCCCATGATGATAATTTTCATGGTGACATTGTCCATGGTGACAGTGCCTATGGTGACAGTGCCCATTGTGATAGTGCTCACGGTGATAGTGTCCACAGTGACAGTGCTAATGCTGACAGTCCCCATGGTGACAGTGCCCATGATGACAGTGCTCATGGTGACAGTGCCCATGGTGACAGTGCTCATGGTGACATTGCTCACGGTGACAGTGACCTTGGTGATAGTACCCATGGTAATAGGGGTCACTGTGACAGTGCTCATGGTGATATTGCTCACGGTGACACTGCCCATGGTGATAGTGCTCATGGTGATAGTGCTCATGTTGACAGTTCCCATGGTTACAGTGCCCATGGTGACTATGCTCATGATGAAAGTTCTCACGGTGATAGTGCTCATGGAGACAGTGCTCATGGTGACAGTTCGCATGGTAGACATGGTGAAGTTGAAAGTGCCCAATAGTGACAGTGCCTATGGTGACAATGCTCATGTTGACAGTGCCCACTGTGACAGTGCTCACGGTGACAGTGCCCTTGGTGATAGTGCTTATGGTGATAGTGCTCATTGTGACTGTTTGCATGGTGACAGTGCCCATGTTGAAAGTGCCCATGGTGACAGTACCCATGGTGACAGTGCCCATGGTGACAGTGCTCAAGTTGAGATTGCCCATGGTGACCATTCCCATGGTGACAGTTCCCATGGTGATAGTGCTAATGGTAACAGTGCTCATGTTGACAGTGCACATGGTGACAATGCCCACACTGACATTGCTCACGGTGATAGTGCTCATGGTGATAATGCCCATTGTAATAGTGCTCACGGTGACAGTGCCCATGTTGATATTGCTCCAGGTGACACTGCCCATGGTGATAGTGCTCACAGTGATAGTGCTCATGGTAATAGTGCTCATGGTGACACTACCCATGGTGACAGTGCCCATGGTGACACTGCCCATTGTGACATTTCCCATGGTGACAGTGCTCATGGTGACAGTTCCCATGGTGACAGTGCCCACGTTGACATTGCTCATGGTGACAGTGCTCACGGTGACAGTGACTTTGGTGATAGTACCCATGGTAATAGAGGTCACAGTGACAGTGCCCATGGTGATATTGCTCACGGTGACACTGCCCATGGTGATAGTGCTCACAGTGATAGTGCTCATGGTGACAGTTCCCATGGTTACAGTGCCCATGGTGACAGTGCTCATGGTGACAGTGCCCACGGTGACTATGCTCATGGTGACAGTGCTCACAGAGATACTGCTCATGGTGACAGTTCGCATGGCGATAGGGCCCATGTTAAAAGTGCCCATGGTGACAATGCTCATGGTGGCAATGCCCATGGTGACTGTGCTCATGCTGGTGGTGTACATGGTTGGAGTTCCCATGGTGAAATTCCTTATGGTGGCAATGCCCATGATGATAGTGTTCATCGTGACAATGTCCATGGTGACAGTGCCTATGGTGACAGTGCCCATTGTGATAGTGCTCACGGTGATAGTGCCCTCAGTGACAGTTCTAATGGTGACAGTTCCCATGGTGACAGAGCCCATGATGACAGTGCTCATGGTGACAGTGCCCACGGTGACAGTGCTCATGGTCACAGTGCTCACGGTGACAGTGCTCACGGTGACAGTGACCTTGGTGATAGTATCCTTGTTAATAGTGCTCACGGTGACAGTGCCCATGGTGATATTGCTCACGGTGACACTGCCCATGGTGATAGTGCTCATGGTGACGGTTCCCAAGGTTACAGTGCCCATGGTGACAGTGCTCATGGTGACAGTGCCCATGGTGATTATGCTCATGGAGACCGTGCTCACGGTGATAGTGCTCATGGTGACAGTTCGCATGCTGACAGGGCCCATGTTGAAAGTGCCCATGGTGACAGTGCTCATGGTGATAATGCCCATGGTGAATGTGCTCATGCTGGCTGTGTACCTGGTTGGAATTCCGATGGTGAAATTCTTCATGGTAGCACTGCCCATGATGATAGTGCCCATGATGAAAGTGGTCATGGTGACAGTGCTCATGGTGACACTGCCCATGGTAACAGAACTCAGGATGACAGTGTCCATGGTGACAGTGCACATGGTGACAGTGGCCATGTTGAAATTGCCCATGGTAACAGTTCTCATGGTGACACTGCCCATAGTGACTGTGCTCATGCTGGTGGTGTAGAAGGTTGGAGTTCCCATGGTGAAATTCCTCATGGTGGCACTACCCATGATAATGGTGCTCATGGTGACAGTGTACATCGTGAGAGTGCCCATGGTAATAATGCTAATGGTGACACTGCCCATGGTGACAGTGCCCAAGGTGATATTTCCCATGGTGACAGTGCTCATTTTGACAGTGCACAGGGTGACAGTGCCCACAGTGACAGTGCTCACGGTGATAATGTTAATGGTAATATTGCTCATGGTGACACTGCCCATGGTTATAGTGCTCACGGTGATAGTGTTCATGGTGACAGTTCCCATGGTGAAAGTGCTCATGGTGACATTGCCCACGGTGACAGTGCTCATGGTGAGAGTTCGCATGGTGACAGTGCCCATGGTTACAATGCTCATGGTCACACAACCCATGGTGACTGTGCTAAAGCTGGCAGTGTACATGGTTGGAGTTCCCATGGTGAAATTCCTCATGGTGGCACTGCCCATGATGATAGTGTTCATGGTGACAGTGTCCATGGTGACACTGCCTATGGTGACAGTGTCCATTGTGATAGTTATCATGGTGATAGTGCCCTCAGTGACAGTTCTAATGGTGACAGTTCGATGGTGACAGTGCCCATGATGACAGTGCTCATGGTGACAGTTCCCATGGTGACAGTGCCCACGGTGACAGTGCTCATGGTGACAGTTCCCTTGGTGATAGTACCCATGGTCATAGTGGTCACGGTGAGAGTGCCCATGGTGATATTGCTCACGGTGACACTGCCTATGGTGATAGTGCACACGGTCATAGTGCTCATTGTGACAGTGCCCATGGTGACTATGCTCATGGTGACAGTGCTCACGGTGATAGTGCTCATGGTGACAGTGCTCATGATGATAGTGCTCATGGTGACAGTTCGCATGGTGATAGGGCCCATGTTGAAAGTGCCCATGGTGAAAGTGCTCATGGTGACACTGCCCATGTTGACTGTGCTCATGCTGGCGGTGTACATGGTTGGAGTTCCGATGGTGAAATTGCTCATGGTAGCACTGCCCATAATGATAGTGCTCATGGTGACAGTGTCCATGGTGACAGTGCCTATGGTGACACAGCCCATTGTGATAGTGTTCACGGTGATAGTGCCCACAGTGACAGTGCTCATGGTGACAGTTCCTATGGTGACACTGCCCATGATGACAGTGCTCATGGTGACAGTGCCCACGGTGACAGTGCTCATTGTGACACTGCTCACGGTAAAAGTGCCCTTGGTGATAGTACCCATGTTAATAGTGCTCACGGTGACAGTTCACATGGTGACAGTGCCCATTTTGAATGTGCCCATGGTGGCAGTGCCCATGGTGACAGTGCTCATGGTGAGAGTTCCCATGGTGACAGTGCTCATGTTCACAGTGCCCATGGTGACAGTGTCCATGGTCAACAGTGCCCATGGTGAGAGTGCCCATGGTGACAGTGCCCATGGTGACAGTGCTCATGGTGACAGTGTCCACGGTGAGAGTGCTCATGGTGACACTGCTCACGGTAACAGTGCCCTTGGTGAGAGTACCCATGTTAATAGTGCTCACGGTGATAGAGCCCACGGTGACATTTCCCATGGTGACAGTGCTCACTTTGACAGTGTACACGATGACAGTGCCCACGGTGACAGTGTTTATGGTGATATTACTAACGGGGACACGGCCCACGTTCATAGTGCTCACGGTGATAGTGCTCATGGTGACAGTTACCATGGTGACAGTGCCCACAGTGACAGTGCTCATGGTGACATTACCCACAGTGACAGTACTCATGGTGACAGTACGCATGGTGACAGTGCCCATGGTGACAGTGCTCATGGTGACACAGCCCATGGTGACTGTGCTAAAGCTGGCGGTGCATATGGTTGGAGTTCCCATGGTGAAATTCCTCATGGTGGCACTGCCCATGATGATAGTGCTCATGGTGACAGTGCCCATGGTGACATTTCCCATGGTGACAGTGCTCATGGTGAGAGTTCCCAGGCCGACCGTGCCCATGATGACAGTGCTCATGTTTACTGTGCCCACGGTGAAAGTGCTCATGGTAACAGTGATCACGGTGACAGTGCCCTTGGTGATAGTACCCATGGTAACAGTGCTCAATGTGACAGTGCCCATGGTGATATTTCTCACGGTGACACTGCCCATGGTGATAGTGCTCATGGTGATTGTGCTCATGGTGACAGTTCCCATGGTTACAGTGCCCACTGTGACAGTGCCCATGGTGACAGTGCCCACGGTGACAGTGCTCATGGTGACAGTGCTCATGGTGATAGTGCTCACGGTGATAGTGCTCACGGTGACAGTGCCCTTGGTGATAGTGCTCATGGTGATAGTTCTCATGGTGGCAGTTTGCATGGTGACACTGCCCCTGTTGAAAGTGCCCATGGTGACAGTGCTCATGTTGACACTGCCCATGGTGACAGTGCTCATGTTGGAGGTGTACATGGTTGGAGTTCCCATGGTACAACTGTTATGGTGCACTGCCCATGATGATAGTGCTCATGGTGACAGTGTCCATGGTGACAGTGCACATGGTGACAGTGCCTATGGTGAGAGTGCCCATGGTGACAGCGCCCATGGTGACCGTTTCCATGGTGACAGTGCTCATGTTGACAGTGCCCATGGTGACCGTTCCCATGGTGACAGTTCCCATGGTGATAGTGCTCACCGTGATAGTGCCCATTGTGACAGTTCCCATGGATCCAGTGCCCATGGTGACAGTGCTCATTGTGACAGTGCCCTCGGTGATAGAGCTCATGGTGGCATTTCGCATGGTGACAGTACCCATGACGACAGTGCTCATGGTTACAATGCCCACGGAGACAGTGCTCATGGTTACAGTGCTCACGGTGACAGTGCTCATGGTGACATTGCCCATGGTGACAGTGCTCATGGTGACAGTTCGCATGGTGACAGTGCCCACGGTGATAGTGCTCACGGTGATAATGCTCGCAGTGACAGTGCTCTTGATGATAGTGCTCATGGTTAAAGTTCTCATGGTGAGAGTGCTCATGGTAACACTGACCATCGTGTCTGTGCTCATGCTGGCAGTGTACATGGCTGGAGTCCCCATGGTGAAATTTCTTATGCTGGCAGTGCCCATGATGATAGTGCTCATGGTGACAGTGTCCATCGTGAGAGTGCCCATGGTGACAGTGCTCATGGTGACCCTGCCCATGGTGAGAGTTCCCATGGTGATATTTCCCATGTTGACAGTGCTCATGTTGACAGTGCACACGGTGACAGTGTTCATGGTGATATTGCTCAAGGTGACGGTGCCCATGGTTATAGTGCTCACGTTGATAGTGCTCATGGTGACAGTTCCCATGGTGACAGTGCTCATGGTGACATTTCCCATGGTAACAGAGCTCATGATGACAGTGTCCATGGTGACAGTGCCCATGTTGAAAGTGCCCATGGTGACATTGCTCATGGTGACACTGCCATGGTGACTGTGCTCATGCTGGCGGTGTACATGATTGGAGTTCCCATGGTGAAATTCCTCATGGTGTCACTGCCCATGATGACACTGCCCATGGTGACAGTGCCCATGGTGACATTTCCCATGGTGACAGTGCTCATGTTGACAGTGCACATGGTGACAGTGCCCACGGTGACATTTCCCATGGTTACAGTGTTCATGGTGATATTGCTCACGGTGACAGTGCCCATGGTTATAGTCCTCACGGTGATAGTGCTCATGGTGACAGTTCCCATGGTGACAGTGCCCACGGTGACAGTGCTCATGGTGACATTGCCCACGGTGACAGTTCTCATGGTAACAGTTCCCATGGTGACAGTGCTCATGTTGATAGTGCCCACGGTGACAGTGCTCATGGTGACAGTGCTCACAATGACAGTGCCCTTGGTGATAGTGCCCATGGTAATAGGGCTCACGGTGACACTGCCCATGGTGATATTGTTCACGGTGACACTGCCCATGGTGATAGAGCTCACGGTGATAGTGCTCACATTGACAGTGCCCTTGGGGATAGTGCTCATGGTAATACTGCTCATGGTGATAGTGCTCATGGCGATAGTTCGCATGGTGACAGTGCCCATGTGGAAAGTGCCCATGGTGGCAGTGCTCATGGTGACACGCCCATGGTGGCTGTGCTCATGCTGGCGGTGTCCATGGTTGGAGTTCCCATGGTGAAATTCCTTATGGTAGCACTGCCCATGATGATAGTGCTCATGGTGACAGTATCCATGGTGACAGTGCCTATGGTGACAGTGTCCATGGTGATAGTGCCCACAGTGACTGTGCTCATTGTGACAGTTTCTATGGTGAGAGTAACCATGATGACAGTGCTCATGGTGACAATGCCCACAGTGACAGTGCTCACGGTGATAGTGCTCACGTTGACATTGCCCTTGGTGATAGTACGCATGGTAATATTGCTCACGGTGACAGTGCCCATGGTGATAGTGCTCATGGTGATAGTGCTCATGGTAATAGTGATCATGGTGAAACTGCCTATGGTGACAGTGCCCACGGTGACACTGCCCATAGTGATATTTGCCATGGTGACAATGCTCATGGTGAGAGTTCCCATGGTGACAGTGCTCACGGTGACAGTGCTCATGGTGATACAGCCCATGGTGACTGTGCTAAAGCTGGCGGTGTATATGGTTGGAGTTCCCATGATGAAATTCCTCATGGTGGCACTCCCCATGATGATAGTGCTCATGGTGACAGTGCCCATGGTGAAATTATCCATGGTGACAGTGCTCATGGTGAGAGTTCCTATGGTGACTGTGCTCATGTTGACAGTGCCCATGGTGACAGTGCCCACGGTGACACTGCGCAAGGTGATAGTGCCCATGGTAATACTGCTGATGGTGACACTGCCCATGTTGATATTGCTCACGGTGACACTGCCCATGGTGATAGTGCTCACGGTGATAGTGCTCACGGTGACAGTGCCCTTGGTGATATTGCTCATGGTGATACAGCTCATGGCGGAAGTTCGCATGGTGACACTGCCCCTCTTGAAATTGCCCATGGTGACAGTGCTCATGTTGACACTGCCCATGGTGACTGTGCTCACGATGGAGGTGTACATGGTTGGAGTTCCCATGGTACAACTGTTATGGTGGTACTGCCCATGATGATAGTGCTCATGGTGACAGTGTCCATGGTGACAGTGCCCATGGTGATAGTGCCTATTGTGAGAGTGCCCATGGTGACAGTTCCCATGGTGACCATTTCCATGGTGATAATGCTCATGTTGACAGTGCCAACCGTGACAATGCTCATGGTGAGAGTTCCCATGGTGAAAGTGATCATCTTGACAATGCCCATGGCGACCGTTCCCATGGTGACATTTCCCATGGTGATAGTACTCACCGTGATAGTGCCCATGGTGACAGTTCCCATGGATACAGTGTCCATGGTGACAGTGCTCATTGTGGCACTGCCCATGGTGACTGTGCTCATGCTGGCGGTGTACTTGGTTGGAGTTCCGATGGTGAAATTCCTCATGGTAGCACTGCCCATGATGATAGTGCTCATGGTGACAGTGTCCGTCATGAGAGTGTCCATGGTGACAGTTCCCATGGTGATAGTGCATACCGTGATAGTGCCCATGGTGACAGTGCTCACGGTGATAGTGCTCATGCAGACAGTTCGCATGGTGACACGGCCCATGTTGAAAGTGCCCATGGTGACAGTGCTCATAGTGGCACTGCCCATGATGATTGTGCTCATTCTGGCGGTGTACTTGGTTGGAGTTCCCATGGTGAAATTCCTCATGGTAGCACTGCCCATGCTGATAGTGCTCATGGTGACAGTGCACATGGTGACAATGCCCACACTGACAGTGCTCACGGTGTTAGTGCACATGGTGATAATGCCCATTGTAATTGTGCTCAAGGTGACAGTGCCCATGTTGATATTGCTCAAGGTGATAGTGCTCATGGTGACACTGCCCTTGATGATAGTGCTCTTGGTGATAGTGCTCATGGTAATAGTGTTCATGGTGACAGTGCCCATGGTGACACTGCTCATAGTGACAATTCCCATGGTGACAGTGCTCATGGTGAGAGTTCCCATGGTGACAGTGCACATGGTGACAGTTCCCATGGTGACAGTGCTCACTGTGACAGTGCTCACTGTGGCAGTGTCAATGGTTACAGTGCACATGGTGACCGTTCCCATAGTGACAGTTCCCATGGTGATAGTGCTCACCGTGATAGTGCCCATGGTGACAGTGCCCATTATGATAGTGCTCCCGGTGACAGTGCCCCTGGTGATAGTGCTCATGGAGATAGTGCTCATGGTGACAGTGTCCTCAGTGACAGTGATCACGGTGATAGTGCTCATGGTGATTGTGCCCATGGTAATAGTGCTCACGGTGACAGTGCCCATGGTGATATTGCTCACGGTGACCCTGTCCATGGTGATAGTACTCACGGTGATGCTGCTCATGGTGACAGTTCCCATGGTGACATTGCCCATGGTGACAGTGCGCATGGTGACAGTGCCCACGGTGACAGTGCTCAGGGTGATAGTGCTCACAGTGATAGTGCTCAAGGTGACATTGCTCTGGCTGATAGTGCCCATGGTGACAGTGTCCCTGGTGACCGTTCTCATGGTGACAGTGCTCATGATGACAGTGCCCACGGTGGCAGTGCCAATGGTTACAGTGGTGATGGTGGCAGTGTCCGTGCTGGCAGTTCGTAAGAGGACAGTGCTCATGGTGACAGTTCCCATGGTAATAGAGCTCATGATGACAGTGTCCTTTGTGATAGTGCCCATGGTGACAGTGCCCATGGTGACACAGCCCTTGGTGACTGTGCTAATGCTGGCGGTGTACATGGTTGGAGTTTCCATGGTGAAATTACTCATGGTGGTACTGCTCATGATGACAGTGTCCACGGTTACAGTGCTCATGGTGACACTGCCCATGGTGACAGTGCACACGGTGACAGTGCCCACGGTGACAGTGCACACGGTGACAGTGCCCACGGTGACAGTGCTCACGGTGATAGTGCTAATGGTGATAGTGCCCATGGTAATAGTGCTCACCATGAAAGTTCCCATGGTGCTATTGCTCATGGTGACACTGCCAATGCTGTTAGTGCTCACGGTGATAGTGCTCATGGTGACAGTTCCCATGGTGACAGAGCCCATGGTGACAGAGCTCATGGTGACAGTGCCCACGGTGACACTGCGCAAGGTGATAGTGCTCAACGTGATAGTGCCCATGGTAATACTGCTGATGGTGACACTGCCCATGTTGATATTGCTCACGGTGACACTGCCCATGGTGATAGTGCTCACGGTGATAGTGCTCACGGTGACAGTGCCCTTGGTGATATTGCTCATGGTGATACAGCTCATGGCGGAAGTTCGCATGGTGACACTGCCCCTCTTGAAATTGCCCATGGTGACAGTGCTCATGTTGACACTGCCCATGGTGACTGTGCTCACGATGGAGGTGTACATGGTTGGAGTTCCCATGGTACAACTGTTATGGTGGTACTGCCCATGATGATAGTGCTCATGGTGACAGTGTCCATGGTGACAGTGCCCATGGTGATAGTGCCTATTGTGAGAGTGCCCATGGTGACAGTTCCCATGGTGACCATTTCCATGGTGATAATGCTCATGTTGACAGTGCCAACCGTGACAATGCTCATGGTGAGAGTTCCCATGGTGAAAGTGATCATCTTGACAATGCCCATGGCGACCGTTCCCATGGTGACATTTCCCATGGTGATAGTACTCACCGTGATAGTGCCCATGGTGACAGTTCCCATGGATACAGTGTCCATGGTGACAGTGCTCATTGTGCACTGCCCATGGTGACTGTGCTCATGCTGGCGGTGTACTTGGTTGGAGTTCCGATGGTGAAATTCCTCATGGTAGCACTGCCCATGATGATAGTGCTCATGGTGACAGTGTCCGTCATGAGAGTGTCCATGGTGACAGTTCCCATGGTGATAGTGCATACCGTGATAGTGCCCATGGTGACAGTTCCCATGGATACAGTGCCCATGGTGACAGTGCTCACGGTGATAGTGCTCATGCAGACAGTTCGCATGGTGACACGGCCCATGTTGAAAGTGCCCATGGTGACAGTGCTCATAGTGGCACTGCCCATGATGATTGTGCTCATTCTGGCGGTGTACTTGGTTGGAGTTCCCATGGTGAAATTCCTCATGGTAGCACTGCCCATGCTGATAGTGCTCATGGTGACAGTGCACATGGTGACAATGCCCACACTGACAGTGCTCACGGTGTTAGTGCACATGGTGATAATGCCCATTGTAATTGTGCTCAAGGTGACAGTGCCCATGTTGATATTGCTCAAGGTGATAGTGCTCATGGTGACACTGCCCTTGATGATAGTGCTCTTGGTGATAGTGCTCATGGTAATAGTGTTCATGGTGACAGTGCCCATGGTGACACTGCTCATAGTGACAATTCCCATGGTGACAGTGCTCATGGTGAGAGTTCCCATGGTGACAGTGCACATGGTGACAGTTCCCATGGTGACAGTGCTCACTGTGACAGTGCTCACTGTGGCAGTGTCAATGGTTACAGTGCACATGGTGACCGTTCCCATAGTGACAGTTCCCATGGTGATAGTGCTCACCGTGATAGTGCCCATGGTGACAGTTCCCATGGAAACAGTGCCCATGGTGACAGTGCTCATGGTGACAGTGCCCACTGTGATAGTGCTCATGGTGGCAGTTTGCAGGGTGACAGTGGCCATGATGACAGTGCTCATGGTGGAAATGCCCACGGTGACAGTGCTCATGGTGACAGTGCTCATGATGACAGTGCCCTTGGTGATAGTACCCATGGTAATAGTGCTCACTGTGACAGTGCCCATGGTGATAGTGCTCATGGTGATAGTGCTCATGGTAATAGTGCTCATGGTGACACTGTCCATGGTGACAGTGCCCATGGTGGCAGTGCTCATGCTGAGAGTTCCCATGGTGACAGTGCACATGGTGACAGTTCCCATGGTGACACTGCTCATGGTGACAGTGCTCACTGTGGCAGTGCCAATGGTAACAGTGCTCATGGTGGCAGTGTCCATGGTGGCATTTACCAAAGTGACAGTGCTCATGGAGATATTTCCCATGGTAACATAGCTCATGATGACAGTGTCCATGGTGACAGTGCCCATGGTGACAGTGGCCATGTTGAAAGTACCTATGGTGACAGTGCTCATGGTGACAGTGCCCACGGTGACTATGCTCATGGTGACAGTGCTCACAGTGATAGTGCTCATGGTGACAGTTCGCATGGTGACAGGGCCCATGTTGAAAGTGCCCAAGGTGACAGTGCTCATGGTGGCACTGCCCATGATGATAGTGTTCATGGTGACAGTGCCTATGGTGACACTGCCCATTGTGATAGTGCTCACGGTGATAGTGTCCACAGTGACAGTGCTAATGGTGACAGTCCCCATGGTGACAGTGCCCATGATGACAGTGCTCATGGTGACAGTGCCCACGGTGATAGTGCTCATGGTGGCAGTTCACATGGTGACAGTTAACATGATGACAATGCTCATGGTGACAGTGCCCATGGTGACAGTGCTCATGGTGATAGTGCTCATGGTAATAGTGCTAATGGTGACACTGCCCATGGTGACAGTGCCCATGGTGACAGTCCCCATGGTCACAGTGACCGTGGTGACAGTGCCCATGGTGACATTTCCCATGCTGACAGTGCTCATGGTGAGAGTTCCCATGGTGACAGTGCTCATGATGACAGTGCCCATGGTGACCGTTCCCATGGTGACAGTTCCCATGGTGACAGTGCACACGGTAACAGTGCCCACGGTGACAGTGCTCACGGTGATAGTGCTCATGGTGACAGTGCCCATGTTGGTATTGCTCACGGTGACCCTCCCCATCGTGATAGTGCTCACGGTGATAGTTCTCATGGTGACATTGTCCACGGTGATAATGCTCATGGTGACAGTGCCCTTGGTGATAGTGATCATGGTGATAGTGCTTATGGAGACATTTCCCATGGTGACAGTGCACATGTTGACAGTCCCCATGGTGACTGTGCTCATGCTGGCGGTGTATATGGTTGGACTTACAATGGTGAAATTCCTTATGGTGGCACTGCCCATGATTATAATGCTCATGGTGACAGTGTCCATGGTGACAGCGCCCATGGTGACAGTGCCCATGGTGACATTTCCCATGGTGATAGTGCTCATGGTGAGAGTTCCCATGGTGACAGTGCTCATCTTGGCAGTGCCCATAATGACCGTTCCCATGGTGACAGTTCCCATGGTGATAGGGCTCATGGTTACAGTGCTCATGGTGACAGTGAACACGGTGAAAGTGCCCGCAGTGACAGTGCTCATGGTGATAGTGCTCATGCTTATAGTGCCCACGGTGACAGTAGTAATGGTTAAAGTGTTCACGGTGATAGTGCTCACGGTGATAGTGCTCAGGGTGACAGTGCCCTTAGTGATAGTGCTCACGGTGATAGTGCTCATGGTGACAGTTCCCATCGTGACAGTGCCCTTGGTGTTAGTGCTCATGGTAATACTGCTGATGGTGATAGTGCTCATGGTGACGGTTTGCATGTTGAGAGTGCCCATGTTGAAAGTGCCCATGGTGGCAGTGATCATGGTGACACTGCCCATTGTGACTGTGCTCATGCTGGCGGTGTACATAGTTGGAGTTCCCATGGTGAAATTCCTTATGGTGGCACTGCCCATGATGATAATTTTCATGGTGACATTGTCCATGGTGACAGTGCCTATGGTGACAGTGCCCATTGTGATAGTGCTCACGGTGATAGTGTCCACAGTGACAGTGCTAATGCTGACAGTCCCCATGGTGACAGTGCCCATGATGACAGTGCTCATGGTGACAGTGCCCATGGTGACAGTGCTCATGGTGACATTGCTCACGGTGACAGTGACCTTGGTGATAGTACCCATGGTAATAGGGGTCACTGTGACAGTGCTCATGGTGATATTGCTCACGGTGACACTGCCCATGGTGATAGTGCTCATGGTGATAGTGCTCATGTTGACAGTTCCCATGGTTACAGTGCCCATGGTGACTATGCTCATGATGAAAGTTCTCACGGTGATAGTGCTCATGGAGACAGTGCTCATGGTGACAGTTCGCATGGTAGACATGGTGAAGTTGAAAGTGCCCAATAGTGACAGTGCCTATGGTGACAATGCTCATGTTGACAGTGCCCACTGTGACAGTGCTCACGGTGACAGTGCCCTTGGTGATAGTGCTTATGGTGATAGTGCTCATTGTGACTGTTTGCATGGTGACAGTGCCCATGTTGAAAGTGCCCATGGTGACAGTACCCATGGTGACAGTGCCCATGGTGACAGTGCTCAAGTTGAGATTGCCCATGGTGACCATTCCCATGGTGACAGTTCCCATGGTGATAGTGCTAATGGTAACAGTGCTCATGTTGACAGTGCACATGGTGACAATGCCCACACTGACATTGCTCACGGTGATAGTGCTCATGGTGATAATGCCCATTGTAATAGTGCTCACGGTGACAGTGCCCATGTTGATATTGCTCCAGGTGACACTGCCCATGGTGATAGTGCTCACAGTGATAGTGCTCATGGTAATAGTGCTCATGGTGACACTACCCATGGTGACAGTGCCCATGGTGACACTGCCCATTGTGACATTTCCCATGGTGACAGTGCTCATGGTGACAGTTCCCATGGTGACAGTGCCCACGTTGACATTGCTCATGGTGACAGTGCTCACGGTGACAGTGACTTTGGTGATAGTACCCATGGTAATAGAGGTCACAGTGACAGTGCCCATGGTGATATTGCTCACGGTGACACTGCCCATGGTGATAGTGCTCACAGTGATAGTGCTCATGGTGACAGTTCCCATGGTTACAGTGCCCATGGTGACAGTGCTCATGGTGACAGTGCCCACGGTGACTATGCTCATGGTGACAGTGCTCACAGAGATACTGCTCATGGTGACAGTTCGCATGGCGATAGGGCCCATGTTAAAAGTGCCCATGGTGACAATGCTCATGGTGGCAATGCCCATGGTGACTGTGCTCATGCTGGTGGTGTACATGGTTGGAGTTCCCATGGTGAAATTCCTTATGGTGGCAATGCCCATGATGATAGTGTTCATCGTGACAATGTCCATGGTGACAGTGCCTATGGTGACAGTGCCCATTGTGATAGTGCTCACGGTGATAGTGCCCTCAGTGACAGTTCTAATGGTGACAGTTCCCATGGTGACAGAGCCCATGATGACAGTGCTCATGGTGACAGTGCCCACGGTGACAGTGCTCATGGTCACAGTGCTCACGGTGACAGTGCTCACGGTGACAGTGACCTTGGTGATAGTATCCTTGTTAATAGTGCTCACGGTGACAGTGCCCATGGTGATATTGCTCACGGTGACACTGCCCATGGTGATAGTGCTCATGGTGACGGTTCCCAAGGTTACAGTGCCCATGGTGACAGTGCTCATGGTGACAGTGCCCATGGTGATTATGCTCATGGAGACCGTGCTCACGGTGATAGTGCTCATGGTGACAGTTCGCATGCTGACAGGGCCCATGTTGAAAGTGCCCATGGTGACAGTGCTCATGGTGATAATGCCCATGGTGAATGTGCTCATGCTGGCTGTGTACCTGGTTGGAATTCCGATGGTGAAATTCTTCATGGTAGCACTGCCCATGATGATAGTGCCCATGATGAAAGTGGTCATGGTGACAGTGCTCATGGTGACACTGCCCATGGTAACAGAACTCAGGATGACAGTGTCCATGGTGACAGTGCACATGGTGACAGTGGCCATGTTGAAATTGCCCATGGTAACAGTTCTCATGGTGACACTGCCCATAGTGACTGTGCTCATGCTGGTGGTGTAGAAGGTTGGAGTTCCCATGGTGAAATTCCTCATGGTGGCACTACCCATGATAATGGTGCTCATGGTGACAGTGTACATCGTGAGAGTGCCCATGGTAATAATGCTAATGGTGACACTGCCCATGGTGACAGTGCCCAAGGTGATATTTCCCATGGTGACAGTGCTCATTTTGACAGTGCACAGGGTGACAGTGCCCACAGTGACAGTGCTCACGGTGATAATGTTAATGGTAATATTGCTCATGGTGACACTGCCCATGGTTATAGTGCTCACGGTGATAGTGTTCATGGTGACAGTTCCCATGGTGAAAGTGCTCATGGTGACATTGCCCACGGTGACAGTGCTCATGGTGAGAGTTCGCATGGTGACAGTGCCCATGGTTACAATGCTCATGGTCACACAACCCATGGTGACTGTGCTAAAGCTGGCAGTGTACATGGTTGGAGTTCCCATGGTGAAATTCCTCATGGTGGCACTGCCCATGATGATAGTGTTCATGGTGACAGTGTCCATGGTGACACTGCCTATGGTGACAGTGTCCATTGTGATAGTTATCATGGTGATAGTGCCCTCAGTGACAGTTCTAATGGTGACAGTTCGATGGTGACAGTGCCCATGATGACAGTGCTCATGGTGACAGTTCCCATGGTGACAGTGCCCACGGTGACAGTGCTCATGGTGACAGTTCCCTTGGTGATAGTACCCATGGTCATAGTGGTCACGGTGAGAGTGCCCATGGTGATATTGCTCACGGTGACACTGCCTATGGTGATAGTGCACACGGTCATAGTGCTCATTGTGACAGTGCCCATGGTGACTATGCTCATGGTGACAGTGCTCACGGTGATAGTGCTCATGGTGACAGTGCTCATGATGATAGTGCTCATGGTGACAGTTCGCATGGTGATAGGGCCCATGTTGAAAGTGCCCATGGTGAAAGTGCTCATGGTGACACTGCCCATGTTGACTGTGCTCATGCTGGCGGTGTACATGGTTGGAGTTCCGATGGTGAAATTGCTCATGGTAGCACTGCCCATAATGATAGTGCTCATGGTGACAGTGTCCATGGTGACAGTGCCTATGGTGACACAGCCCATTGTGATAGTGTTCACGGTGATAGTGCCCACAGTGACAGTGCTCATGGTGACAGTTCCTATGGTGACACTGCCCATGATGACAGTGCTCATGGTGACAGTGCCCACGGTGACAGTGCTCATTGTGACACTGCTCACGGTAAAAGTGCCCTTGGTGATAGTACCCATGTTAATAGTGCTCACGGTGACAGTTCACATGGTGACAGTGCCCATTTTGAATGTGCCCATGGTGGCAGTGCCCATGGTGACAGTGCTCATGGTGAGAGTTCCCATGGTGACAGTGCTCATGTTCACAGTGCCCATGGTGACAGTGTCCATGGTCAACAGTGCCCATGGTGAGAGTGCCCATGGTGACAGTGCCCATGGTGACAGTGCTCATGGTGACAGTGTCCACGGTGAGAGTGCTCATGGTGACACTGCTCACGGTAACAGTGCCCTTGGTGAGAGTACCCATGTTAATAGTGCTCACGGTGATAGAGCCCACGGTGACATTTCCCATGGTGACAGTGCTCACTTTGACAGTGTACACGATGACAGTGCCCACGGTGACAGTGTTTATGGTGATATTACTAACGGGGACACGGCCCACGTTCATAGTGCTCACGGTGATAGTGCTCATGGTGACAGTTACCATGGTGACAGTGCCCACAGTGACAGTGCTCATGGTGACATTACCCACAGTGACAGTACTCATGGTGACAGTACGCATGGTGACAGTGCCCATGGTGACAGTGCTCATGGTGACACAGCCCATGGTGACTGTGCTAAAGCTGGCGGTGCATATGGTTGGAGTTCCCATGGTGAAATTCCTCATGGTGGCACTGCCCATGATGATAGTGCTCATGGTGACAGTGCCCATGGTGACATTTCCCATGGTGACAGTGCTCATGGTGAGAGTTCCCAGGCCGACCGTGCCCATGATGACAGTGCTCATGTTTACTGTGCCCACGGTGAAAGTGCTCATGGTAACAGTGATCACGGTGACAGTGCCCTTGGTGATAGTACCCATGGTAACAGTGCTCAATGTGACAGTGCCCATGGTGATATTTCTCACGGTGACACTGCCCATGGTGATAGTGCTCATGGTGATTGTGCTCATGGTGACAGTTCCCATGGTTACAGTGCCCACTGTGACAGTGCCCATGGTGACAGTGCCCACGGTGACAGTGCTCATGGTGACAGTGCTCATGGTGATAGTGCTCACGGTGATAGTGCTCACGGTGACAGTGCCCTTGGTGATAGTGCTCATGGTGATAGTTCTCATGGTGGCAGTTTGCATGGTGACACTGCCCCTGTTGAAAGTGCCCATGGTGACAGTGCTCATGTTGACACTGCCCATGGTGACAGTGCTCATGTTGGAGGTGTACATGGTTGGAGTTCCCATGGTACAACTGTTATGGTGCACTGCCCATGATGATAGTGCTCATGGTGACAGTGTCCATGGTGACAGTGCACATGGTGACAGTGCCTATGGTGAGAGTGCCCATGGTGACAGCGCCCATGGTGACCGTTTCCATGGTGACAGTGCTCATGTTGACAGTGCCCATGGTGACCGTTCCCATGGTGACAGTTCCCATGGTGATAGTGCTCACCGTGATAGTGCCCATTGTGACAGTTCCCATGGATCCAGTGCCCATGGTGACAGTGCTCATTGTGACAGTGCCCTCGGTGATAGAGCTCATGGTGGCATTTCGCATGGTGACAGTACCCATGACGACAGTGCTCATGGTTACAATGCCCACGGAGACAGTGCTCATGGTTACAGTGCTCACGGTGACAGTGCTCATGGTGACATTGCCCATGGTGACAGTGCTCATGGTGACAGTTCGCATGGTGACAGTGCCCACGGTGATAGTGCTCACGGTGATAATGCTCGCAGTGACAGTGCTCTTGATGATAGTGCTCATGGTTAAAGTTCTCATGGTGAGAGTGCTCATGGTAACACTGACCATCGTGTCTGTGCTCATGCTGGCAGTGTACATGGCTGGAGTCCCCATGGTGAAATTTCTTATGCTGGCAGTGCCCATGATGATAGTGCTCATGGTGACAGTGTCCATCGTGAGAGTGCCCATGGTGACAGTGCTCATGGTGACCCTGCCCATGGTGAGAGTTCCCATGGTGATATTTCCCATGTTGACAGTGCTCATGTTGACAGTGCACACGGTGACAGTGTTCATGGTGATATTGCTCAAGGTGACGGTGCCCATGGTTATAGTGCTCACGTTGATAGTGCTCATGGTGACAGTTCCCATGGTGACAGTGCTCATGGTGACATTTCCCATGGTAACAGAGCTCATGATGACAGTGTCCATGGTGACAGTGCCCATGTTGAAAGTGCCCATGGTGACATTGCTCATGGTGACACTGCCATGGTGACTGTGCTCATGCTGGCGGTGTACATGATTGGAGTTCCCATGGTGAAATTCCTCATGGTGTCACTGCCCATGATGACACTGCCCATGGTGACAGTGCCCATGGTGACATTTCCCATGGTGACAGTGCTCATGTTGACAGTGCACATGGTGACAGTGCCCACGGTGACATTTCCCATGGTTACAGTGTTCATGGTGATATTGCTCACGGTGACAGTGCCCATGGTTATAGTCCTCACGGTGATAGTGCTCATGGTGACAGTTCCCATGGTGACAGTGCCCACGGTGACAGTGCTCATGGTGACATTGCCCACGGTGACAGTTCTCATGGTAACAGTTCCCATGGTGACAGTGCTCATGTTGATAGTGCCCACGGTGACAGTGCTCATGGTGACAGTGCTCACAATGACAGTGCCCTTGGTGATAGTGCCCATGGTAATAGGGCTCACGGTGACACTGCCCATGGTGATATTGTTCACGGTGACACTGCCCATGGTGATAGAGCTCACGGTGATAGTGCTCACATTGACAGTGCCCTTGGGGATAGTGCTCATGGTAATACTGCTCATGGTGATAGTGCTCATGGCGATAGTTCGCATGGTGACAGTGCCCATGTGGAAAGTGCCCATGGTGGCAGTGCTCATGGTGACACGCCCATGGTGGCTGTGCTCATGCTGGCGGTGTCCATGGTTGGAGTTCCCATGGTGAAATTCCTTATGGTAGCACTGCCCATGATGATAGTGCTCATGGTGACAGTATCCATGGTGACAGTGCCTATGGTGACAGTGTCCATGGTGATAGTGCCCACAGTGACTGTGCTCATTGTGACAGTTTCTATGGTGAGAGTAACCATGATGACAGTGCTCATGGTGACAATGCCCACAGTGACAGTGCTCACGGTGATAGTGCTCACGTTGACATTGCCCTTGGTGATAGTACGCATGGTAATATTGCTCACGGTGACAGTGCCCATGGTGATAGTGCTCATGGTGATAGTGCTCATGGTAATAGTGATCATGGTGAAACTGCCTATGGTGACAGTGCCCACGGTGACACTGCCCATAGTGATATTTGCCATGGTGACAATGCTCATGGTGAGAGTTCCCATGGTGACAGTGCTCACGGTGACAGTGCTCATGGTGATACAGCCCATGGTGACTGTGCTAAAGCTGGCGGTGTATATGGTTGGAGTTCCCATGATGAAATTCCTCATGGTGGCACTCCCCATGATGATAGTGCTCATGGTGACAGTGCCCATGGTGAAATTATCCATGGTGACAGTGCTCATGGTGAGAGTTCCTATGGTGACTGTGCTCATGTTGACAGTGCCCATGGTGACAGTGCCCACGGTGACACTGCGCAAGGTGATAGTGCCCATGGTAATACTGCTGATGGTGACACTGCCCATGTTGATATTGCTCACGGTGACACTGCCCATGGTGATAGTGCTCACGGTGATAGTGCTCACGGTGACAGTGCCCTTGGTGATATTGCTCATGGTGATACAGCTCATGGCGGAAGTTCGCATGGTGACACTGCCCCTCTTGAAATTGCCCATGGTGACAGTGCTCATGTTGACACTGCCCATGGTGACTGTGCTCACGATGGAGGTGTACATGGTTGGAGTTCCCATGGTACAACTGTTATGGTGGTACTGCCCATGATGATAGTGCTCATGGTGACAGTGTCCATGGTGACAGTGCCCATGGTGATAGTGCCTATTGTGAGAGTGCCCATGGTGACAGTTCCCATGGTGACCATTTCCATGGTGATAATGCTCATGTTGACAGTGCCAACCGTGACAATGCTCATGGTGAGAGTTCCCATGGTGAAAGTGATCATCTTGACAATGCCCATGGCGACCGTTCCCATGGTGACATTTCCCATGGTGATAGTACTCACCGTGATAGTGCCCATGGTGACAGTTCCCATGGATACAGTGTCCATGGTGACAGTGCTCATTGTGGCACTGCCCATGGTGACTGTGCTCATGCTGGCGGTGTACTTGGTTGGAGTTCCGATGGTGAAATTCCTCATGGTAGCACTGCCCATGATGATAGTGCTCATGGTGACAGTGTCCGTCATGAGAGTGTCCATGGTGACAGTTCCCATGGTGATAGTGCATACCGTGATAGTGCCCATGGTGACAGTGCTCACGGTGATAGTGCTCATGCAGACAGTTCGCATGGTGACACGGCCCATGTTGAAAGTGCCCATGGTGACAGTGCTCATAGTGGCACTGCCCATGATGATTGTGCTCATTCTGGCGGTGTACTTGGTTGGAGTTCCCATGGTGAAATTCCTCATGGTAGCACTGCCCATGCTGATAGTGCTCATGGTGACAGTGCACATGGTGACAATGCCCACACTGACAGTGCTCACGGTGTTAGTGCACATGGTGATAATGCCCATTGTAATTGTGCTCAAGGTGACAGTGCCCATGTTGATATTGCTCAAGGTGATAGTGCTCATGGTGACACTGCCCTTGATGATAGTGCTCTTGGTGATAGTGCTCATGGTAATAGTGTTCATGGTGACAGTGCCCATGGTGACACTGCTCATAGTGACAATTCCCATGGTGACAGTGCTCATGGTGAGAGTTCCCATGGTGACAGTGCACATGGTGACAGTTCCCATGGTGACAGTGCTCACTGTGACAGTGCTCACTGTGGCAGTGTCAATGGTTACAGTGCACATGGTGACCGTTCCCATAGTGACAGTTCCCATGGTGATAGTGCTCACCGTGATAGTGCCCATGGTGACAGTGCCCATTATGATAGTGCTCCCGGTGACAGTGCCCCTGGTGATAGTGCTCATGGAGATAGTGCTCATGGTGACAGTGTCCTCAGTGACAGTGATCACGGTGATAGTGCTCATGGTGATTGTGCCCATGGTAATAGTGCTCACGGTGACAGTGCCCATGGTGATATTGCTCACGGTGACCCTGTCCATGGTGATAGTACTCACGGTGATGCTGCTCATGGTGACAGTTCCCATGGTGACATTGCCCATGGTGACAGTGCGCATGGTGACAGTGCCCACGGTGACAGTGCTCAGGGTGATAGTGCTCACAGTGATAGTGCTCAAGGTGACATTGCTCTGGCTGATAGTGCCCATGGTGACAGTGTCCCTGGTGACCGTTCTCATGGTGACAGTGCTCATGATGACAGTGCCCACGGTGGCAGTGCCAATGGTTACAGTGGTGATGGTGGCAGTGTCCGTGCTGGCAGTTCGTAAGAGGACAGTGCTCATGGTGACAGTTCCCATGGTAATAGAGCTCATGATGACAGTGTCCTTTGTGATAGTGCCCATGGTGACAGTGCCCATGGTGACACAGCCCTTGGTGACTGTGCTAATGCTGGCGGTGTACATGGTTGGAGTTTCCATGGTGAAATTACTCATGGTGGTACTGCTCATGATGACAGTGTCCACGGTTACAGTGCTCATGGTGACACTGCCCATGGTGACAGTGCACACGGTGACAGTGCCCACGGTGACAGTGCACACGGTGACAGTGCCCACGGTGACAGTGCTCACGGTGATAGTGCTAATGGTGATAGTGCCCATGGTAATAGTGCTCACCATGAAAGTTCCCATGGTGCTATTGCTCATGGTGACACTGCCAATGCTGTTAGTGCTCACGGTGATAGTGCTCATGGTGACAGTTCCCATGGTGACAGAGCCCATGGTGACAGAGCTCATGGTGACAGTGCCCACGGTGACACTGCGCAAGGTGATAGTGCTCAACGTGATAGTGCCCATGGTAATACTGCTGATGGTGACACTGCCCATGTTGATATTGCTCACGGTGACACTGCCCATGGTGATAGTGCTCACGGTGATAGTGCTCACGGTGACAGTGCCCTTGGTGATATTGCTCATGGTGATACAGCTCATGGCGGAAGTTCGCATGGTGACACTGCCCCTCTTGAAATTGCCCATGGTGACAGTGCTCATGTTGACACTGCCCATGGTGACTGTGCTCACGATGGAGGTGTACATGGTTGGAGTTCCCATGGTACAACTGTTATGGTGGTACTGCCCATGATGATAGTGCTCATGGTGACAGTGTCCATGGTGACAGTGCCCATGGTGATAGTGCCTATTGTGAGAGTGCCCATGGTGACAGTTCCCATGGTGACCATTTCCATGGTGATAATGCTCATGTTGACAGTGCCAACCGTGACAATGCTCATGGTGAGAGTTCCCATGGTGAAAGTGATCATCTTGACAATGCCCATGGCGACCGTTCCCATGGTGACATTTCCCATGGTGATAGTACTCACCGTGATAGTGCCCATGGTGACAGTTCCCATGGATACAGTGTCCATGGTGACAGTGCTCATTGTGCACTGCCCATGGTGACTGTGCTCATGCTGGCGGTGTACTTGGTTGGAGTTCCGATGGTGAAATTCCTCATGGTAGCACTGCCCATGATGATAGTGCTCATGGTGACAGTGTCCGTCATGAGAGTGTCCATGGTGACAGTTCCCATGGTGATAGTGCATACCGTGATAGTGCCCATGGTGACAGTTCCCATGGATACAGTGCCCATGGTGACAGTGCTCACGGTGATAGTGCTCATGCAGACAGTTCGCATGGTGACACGGCCCATGTTGAAAGTGCCCATGGTGACAGTGCTCATAGTGGCACTGCCCATGATGATTGTGCTCATTCTGGCGGTGTACTTGGTTGGAGTTCCCATGGTGAAATTCCTCATGGTAGCACTGCCCATGCTGATAGTGCTCATGGTGACAGTGCACATGGTGACAATGCCCACACTGACAGTGCTCACGGTGTTAGTGCACATGGTGATAATGCCCATTGTAATTGTGCTCAAGGTGACAGTGCCCATGTTGATATTGCTCAAGGTGATAGTGCTCATGGTGACACTGCCCTTGATGATAGTGCTCTTGGTGATAGTGCTCATGGTAATAGTGTTCATGGTGACAGTGCCCATGGTGACACTGCTCATAGTGACAATTCCCATGGTGACAGTGCTCATGGTGAGAGTTCCCATGGTGACAGTGCACATGGTGACAGTTCCCATGGTGACAGTGCTCACTGTGACAGTGCTCACTGTGGCAGTGTCAATGGTTACAGTGCACATGGTGACCGTTCCCATAGTGACAGTTCCCATGGTGATAGTGCTCACCGTGATAGTGCCCATGGTGACAGTTCCCATGGAAACAGTGCCCATGGTGACAGTGCTCATGGTGACAGTGCCCACTGTGATAGTGCTCATGGTGGCAGTTTGCAGGGTGACAGTGGCCATGATGACAGTGCTCATGGTGGAAATGCCCACGGTGACAGTGCTCATGGTGACAGTGCTCATGATGACAGTGCCCTTGGTGATAGTACCCATGGTAATAGTGCTCACTGTGACAGTGCCCATGGTGATAGTGCTCATGGTGATAGTGCTCATGGTAATAGTGCTCATGGTGACACTGTCCATGGTGACAGTGCCCATGGTGGCAGTGCTCATGCTGAGAGTTCCCATGGTGACAGTGCACATGGTGACAGTTCCCATGGTGACACTGCTCATGGTGACAGTGCTCACTGTGGCAGTGCCAATGGTAACAGTGCTCATGGTGGCAGTGTCCATGGTGGCATTTACCAAAGTGACAGTGCTCATGGAGATATTTCCCATGGTAACATAGCTCATGATGACAGTGTCCATGGTGACAGTGCCCATGGTGACAGTGGCCATGTTGAAAGTACCTATGGTGACAGTGCTCATGGTGACAGTGCCCACGGTGACTATGCTCATGGTGACAGTGCTCACAGTGATAGTGCTCATGGTGACAGTTCGCATGGTGACAGGGCCCATGTTGAAAGTGCCCAAGGTGACAGTGCTCATGGTGGCACTGCCCATGATGATAGTGTTCATGGTGACAGTGCCTATGGTGACACTGCCCATTGTGATAGTGCTCACGGTGATAGTGTCCACAGTGACAGTGCTAATGGTGACAGTCCCCATGGTGACAGTGCCCATGATGACAGTGCTCATGGTGACAGTGCCCACGGTGATAGTGCTCATGGTGGCAGTTCACATGGTGACAGTTAACATGATGACAATGCTCATGGTGACAGTGCCCATGGTGACAGTGCTCATGGTGATAGTGCTCATGGTAATAGTGCTAATGGTGACACTGCCCATGGTGACAGTGCCCATGGTGACAGTCCCCATGGTCACAGTGACCGTGGTGACAGTGCCCATGGTGACATTTCCCATGCTGACAGTGCTCATGGTGAGAGTTCCCATGGTGACAGTGCTCATGATGACAGTGCCCATGGTGACCGTTCCCATGGTGACAGTTCCCATGGTGACAGTGCACACGGTAACAGTGCCCACGGTGACAGTGCTCACGGTGATAGTGCTCATGGTGACAGTGCCCATGTTGGTATTGCTCACGGTGACCCTCCCCATCGTGATAGTGCTCACGGTGATAGTTCTCATGGTGACATTGTCCACGGTGATAATGCTCATGGTGACAGTGCCCTTGGTGATAGTGATCATGGTGATAGTGCTTATGGAGACATTTCCCATGGTGACAGTGCACATGTTGACAGTCCCCATGGTGACTGTGCTCATGCTGGCGGTGTATATGGTTGGACTTACAATGGTGAAATTCCTTATGGTGGCACTGCCCATGATTATAATGCTCATGGTGACAGTGTCCATGGTGACAGCGCCCATGGTGACAGTGCCCATGGTGACATTTCCCATGGTGATAGTGCTCATGGTGAGAGTTCCCATGGTGACAGTGCTCATCTTGGCAGTGCCCATAATGACCGTTCCCATGGTGACAGTTCCCATGGTGATAGGGCTCATGGTTACAGTGCTCATGGTGACAGTGAACACGGTGAAAGTGCCCGCAGTGACAGTGCTCATGGTGATAGTGCTCATGCTTATAGTGCCCACGGTGACAGTAGTAATGGTTAAAGTGTTCACGGTGATAGTGCTCACGGTGATAGTGCTCAGGGTGACAGTGCCCTTAGTGATAGTGCTCACGGTGATAGTGCTCATGGTGACAGTTCCCATCGTGACAGTGCCCTTGGTGTTAGTGCTCATGGTAATACTGCTGATGGTGATAGTGCTCATGGTGACGGTTTGCATGTTGAGAGTGCCCATGTTGAAAGTGCCCATGGTGGCAGTGATCATGGTGACACTGCCCATTGTGACTGTGCTCATGCTGGCGGTGTACATAGTTGGAGTTCCCATGGTGAAATTCCTTATGGTGGCACTGCCCATGATGATAATTTTCATGGTGACATTGTCCATGGTGACAGTGCCTATGGTGACAGTGCCCATTGTGATAGTGCTCACGGTGATAGTGTCCACAGTGACAGTGCTAATGCTGACAGTCCCCATGGTGACAGTGCCCATGATGACAGTGCTCATGGTGACAGTGCCCATGGTGACAGTGCTCATGGTGACATTGCTCACGGTGACAGTGACCTTGGTGATAGTACCCATGGTAATAGGGGTCACTGTGACAGTGCTCATGGTGATATTGCTCACGGTGACACTGCCCATGGTGATAGTGCTCATGGTGATAGTGCTCATGTTGACAGTTCCCATGGTTACAGTGCCCATGGTGACTATGCTCATGATGAAAGTTCTCACGGTGATAGTGCTCATGGAGACAGTGCTCATGGTGACAGTTCGCATGGTAGACATGGTGAAGTTGAAAGTGCCCAATAGTGACAGTGCCTATGGTGACAATGCTCATGTTGACAGTGCCCACTGTGACAGTGCTCACGGTGACAGTGCCCTTGGTGATAGTGCTTATGGTGATAGTGCTCATTGTGACTGTTTGCATGGTGACAGTGCCCATGTTGAAAGTGCCCATGGTGACAGTACCCATGGTGACAGTGCCCATGGTGACAGTGCTCAAGTTGAGATTGCCCATGGAGACCATTCCCATGGTGACAGTTCCCATGGTGATAGTGCTAATGGTAACAGTGCTCATGTTGACAGTGCACATGGTGACAATGCCCACACTGACATTGCTCACGGTGATAGTGCTCATGGTGATAATGCCCATTGTAATAGTGCTCACGGTGACAGTGCCCATGTTGATATTGCTCCAGGTGACACTGCCCATGGTGATAGTGCTCACAGTGATAGTGCTCATGGTAATAGTGCTCATGGTGACACTACCCATGGTGACAGTGCCCATGGTGACACTGCCCATTGTGACATTTCCCATGGTGACAGTGCTCATGGTGACAGTTCCCATGGTGACAGTGCCCACGTTGACATTGCTCATGGTGACAGTGCTCACGGTGACAGTGACTTTGGTGATAGTACCCATGGTAATAGAGGTCACAGTGACAGTGCCCATGGTGATATTGCTCACGGTGACACTGCCCATGGTGATAGTGCTCACAGTGATAGTGCTCATGGTGACAGTTCCCATGGTTACAGTGCCCATGGTGACAGTGCTCATGGTGACAGTGCCCACGGTGACTATGCTCATGGTGACAGTGCTCACAGAGATACTGCTCATGGTGACAGTTCGCATGGCGATAGGGCCCATGTTAAAAGTGCCCATGGTGACAATGCTCATGGTGGCAATGCCCATGGTGACTGTGCTCATGCTGGTGGTGTACATGGTTGGAGTTCCCATGGTGAAATTCCTTATGGTGGCAATGCCCATGATGATAGTGTTCATCGTGACAATGTCCATGGTGACAGTGCCTATGGTGACAGTGCCCATTGTGATAGTGCTCACGGTGATAGTGCCCTCAGTGACAGTTCTAATGGTGACAGTTCCCATGGTGACAGAGCCCATGATGACAGTGCTCATGGTGACAGTGCCCACGGTGACAGTGCTCATGGTCACAGTGCTCACGGTGACAGTGCTCACGGTGACAGTGACCTTGGTGATAGTATCCTTGTTAATAGTGCTCACGGTGACAGTGCCCATGGTGATATTGCTCACGGTGACACTGCCCATGGTGATAGTGCTCATGGTGACGGTTCCCAAGGTTACAGTGCCCATGGTGACAGTGCTCATGGTGACAGTGCCCATGGTGATTATGCTCATGGAGACCGTGCTCACGGTGATAGTGCTCATGGTGACAGTTCGCATGCTGACAGGGCCCATGTTGAAAGTGCCCATGGTGACAGTGCTCATGGTGATAATGCCCATGGTGAATGTGCTCATGCTGGCTGTGTACCTGGTTGGAATTCCGATGGTGAAATTCTTCATGGTAGCACTGCCCATGATGATAGTGCCCATGATGAAAGTGGTCATGGTGACAGTGCTCATGGTGACACTGCCCATGGTAACAGAACTCAGGATGACAGTGTCCATGGTGACAGTGCACATGGTGACAGTGGCCATGTTGAAATTGCCCATGGTAACAGTTCTCATGGTGACACTGCCCATAGTGACTGTGCTCATGCTGGTGGTGTAGAAGGTTGGAGTTCCCATGGTGAAATTCCTCATGGTGGCACTACCCATGATAATGGTGCTCATGGTGACAGTGTACATCGTGAGAGTGCCCATGGTAATAATGCTAATGGTGACACTGCCCATGGTGACAGTGCCCAAGGTGATATTTCCCATGGTGACAGTGCTCATTTTGACACTGCACAGGGTGACAGTGCCCACAGTGACAGTGCTCACGGTGATAATGTTAATGGTAATATTGCTCATGGTGACACTGCCCATGGTTATAGTGCTCACGGTGATAGTGTTCATGGTGACAGTTCCCATGGTGAAAGTGCTCATGGTGACATTGCCCACGGTGACAGTGCTCATGGTGAGAGTTCGCATGGTGACAGTGCCCATGGTTACAATGCTCATGGTCACACAACCCATGGTGACTGTGCTAAAGCTGGCAGTGTACATGGTTGGAGTTCCCATGGTGAAATTCCTCATGGTGGCACTGCCCATGATGATAGTGTTCATGGTGACAGTGTCCATGGTGACACTGCCTATGGTGACAGTGTCCATTGTGATAGTTATCATGGTGATAGTGCCCTCAGTGACAGTTCTAATGGTGACAGTTCGATGGTGACAGTGCCCATGATGACAGTGCTCATGGTGACAGTTCCCATGGTGACAGTGCCCACGGTGACAGTGCTCATGGTGACAGTTCCCTTGGTGATAGTACCCATGGTCATAGTGGTCACGGTGAGAGTGCCCATGGTGATATTGCTCACGGTGACACTGCCTATGGTGATAGTGCACACGGTCATAGTGCTCATTGTGACAGTGCCCATGGTGACTATGCTCATGGTGACAGTGCTCACGGTGATAGTGCTCATGGTGACAGTGCTCATGATGATAGTGCTCATGGTGACAGTTCGCATGGTGATAGGGCCCATGTTGAAAGTGCCCATGGTGAAAGTGCTCATGGTGACACTGCCCATGTTGACTGTGCTCATGCTGGCGGTGTACATGGTTGGAGTTCCGATGGTGAAATTGCTCATGGTAGCACTGCCCATAATGATAGTGCTCATGGTGACAGTGTCCATGGTGACAGTGCCTATGGTGACACAGCCCATTGTGATAGTGTTCACGGTGATAGTGCCCACAGTGACAGTGCTCATGGTGACAGTTCCTATGGTGACACTGCCCATGATGACAGTGCTCATGGTGACAGTGCCCACGGTGACAGTGCTCATTGTGACACTGCTCACGGTAAAAGTGCCCTTGGTGATAGTACCCATGTTAATAGTGCTCACGGTGACAGTTCACATGGTGACAGTGCCCATTTTGAATGTGCCCATGGTGGCAGTGCCCATGGTGACAGTGCTCATGGTGAGAGTTCCCATGGTGACAGTGCTCATGTTCACAGTGCCCATGGTGACAGTGTCCATGGTCAACAGTGCCCATGGTGAGAGTGCCCATGGTGACAGTGCCCATGGTGACAGTGCTCATGGTGACAGTGTCCACGGTGAGAGTGCTCATGGTGACACTGCTCACGGTAACAGTGCCCTTGGTGAGAGTACCCATGTTAATAGTGCTCACGGTGATAGAGCCCACGGTGACATTTCCCATGGTGACAGTGCTCACTTTGACAGTGTACACGATGACAGTGCCCACGGTGACAGTGTTTATGGTGATATTACTAACGGGGACACGGCCCACGTTCATAGTGCTCACGGTGATAGTGCTCATGGTGACAGTTACCATGGTGACAGTGCCCACAGTGACAGTGCTCATGGTGACATTACCCACAGTGACAGTACTCATGGTGACAGTACGCATGGTGACAGTGCCCATGGTGACAGTGCTCATGGTGACACAGCCCATGGTGACTGTGCTAAAGCTGGCGGTGCATATGGTTGGAGTTCCCATGGTGAAATTCCTCATGGTGGCACTGCCCATGATGATAGTGCTCATGGTGACAGTGCCCATGGTGACATTTCCCATGGTGACAGTGCTCATGGTGAGAGTTCCCAGGCCGACCGTGCCCATGATGACAGTGCTCATGTTTACTGTGCCCACGGTGAAAGTGCTCATGGTAACAGTGATCACGGTGACAGTGCCCTTGGTGATAGTACCCATGGTAACAGTGCTCAATGTGACAGTGCCCATGGTGATATTTCTCACGGTGACACTGCCCATGGTGATAGTGCTCATGGTGATTGTGCTCATGGTGACAGTTCCCATGGTTACAGTGCCCACTGTGACAGTGCCCATGGTGACAGTGCCCACGGTGACAGTGCTCATGGTGACAGTGCTCATGGTGATAGTGCTCACGGTGATAGTGCTCACGGTGACAGTGCCCTTGGTGATAGTGCTCATGGTGATAGTTCTCATGGTGGCAGTTTGCATGGTGACACTGCCCCTGTTGAAAGTGCCCATGGTGACAGTGCTCATGTTGACACTGCCCATGGTGACAGTGCTCATGTTGGAGGTGTACATGGTTGGAGTTCCCATGGTACAACTGTTATGGTGCACTGCCCATGATGATAGTGCTCATGGTGACAGTGTCCATGGTGACAGTGCACATGGTGACAGTGCCTATGGTGAGAGTGCCCATGGTGACAGCGCCCATGGTGACCGTTTCCATGGTGACAGTGCTCATGTTGACAGTGCCCATGGTGACCGTTCCCATGGTGACAGTTCCCATGGTGATAGTGCTCACCGTGATAGTGCCCATTGTGACAGTTCCCATGGATCCAGTGCCCATGGTGACAGTGCTCATTGTGACAGTGCCCTCGGTGATAGAGCTCATGGTGGCATTTCGCATGGTGACAGTACCCATGACGACAGTGCTCATGGTTACAATGCCCACGGAGACAGTGCTCATGGTTACAGTGCTCACGGTGACAGTGCTCATGGTGACATTGCCCATGGTGACAGTGCTCATGGTGACAGTTCGCATGGTGACAGTGCCCACGGTGATAGTGCTCACGGTGATAATGCTCGCAGTGACAGTGCTCTTGATGATAGTGCTCATGGTTAAAGTTCTCATGGTGAGAGTGCTCATGGTAACACTGACCATCGTGTCTGTGCTCATGCTGGCAGTGTACATGGCTGGAGTCCCCATGGTGAAATTTCTTATGCTGGCAGTGCCCATGATGATAGTGCTCATGGTGACAGTGTCCATCGTGAGAGTGCCCATGGTGACAGTGCTCATGGTGACCCTGCCCATGGTGAGAGTTCCCATGGTGATATTTCCCATGTTGACAGTGCTCATGTTGACAGTGCACACGGTGACAGTGTTCATGGTGATATTGCTCAAGGTGACGGTGCCCATGGTTATAGTGCTCACGTTGATAGTGCTCATGGTGACAGTTCCCATGGTGACAGTGCTCATGGTGACATTTCCCATGGTAACAGAGCTCATGATGACAGTGTCCATGGTGACAGTGCCCATGTTGAAAGTGCCCATGGTGACATTGCTCATGGTGACACTGCCATGGTGACTGTGCTCATGCTGGCGGTGTACATGATTGGAGTTCCCATGGTGAAATTCCTCATGGTGTCACTGCCCATGATGACACTGCCCATGGTGACAGTGCCCATGGTGACATTTCCCATGGTGACAGTGCTCATGTTGACAGTGCACATGGTGACAGTGCCCACGGTGACATTTCCCATGGTTACAGTGTTCATGGTGATATTGCTCACGGTGACAGTGCCCATGGTTATAGTCCTCACGGTGATAGTGCTCATGGTGACAGTTCCCATGGTGACAGTGCCCACGGTGACAGTGCTCATGGTGACATTGCCCACGGTGACAGTTCTCATGGTAACAGTTCCCATGGTGACAGTGCTCATGTTGATAGTGCCCACGGTGACAGTGCTCATGGTGACAGTGCTCACAATGACAGTGCCCTTGGTGATAGTGCCCATGGTAATAGGGCTCACGGTGACACTGCCCATGGTGATATTGTTCACGGTGACACTGCCCATGGTGATAGAGCTCACGGTGATAGTGCTCACATTGACAGTGCCCTTGGGGATAGTGCTCATGGTAATACTGCTCATGGTGATAGTGCTCATGGCGATAGTTCGCATGGTGACAGTGCCCATGTGGAAAGTGCCCATGGTGGCAGTGCTCATGGTGACACGCCCATGGTGGCTGTGCTCATGCTGGCGGTGTCCATGGTTGGAGTTCCCATGGTGAAATTCCTTATGGTAGCACTGCCCATGATGATAGTGCTCATGGTGACAGTATCCATGGTGACAGTGCCTATGGTGACAGTGTCCATGGTGATAGTGCCCACAGTGACTGTGCTCATTGTGACAGTTTCTATGGTGAGAGTAACCATGATGACAGTGCTCATGGTGACAATGCCCACAGTGACAGTGCTCACGGTGATAGTGCTCACGTTGACATTGCCCTTGGTGATAGTACGCATGGTAATATTGCTCACGGTGACAGTGCCCATGGTGATAGTGCTCATGGTGATAGTGCTCATGGTAATAGTGATCATGGTGAAACTGCCTATGGTGACAGTGCCCACGGTGACACTGCCCATAGTGATATTTGCCATGGTGACAATGCTCATGGTGAGAGTTCCCATGGTGACAGTGCTCACGGTGACAGTGCTCATGGTGATACAGCCCATGGTGACTGTGCTAAAGCTGGCGGTGTATATGGTTGGAGTTCCCATGATGAAATTCCTCATGGTGGCACTCCCCATGATGATAGTGCTCATGGTGACAGTGCCCATGGTGAAATTATCCATGGTGACAGTGCTCATGGTGAGAGTTCCTATGGTGACTGTGCTCATGTTGACAGTGCCCATGGTGACAGTGCCCACGGTGACACTGCGCAAGGTGATAGTGCCCATGGTAATACTGCTGATGGTGACACTGCCCATGTTGATATTGCTCACGGTGACACTGCCCATGGTGATAGTGCTCACGGTGATAGTGCTCACGGTGACAGTGCCCTTGGTGATATTGCTCATGGTGATACAGCTCATGGCGGAAGTTCGCATGGTGACACTGCCCCTCTTGAAATTGCCCATGGTGACAGTGCTCATGTTGACACTGCCCATGGTGACTGTGCTCACGATGGAGGTGTACATGGTTGGAGTTCCCATGGTACAACTGTTATGGTGGTACTGCCCATGATGATAGTGCTCATGGTGACAGTGTCCATGGTGACAGTGCCCATGGTGATAGTGCCTATTGTGAGAGTGCCCATGGTGACAGTTCCCATGGTGACCATTTCCATGGTGATAATGCTCATGTTGACAGTGCCAACCGTGACAATGCTCATGGTGAGAGTTCCCATGGTGAAAGTGATCATCTTGACAATGCCCATGGCGACCGTTCCCATGGTGACATTTCCCATGGTGATAGTACTCACCGTGATAGTGCCCATGGTGACAGTTCCCATGGATACAGTGTCCATGGTGACAGTGCTCATTGTGGCACTGCCCATGGTGACTGTGCTCATGCTGGCGGTGTACTTGGTTGGAGTTCCGATGGTGAAATTCCTCATGGTAGCACTGCCCATGATGATAGTGCTCATGGTGACAGTGTCCGTCATGAGAGTGTCCATGGTGACAGTTCCCATGGTGATAGTGCATACCGTGATAGTGCCCATGGTGACAGTGCTCACGGTGATAGTGCTCATGCAGACAGTTCGCATGGTGACACGGCCCATGTTGAAAGTGCCCATGGTGACAGTGCTCATAGTGGCACTGCCCATGATGATTGTGCTCATTCTGGCGGTGTACTTGGTTGGAGTTCCCATGGTGAAATTCCTCATGGTAGCACTGCCCATGCTGATAGTGCTCATGGTGACAGTGCACATGGTGACAATGCCCACACTGACAGTGCTCACGGTGTTAGTGCACATGGTGATAATGCCCATTGTAATTGTGCTCAAGGTGACAGTGCCCATGTTGATATTGCTCAAGGTGATAGTGCTCATGGTGACACTGCCCTTGATGATAGTGCTCTTGGTGATAGTGCTCATGGTAATAGTGTTCATGGTGACAGTGCCCATGGTGACACTGCTCATAGTGACAATTCCCATGGTGACAGTGCTCATGGTGACAGTTCCCATGGTGACAGTGCACATGGTGACAGTTCCCATGGTGACAGTGCTCACTGTGACAGTGCTCACTGTGGCAGTGTCAATGGTTACAGTGCACATGGTGACCGTTCCCATAGTGACAGTTCCCATGGTGATAGTGCTCACCGTGATAGTGCCCATGGTGACAGTGCCCATTATGATAGTGCTCCCGGTGACAGTGCCCCTGGTGATAGTGCTCATGGAGATAGTGCTCATGGTGACAGTGTCCTCAGTGACAGTGATCACGGTGATAGTGCTCATGGTGATTGTGCCCATGGTAATAGTGCTCACGGTGACAGTGCCCATGGTGATATTGCTCACGGTGACCCTGTCCATGGTGATAGTACTCACGGTGATGCTGCTCATGGTGACAGTTCCCATGGTGACATTGCCCATGGTGACAGTGCGCATGGTGACAGTGCCCACGGTGACAGTGCTCAGGGTGATAGTGCTCACAGTGATAGTGCTCAAGGTGACATTGCTCTGGCTGATAGTGCCCATGGTGACAGTGTCCCTGGTGACCGTTCTCATGGTGACAGTGCTCATGATGACAGTGCCCACGGTGGCAGTGCCAATGGTTACAGTGGTGATGGTGGCAGTGTCCGTGCTGGCAGTTCGTAAGAGGACAGTGCTCATGGTGACAGTTCCCATGGTAATAGAGCTCATGATGACAGTGTCCTTTGTGATAGTGCCCATGGTGACAGTGCCCATGGTGACACAGCCCTTGGTGACTGTGCTAATGCTGGCGGTGTACATGGTTGGAGTTTCCATGGTGAAATTACTCATGGTGGTACTGCTCATGATGACAGTGTCCACGGTTACAGTGCTCATGGTGACACTGCCCATGGTGACAGTGCACACGGTGACAGTGCCCACGGTGACAGTGCACACGGTGACAGTGCCCACGGTGACAGTGCTCACGGTGATAGTGCTAATGGTGATAGTGCCCATGGTAATAGTGCTCACCATGAAAGTTCCCATGGTGCTATTGCTCATGGTGACACTGCCAATGCTGTTAGTGCTCACGGTGATAGTGCTCATGGTGACAGTTCCCATGGTGACAGAGCCCATGGTGACAGAGCTCATGGTGACAGTGCCCACGGTGACACTGCGCAAGGTGATAGTGCTCAACGTGATAGTGCCCATGGTAATACTGCTGATGGTGACACTGCCCATGTTGATATTGCTCACGGTGACACTGCCCATGGTGATAGTGCTCACGGTGATAGTGCTCACGGTGACAGTGCCCTTGGTGATATTGCTCATGGTGATACAGCTCATGGCGGAAGTTCGCATGGTGACACTGCCCCTCTTGAAATTGCCCATGGTGACAGTGCTCATGTTGACACTGCCCATGGTGACTGTGCTCACGATGGAGGTGTACATGGTTGGAGTTCCCATGGTACAACTGTTATGGTGGTACTGCCCATGATGATAGTGCTCATGGTGACAGTGTCCATGGTGACAGTGCCCATGGTGATAGTGCCTATTGTGAGAGTGCCCATGGGGACAGTTCCCATGGTGACCATTTCCATGGTGATAATGCTCATGTTGACAGTGCCAACCGTGACAATGCTCATGGTGAGAGTTCCCATGGTGAAAGTGATCATCTTGACAATGCCCATGGCGACCGTTCCCATGGTGACATTTCCCATGGTGATAGTACTCACCGTGATAGTGCCCATGGTGACAGTTCCCATGGATACAGTGTCCATGGTGACAGTGCTCATTGTGCACTGCCCATGGTGACTGTGCTCATGCTGGCGGTGTACTTGGTTGGAGTTCCGATGGTGAAATTCCTCATGGTAGCACTGCCCATGATGATAGTGCTCATGGTGACAGTGTCCGTCATGAGAGTGTCCATGGTGACAGTTCCCATGGTGATAGTGCATACCGTGATAGTGCCCATGGTGACAGTTCCCATGGATACAGTGCCCATGGTGACAGTGCTCACGGTGATAGTGCTCATGCAGACAGTTCGCATGGTGACACGGCCCATGTTGAAAGTGCCCATGGTGACAGTGCTCATAGTGGCACTGCCCATGATGATTGTGCTCATTCTGGCGGTGTACTTGGTTGGAGTTCCCATGGTGAAATTCCTCATGGTAGCACTGCCCATGCTGATAGTGCTCATGGTGACAGTGCACATGGTGACAATGCCCACACTGACAGTGCTCACGGTGTTAGTGCACATGGTGATAATGCCCATTGTAATTGTGCTCAAGGTGACAGTGCCCATGTTGATATTGCTCAAGGTGATAGTGCTCATGGTGACACTGCCCTTGATGATAGTGCTCTTGGTGATAGTGCTCATGGTAATAGTGTTCATGGTGACAGTGCCCATGGTGACACTGCTCATAGTGACAATTCCCATGGTGACAGTGCTCATGGTGAGAGTTCCCATGGTGACAGTGCACATGGTGACAGTTCCCATGGTGACAGTGCTCACTGTGACAGTGCTCACTGTGGCAGTGTCAATGGTTACAGTGCACATGGTGACCGTTCCCATAGTGACAGTTCCCATGGTGATAGTGCTCACCGTGATAGTGCCCATGGTGACAGTTCCCATGGAAACAGTGCCCATGGTGACAGTGCTCATGGTGACAGTGCCCACTGTGATAGTGCTCATGGTGGCAGTTTGCAGGGTGACAGTGGCCATGATGACAGTGCTCATGGTGGAAATGCCCACGGTGACAGTGCTCATGGTGACAGTGCTCATGATGACAGTGCCCTTGGTGATAGTACCCATGGTAATAGTGCTCACTGTGACAGTGCCCATGGTGATAGTGCTCATGGTGATAGTGCTCATGGTAATAGTGCTCATGGTGACACTGTCCATGGTGACAGTGCCCATGGTGGCAGTGCTCATGCTGAGAGTTCCCATGGTGACAGTGCACATGGTGACAGTTCCCATGGTGACACTGCTCATGGTGACAGTGCTCACTGTGGCAGTGCCAATGGTAACAGTGCTCATGGTGGCAGTGTCCATGGTGGCATTTACCAAAGTGACAGTGCTCATGGAGATATTTCCCATGGTAACATAGCTCATGATGACAGTGTCCATGGTGACAGTGCCCATGGTGACAGTGGCCATGTTGAAAGTACCTATGGTGACAGTGCTCATGGTGACAGTGCCCACGGTGACTATGCTCATGGTGACAGTGCTCACAGTGATAGTGCTCATGGTGACAGTTCGCATGGTGACAGGGCCCATGTTGAAAGTGCCCAAGGTGACAGTGCTCATGGTGGCACTGCCCATGATGATAGTGTTCATGGTGACAGTGCCTATGGTGACACTGCCCATTGTGATAGTGCTCACGGTGATAGTGTCCACAGTGACAGTGCTAATGGTGACAGTCCCCATGGTGACAGTGCCCATGATGACAGTGCTCATGGTGACAGTGCCCACGGTGATAGTGCTCATGGTGGCAGTTCACATGGTGACAGTTAACATGATGACAATGCTCATGGTGACAGTGCCCATGGTGACAGTGCTCATGGTGATAGTGCTCATGGTAATAGTGCTAATGGTGACACTGCCCATGGTGACAGTGCCCATGGTGACAGTCCCCATGGTCACAGTGACCGTGGTGACAGTGCCCATGGTGACATTTCCCATGCTGACAGTGCTCATGGTGAGAGTTCCCATGGTGACAGTGCTCATGATGACAGTGCCCATGGTGACCGTTCCCATGGTGACAGTTCCCATGGTGACAGTGCACACGGTAACAGTGCCCACGGTGACAGTGCTCACGGTGATAGTGCTCATGGTGACAGTGCCCATGTTGGTATTGCTCACGGTGACCCTCCCCATCGTGATAGTGCTCACGGTGATAGTTCTCATGGTGACATTGTCCACGGTGATAATGCTCATGGTGACAGTGCCCTTGGTGATAGTGATCATGGTGATAGTGCTTATGGAGACATTTCCCATGGTGACAGTGCACATGTTGACAGTCCCCATGGTGACTGTGCTCATGCTGGCGGTGTATATGGTTGGACTTACAATGGTGAAATTCCTTATGGTGGCACTGCCCATGATTATAATGCTCATGGTGACAGTGTCCATGGTGACAGCGCCCATGGTGACAGTGCCCATGGTGACATTTCCCATGGTGATAGTGCTCATGGTGAGAGTTCCCATGGTGACAGTGCTCATCTTGGCAGTGCCCATAATGACCGTTCCCATGGTGACAGTTCCCATGGTGATAGGGCTCATGGTTACAGTGCTCATGGTGACAGTGAACACGGTGAAAGTGCCCGCAGTGACAGTGCTCATGGTGATAGTGCTCATGCTTATAGTGCCCACGGTGACAGTAGTAATGGTTAAAGTGTTCACGGTGATAGTGCTCACGGTGATAGTGCTCAGGGTGACAGTGCCCTTAGTGATAGTGCTCACGGTGATAATGCTCATGGTGACAGTTCCCATCGTGACAGTGCCCTTGGTGTTAGTGCTCATGGTAATACTGCTGATGGTGATAGTGCTCATGGTGACGGTTTGCATGTTGAGAGTGCCCATGTTGAAAGTGCCCATGGTGGCAGTGATCATGGTGACACTGCCCATTGTGACTGTGCTCATGCTGGCGGTGTACATAGTTGGAGTTCCCATGGTGAAATTCCTTATGGTGGCACTGCCCATGATGATAATTTTCATGGTGACATTGTCCATGGTGACAGTGCCTATGGTGACAGTGCCCATTGTGATAGTGCTCACGGTGATAGTGTCCACAGTGACAGTGCTAATGCTGACAGTCCCCATGGTGACAGTGCCCATGATGACAGTGCTCATGGTGACAGTGCCCATGGTGACAGTGCTCATGGTGACATTGCTCACGGTGACAGTGACCTTGGTGATAGTACCCATGGTAATAGGGGTCACTGTGACAGTGCTCATGGTGATATTGCTCACGGTGACACTGCCCATGGTGATAGTGCTCATGGTGATAGTGCTCATGTTGACAGTTCCCATGGTTACAGTGCCCATGGTGACTATGCTCATGATGAAAGTTCTCACGGTGATAGTGCTCATGGAGACAGTGCTCATGGTGACAGTTCGCATGGTAGACATGGTGAAGTTGAAAGTGCCCAATAGTGACAGTGCCTATGGTGACAATGCTCATGTTGACAGTGCCCACTGTGACAGTGCTCACGGTGACAGTGCCCTTGGTGATAGTGCTTATGGTGATAGTGCTCATTGTGACTGTTTGCATGGTGACAGTGCCCATGTTGAAAGTGCCCATGGTGACAGTACCCATGGTGACAGTGCCCATGGTGACAGTGCTCAAGTTGAGATTGCCCATGGTGACCATTCCCATGGTGACAGTTCCCATGGTGATAGTGCTAATGGTAACAGTGCTCATGTTGACAGTGCACATGGTGACAATGCCCACACTGACATTGCTCACGGTGATAGTGCTCATGGTGATAATGCCCATTGTAATAGTGCTCACGGTGACAGTGCCCATGTTGATATTGCTCCAGGTGACACTGCCCATGGTGATAGTGCTCACAGTGATAGTGCTCATGGTAATAGTGCTCATGGTGACACTACCCATGGTGACAGTGCCCATGGTGACACTGCCCATTGTGACATTTCCCATGGTGACAGTGCTCATGGTGACAGTTCCCATGGTGACAGTGCCCACGTTGACATTGCTCATGGTGACAGTGCTCACGGTGACAGTGACTTTGGTGATAGTACCCATGGTAATAGAGGTCACAGTGACAGTGCCCATGGTGATATTGCTCACGGTGACACTGCCCATGGTGATAGTGCTCACAGTGATAGTGCTCATGGTGACAGTTCCCATGGTTACAGTGCCCATGGTGACAGTGCTCATGGTGACAGTGCCCACGGTGACTATGCTCATGGTGACAGTGCTCACAGAGATACTGCTCATGGTGACAGTTCGCATGGCGATAGGGCCCATGTTAAAAGTGCCCATGGTGACAATGCTCATGGTGGCAATGCCCATGGTGACTGTGCTCATGCTGGTGGTGTACATGGTTGGAGTTCCCATGGTGAAATTCCTTATGGTGGCAATGCCCATGATGATAGTGTTCATCGTGACAATGTCCATGGTGACAGTGCCTATGGTGACAGTGCCCATTGTGATAGTGCTCACGGTGATAGTGCCCTCAGTGACAGTTCTAATGGTGACAGTTCCCATGGTGACAGAGCCCATGATGACAGTGCTCATGGTGACAGTGCCCACGGTGACATTGCTCATGGTGACAGTGCTCACGGTGACAGTAACCTTGGTGATAGTACCCATGGTAATAGAGGTCACGGTGACAGTGCCCATGGTGATATTGCTCACGGTGACACTGCCCATGGTGATAGTGCTCACGGTGATAGTGCTCAGGGTGACAGTTCCCATGGTGACAGTGCTCACTGTGGCAGTGCCAATGGTTACAGTGCTCATGGTGGCAGTGTCCATGGTGGCAGTTCCCAAGATGACAGTGCTCATGGCGACATTTCTCAAGGTAACAGAGCTCATGATGACAGTGTCCATGGTGACAGTGCCCATGGTGACAGTGGCCATGTTGAAAGTGCCCATGGTGACAGTGCTCATGGTGACATTGCCCATGGTGACTGTGCTCTTGCTGGTGGTGTACATGGTTGGAGTTCCCATGGTGAAATTCCTTATGGTGGCAATTCCCATGATGATAGTGCTCATGGTGACAGTGTCCATGGTGACAGTGCCCATGGTGACATTTCCCATCTTGACAGTGCTAATGGTGAGAGTTCCCATGATGAAAATGCTCATGTTGACAATACCCAAGGTGCCAGTGCTCATGACGACAGTGTCCAGGGTGACAATTCTCATGGTGACAGTGCTCACAGTGATAGTGCTCATGGTGATAGTGCTCCCGCTGACAGTGCCCTTGGTGATGGTGCTCATGGTAATACTGCTGATGGTGATAGTGCTCATGGTGACGGTATGCATGTTGAGAGTGCCCATGTTGAAAGTGCCCATGGTGACAGTGTTCATGGTGATATTGCTCACGGTGACAGTGCCCAAGGTTATAGTGCTCACGGTGATAGTGCTCATGGTGACAGTTCCCATGTTGACAGTGCCCACGGTTACAGTGCTCATGGTGACATTGCCCATGGTGACTGTGTTCATGGTGACAGTTGGCATGGTGACAGTGCCCATGGTGACAGTGCTCATGGTGACACTGCCCATGGTGACTCTGCTAAAGCTGGCGGTGTACATGGTTGTACTTCCCATGGTGAAATTCCTCATGGTGGCACTGCCCATGATGATAGTGTTCATGGTGACAATGTCCATGGTGACATTGCCTATGGTGACAGTTCCCATTGTGATAGTGCTCACGGTGATTGGGCCCACAGGGACAGTTCTAATGGTGACAGTTCCAATGGTGACAGTGCCCATGATGACAGTGCTCATGGTGACAGTGCCCACGGTGACAGTGCTCTTGGTGACAGTGCTCATGGTGACAGTGCCCTTGGTGATAGTACCCATGGTAAAATGCTCATGCTGACAGTGCCCATGGTGATATTGCTCACGGTGACACCGCCCATGGTGATAGTGCTCAAGGTGATAGTGCTCATGTTGACAGTTCCCATGGTTACAGTGCCCATGGTGACAGTGCTCAAGCTGACAGTGCTCACGGTGACTATGCTCATGGTGACAGTGCTCACGGTGATAGTGCTCAAGGTGACAGTTCGCATGGTGACAGGGCCCATGTTGAAAGTGCCCATGGTGACACTGCTCATGGTGGAACTGCCCATGGTGACTGTGCTCATGCTGGCGGTGTACATGTTTGGAGTTCCGATGGTGAAATTCCTCAGGGTAGCACTGCCCGTGATGATAGTGCTCACGGTGAAAGTGTCCGTGTTGACATTGCCTATGGTGACAGTGCCCATTGTGATAGTGCTCATGGTGATAGTGCCCAAAGTGACAGTGCTCATTGTGACATTTCCTATGGTGACAGTGCCCATGATGATAGTGCTCCTGGTAAAAGTTCCCACTGTGATAGGGCTCACGGTGAAAGTGCTCATGGTGACAGTGCCCTTGGTGATAGTGCTCTTGGTGATAGTGCTCATGGTAATAGTGCACATGGTGACACTGCCCATGGTGACAGTGCCAATGGTGACACTGCCCATAGTGACATTTCCCATGGTGACAGTGCTTATGTTGACACTGCCCATGGTGACAGTGACCATGGTGAGTGTGCCCATAGTGACAGTGCCCATGGTGACAGTGTCCATGGTGACAGTGCTCATGTTGACAGTGCCAACGGTGATAGTGCTCATGGTGAGAGTTCCCATGTTGACAGTGCTCACCTTGACAGTGCCCTTGGTGATAGTACCCATGTTAATATTGCTCACGGTTACAGTGCCCATGGTGATAGTGCTCATGGTGATAGTGCTCATGGTGACAGTTACCTTAGTGATAGTGCTCATGGTGATAGTGCTCATGGTGATAGTTCGCATGGTGACAGTGCCCATGTTGAAAGTCCCCATGATGGCAGTGCTCATGGTGACACTGCCCATGGTGACTGTGCTCTTGCTGGCAGTGTACATGTTTGGAGTTCCCATGGTGAAATTCCTTATGGTGGCACTGCCCATGATGAGAGTGTTCATGGTGAGAGTGTCCATGGTGACAGTGCCTATGGTGACAGTGCCCATTGTGAGAGTGCTCACGGTGATAGTGCCCTCAGTGACAGTTCTAATGGTGACAGTTCCCATGGTGACAGAGCCCATGATGACAGTGCTCATGGTGACAGTACACATGGTGACACTGCTCATGGTGACAGTGCTCACGGTGACAGTGACCTTGGTGATAGTACCCATGGTAATAGAGGTCACGGTGACTGTGCCCATGGTGATATTGCTCACAGTGACACTGCCCATGGTGATAGTGCTCACGGTGATAGTGCTCATGTTGACAGTTCCCATGGTGACAGTGCTCATGTTGACAGTGCCCACGGTGACTATGCTCATGATGAAAGTTCTCATGGTGATAGTGCTCATGGTGAGAGTGCTCATGGTGACAGTTCACATGGTAGACATGGCGAAGTTGAAAGTGCCCATGGTGACAGTGCTCATGATGACACTGCCCATGGTGACTGTGCTCATGTTGGCGGTGTACATGGTTGGAGTTCCGATGGTTAAATTCCTCACGGTAGCACTGCCCATGATGATAGTGCTCATGGTGACAGTGTCCACGGTGACAGTGCCTATGGTGACAGTGCCCATTGTGATAGTGCTCATGGTGATAGTGCCCACAGTGACAGTGCTCATGGTGACAGTTCCTATGGTGACAGTAACCATGGTGACAGTGCCCATGGTGAGAGTGCCCATGGTGACAGTGCCCATGGTGACATTTCCCATGGTGACAGTGCTGACGGTGAGAGTTCTCATGGTGAGAGTGCTCAGGTTGACATTGCACATGGTGACCGTTCCGATGGTGACAGTTCCCATGGTGATAGTGCTCATGGTGACAGTGCTCATGGTGACCGTGCACACGGTGACAATGCCCACAGTGACAATGCTCACGGTGATAGTGCTCTTGGCGATAGTGACCATTGTAATAGTGCTCACCGTGACAGTGCCCATGTTGATATTGCTCATGGTGACACTGCCCATGGTGATAGTGCTCACGGTGATAGCGCTCAGGGTCACACTGCCCTTGGTGATAGTGCTCATGGTGATAGTGCTCATGGTAATAGTGCTCATGGTGACACTGCCCATGGTGACAGTGCCCATGGTGACACTCCCGATAGTGACATTTCTTATGGTGACAGTGCTCATGGTGAGAGTTCCCATGGTGACAGTGCACATGGTGACAGTTCCCATGGTGACAGTGCTCACGGTGACCGTGCTCACTGTGGCAGTGCCAATGGTAACATTGTTCATGGTGGCAGTGTCCATGGTGGCGGTTTCCAAGATGACAGTGCTCATGGTGATATTTCCCATGGTAACAGAGTTCATGATGACAGTGTCCATGGTGACAGTGCCCATGGTGACAGTGGCCATGTAGAAAGTGCCCATGATGAAACTGCCCATGGTGACAGTGCCCATAGTGATAGTGCCCATGGTGACATTTCCCATGGAGACAGTGCTAATGGAGAGAGTTCCCATGGTGACAGTGCCCATTATGACAGTGCTCATGGTGACAGTGCCCACGGTGACAGTGCTCATTGTGATAGTGCTCATGGGGATAGTGCCCATGGTAATAGTTCTCACGGTGACAGTGCCCATGGTGATATTGCTCACGGTGACACTGCCCATGGTGATACTGCTCACGGTGATAGTGCTCATGGTGACATATCCCCTTGTGACATTTCCCATGGTGACAGTGCTCATGGTGACCGCACCCACAGTGACAATGTCCACGGTGACAGTGCTCACGGTGACACTGCCCATGGTGACAGTGCTCATGGTGATAGTGCTCATGGAGACATTTCCCATGGTGACAGTGCTCATGTTGACAGTCCCCATGGTGACTGTGCTCATGCTGGCGGTGTACATGGTTGGAGTTACAATGGTGAAATTCCTTATTTTGGCACTGCCCATGATGATAGTGCTCATGGTGAAGGTGTCCATGGTGACAGCGCCCATGGTGACAGTGCCCATGGTGATATTTCCCATGGTGATAGTGCTCATGGTGAGAGTTCCCATGGTGACAGTGCTCATCTTGGCAGTGCCCATAGTGACCGTTCCCATGGTGACAGTTCCCATGGTGATAGGGCTCATGGTTACAGTGCTCATGGTGACAGTGAACACGGTGACAGTGCCCGCAGTGACAGTGCTCATGGTGATAGTGCTCATGCTTATAGTGCCCACGGTGAAAGTAGTCATGGTGAAAGTGTTCACGGTGATAGTGCTCACGGTGACAGTGCCCTTAATGATAGTGTTCATGGTGATAGTGCTCATGGTGATAGTGCTCATGGTGACACGGCCCATGGTGAATGTGCTCATGCTGGCGGTGTACATGGTTGGAGTTCCCATGGTGAAATTCCTTATGGTGGCAATGCCCATGATGATAGTGCTCATGGTGAGAGTGTCCATGTTGACAACGCCTATGGTGACAGTGCCCATGGTGACATTTCCCATGGTGACAGTGCTCATAGTGAGAGTTCCCATGGTGACAATGCTTATGTTGACAACGCCCATGATGACAGTGCTCATGGTGACAGTGCCCACGGTGAAAATCCTCATGGTGACAGTGCTCACGGTGATAGTGCTCACGGTGATAGTGCTCACGCTGACAGTGCCCTTGGTGATAGTGTTCATGGTAGTAGTGCTCATGGTGACTGTTCGCATGGTGACAATGCCTATGTTGAAAGTGCCCATGGTGGCAGTGCTCATCGTGACACAGCCCATGGTGACTGTGCTAACGCTGCCGATGTACACGGTTGGAGTTCCCAAGGTGAAATTCCTCATGGTGGCACTGCCCATGATGATAGTGTTCGTGGTGACAGTGTCCATGGTGACAGTACCTATGGTGACAGTTTCCGTTGTGATAGTGCTCACGGTGATAGTGCCCACAGTGACAGTGCTAATGTTGACCGTTCCCATGGTGACAGTGCCCATGATGACAGTGCTCATGGTGACAGTGCCCACGGAGACAGTGTTCATGGTGACAGTACCCTTGGTGATAGTTTTCATGGTGATAGTGCTCATCGTGGCAGTTCGCATGGTGACACTGCGTATGTTGAAAGTGACCATGGTGACAGTGCTCATGCTTGCACTGATCATGGTGACTGTGCTCATGCTGGCGGTGTACGTGGTCGGAATTCCGATGGTGAAATTCCTCATGGTAGCACTCCCCATGATGTTAGTGCTCATGGTGACAGTGTCCAAGGTGACAGTGCCTATGGTGACAGTGCCCATTGTGATAGTGCTCATGGTGATAGTGCCCACAGTGACAGTGCTCATTGTGACCTTTCCTATGGTGACAGTGCCCATGATGACAGTGCTCATGGTGACAGTGCCCACTGTGATAGTGATCACGGTGAAAGTGCTCACGGTGACAGTGCCCTTGGTGATAGTGCTCATGGTGACAGTTCGCATTGTGACAGTTCCCAAGTTGAAAGTGCCCATGGTGACAGTACCCATGGTGACAGTGCCCATGGTGACACAGCCCATGGTGACTGTGCTAAAGCTGGCGGTGTATATGGTTGGAGTTCCCATGATGAAATTCCTCATGGTGGCACTCCCCATGATGATAGTGCTCATGGTGACAGTGCCCAGGGTGAAATTATCCATGGTGACAGTGCTCATGGTGAGAGTTCCTATGGTGACTGTGCTCATGTTGACAGTGCCCATGGTGATAGTGCCCACGGTGACACTGCGCAAGGTGATAGTGCTCAACGTGATAGTGCCCATGGTAATAGTGCTGATGGTGACACTGCCCATGTTGATATTGCTCACGGTGACACTGCCCATGGTGATAGTGCTCACGGTGATAGTGCTCACGGTGACAGTGCCCTTGGTGATATTGCTCATGGTGATACAGCTCATGGTGGAAGTTCGCATGGTGACACTGCCCCTGTTGAAATTGCCCATGGTGACAGTGCTCATGTTGACACTGCCCATGGTGACTGTGCTCACGATGGAGGTGTACATGGTTGGAGTTCCCATGGTACAACTGTTATGGTGGTACTGCCCATGATGATAGTGTTCATGGTGACAGTGTCCATGGTGACAGTGCCCATGGTGATAGTGCCTATTGTGAGAGTGCCCATGGTGACAGTTCCCATGGTGACCATTTCCATGGTGATAATGCTCATGTTGACAGTGCCAACCGTGACAATGCTCATGGTGAGAGTTCCCATGGTGAAAGTGATCATCTTGACAATGCCCATGGCGACCGTTCCCATGGTGACATTTCCCATGGTGATAGTACGCACCGTGATAGTGCCCATGGTGACAGTTCCCATGGATACAGTGTCCATGGTGACAGTGCTCATGGTTGCACTGCCCATGGTGACTGTGCTCATGCTGGTGGTGTACGTGGTCGGAACTCCGATGGTGAAATTCCTCATGGTAGCACTCCCCATGATGTTAGTGCTCATGGTGACAGTGTCCAAGGTGACAGTGCCTATGGTGACAGTGCCCATTGTGATAGTGCTCACGGTGATACTGCTCACAGTGACAGTGCTCATTGTGACCGTTCCTATGGTGACAGTGCCCATGATGACAGTGCTCATGGTGACAGTGCCCACTGTGATAGTGCTCACGGTGAAAGTGCTCACGGTGACACTGCCCTTGGTGATAGTGCTCTTGGTGATAGTGCTCATGGTGACAGTTCGCATTGTGACAGTTCCCATGTTGAAAGTGCCCATGGTGACAGTACCCATGGTGACAGTGCGCATGGTGACAGTGCCCATGGTGATATTTCCCATGGTGACAGTGTTCATGGTGAGAGTTCCCATGGTGACATTGTTCATGTTGACATTGCCCATGGTGACCTTTCCCATGGTGACAGTTCCCATGGTGATAGTGCTCATGGTGACAGTGCTCCTGGTAACAGTGCACACGGTGACAATGCCCACGGTGACAGTGCTCACGGTGACAGTGCTCATGGTGATAGTGCCTACTGTAGTAGTGGTCACGGTGACAGTGCCCATGATGATAGTGCTCACGGTGACACTGCCCATGTTGATAGTGCTCACGATGATACTGCTCCTGGTGACAGTTCCCATGGTTACAGTGCCCATGGTGACAGTGCTCATGGTGAGAGTACTCACGGTGATAGTTCTCATGGTGACAGTGCCCGTGGTGATAGTGCCCATGGTGATAGTGCTCATGGTGATAGTGCTCATGGTGACAGTTCGCATGGTGACAGTGCCCACTTTGAAAGTGCCCATGGTGACAGTACCCATGGTGACTGTGCCCATGGTGACAGTGCCCATGGTGACAGTGCTCATTGTGAGAATTGCCATGGTGACAGTGCTAATGTTGACATTGCCCATGGTGACCGTTCCCATGGTGACAGTTCCCAAGGTGATAGTGCTCATGGTGACAGTGCTATTGGTGACAGTGCACTCGGTGAGAATGCCCACACTTACATTGCTCACGTTGATAGTGCTCATGGTGATAGTGCCAATTTTAATAGTGCTCATGGTGACCGTGCCCATGTTGATGTTGCTCAAGGTGACACTTCCCATGGTGATAGTGCTCACGGTGATAGTGCTAATGGTGACACTGCCCTTGGTGATAGTGCTCATGGTGATAGTGCTCATGGTAATAGTGCTCATGTTGACGCTGCCCATGGTGACAGTGCCCATGGTGACACTGCCCATAGTGACATTTCCCATGGTGACAGTGCTCATGGTGAGAGTTCCCATGGTGACAGTGCACATGTTGACAGTTCCAATGGTGACAGTGCTCACGGTGACAGTGCTCACTGTGGCAGTGCCAATGGTTACAGTGCTCATGGTGGCAGTGTCCATGGTGGCAGTTCCCAAGATGACAGTGCTCATGGTGACATTTCCCATGGTAACAGAACTCAGGATGACAGTGTCCATGGTGACAGTGCCCATGGTGAGAGTGGCCATGTTGAAATTGCCCATGGTGACAGTGCTCATGGTGACACTGCCCATGGTGACTGTGCTCATGCTGGCGTTGAACAAGGTTGAACAAGGTTGGAGTTCCCATGGTGAAAATCCTCATGGTGGCACTACCCATGATAATAGTGCTCATGGTGACAGTGTACATCGTGAGAGTGCCCATGGTAACAATGCTCATGGAGAAACTGCCCATGGTGACAGTGCCCAAGGTGATATTCCCATGGTGACAGTGCTCATTTTGACAGTGCACACGGTGACAGTGCCCACAGTGACAGTGCTCACGGTGATAGTGTTAATGGTAATATTGCTCATGGTGACACTGCCCATGGTTATAGTGCTCACGGTGATAGTGCTCATGGTGACAGTTCCCAAGGTGACAGTGCCCACGGTGATAGTGCTCATGGTGACATTGCCCACGGTGACAGTGCTCATGGTGAGAGTTTGCATGGTGACAGTGCCCATGGTTACAGTGCTCATGGTCACACAACCCATGGTGACTGTGCTAAAGCTGGCGGTGTACATGGTTGGAGTTCCCATGGTGAAATTCCTCATGGTGGCACTGCCCATGATGATAGTGTTCATGGTGACAGTGTCCATGGTGACAGTGCCCATTGTGATAGTGCTCACGGTGATAGTGCCCTCAGTGGCAGTTCTAATGGTGACAATTCCATGGTGACAGTGCCCATGATGACCGTGCTCATGGTGACAGTGCCCACGGTGACATTTCTCATGGTGACAGTGCTCACGGTGACAGTGCCCTTGGTGATAGTACCCATGGTAATAGTGGTCACGGTGACATGGCCCATGGTGATATTGCTCACGGTGATGCTACCCATGGTGATAGTGCTCACGGTGACATTCCCATGGTTACAGTGCCCATGGTGATATTGCTCACGGTGACACTGCCCATGATGACAGTGCTCATGGTGACAATGCCCATTCTGACAATGCTCATAGTGACAGTGCTCACGGTGACAGTGCCCTTGATGATAGTACTCATGGTAATAGTGCTCATGGTGACAGTTCCCATGGTGACAGTGCTCACTGTGGCAGTGCCAATGGTTACAGTGCTCATGGTGGCAGTGTCCATGGTGGCAGTTCCCAAGATGACAGTGCTCATGGTGACATTTCCCATGGTAACAGAGCTCATGATGACAGTGTCCATGGTGACAGTGCCCATGGTGACAGTGGCCATGTTGAAAGTGCCCATGGTGACACTGCTCATGGTGACAGTGCCCATGATGACTATGTTCATGCTGGCTGTGTACATGCTTGGAGATCCCATGGTGAAATTCCTCATGGTGGCACTGCCCATGATGATAGTGCTCATGGTGACAGTGTCCATGGTGACATTGCCTATGGTGACAGTTCCCATTGTGATAGTGCTCACGGTGATAGGGCCCACAGGGACAGTTCTAATGGTGACAGTTCCAATGGTGACAGTGCCCATGATGATAGTGCTTATGGTGACAGTGCCCACGGTGACAGTGCTCATGGTGACATTGCTCATGGTGACAGTGCCATTGGTGATAGTACCCATGGTAAAAGTGCTCATGGTGACATTGCCCATGGTGATATTGCTCACGGTGACACCGCCCATGGTGACAGTGCTCACGGTGATAGTGCTCAAGGTGACAGTTCGCATGGTGACAGGGCCCATGTTGAAAGTGCCCATGGTGACACTGCTCATGGTGGCACTGCCCATGGTGACTGTGCTCATGCTGGCGGTGTACATGGTTGGAGTTCCGATGGTGAAATTCCTCATGGTAGCACTGCCCATGATGATAGTGCTCACGGTGAAAGTGTCCATGGTGACAGTGCCTATGGTGACAGTGCCCATTGTGATAGTGCTCATGGTGATAGTGCCCAAAGTGACAGTGCTCATTGTGACAGTTCCTATGGTGACAGTGCCCATGATGATAGTGCTCATGGTAAAAGTTCCCACTGTGATAGTGCTCACGGTGAAAGTGCTCACGGTGACAGTGCCCTTGGTGATAGTGCTCTTGGTGATAGTGCTCATGGTAATAGTGCACATGGTGACACTGCCCATGGTGACAGTGCCCATGGTGACACTGCCCATAGTAACATTTCCCATGGTGACAGTGCTCATGTTGACAGTGCCCATGGTGACAGTGACCATGGTGAGTGTGCCCATGGTGACAGTGCCCATGGTGACAGTGTCCATGGTGACAGTGCTCACCTTGACAGTGCCCTTGGTGATAGTACCCATGTTAATATTGCTCACGGTTACAGTGCCCATGGTGATAGTGCTCATGGTGATAGTGCTCATGGTGACAGTTACCTTGGTGATAGTGCTCATGGTGATAGTGCTCATGGTGATAGTTCGCATGGTGACAGTGCCCATGTGGAAAGTCTCCATGAAGGCAGTGCTCATGGTGACACTGCCCATGGTGACTGTGCCCTTGCTGGCGGTGTACATGTTTGGAGTTCCCATGGTGAAATTCCTTATGGTGGCACTGCCCATGATGATAGTGTTCATCGTGACAATGTCCATGGTGACAGTGCCTATGGTGACAGTGCCCATTGTGATAGTGCTCACGGTGATAGTGCCCTCAGTGTCAGTTCTAATGGTGACAGTTCCCATGGTGATAGAGCCCATGATGACAGTGCTCATGGTGACAGTGCCCACGGTAACATTGCTCATGGTGACAGTGCTCACGGTGACAGTAACCTTGGTGATAGTACCCATGGTAATAGAGGTCACGGTGACAGTGCCGATTTTGATATTGCTCGCGGTGACACTGCCCATGGTGATAGTGCTCACGGTGATAGTGCTCAGGGTGACAGTTCCCATGGTTACATTGCCCATGGTGACAGTGCTCATGGTGACAGTGCCCGTGGTGACTATGCTCATGGTGACATTGCTCACAGAGATACTGCTCATGGTGACAGTTCGCATGGCGACAGGGCCCATGTTAAAAGTGCCCATGGTGACAGTGCTCATGGTGGCACTGCCCATGGTGACTGTGCTCATGCTGGTGGTGTACATGGTTGGAGTTCCCATGGTGAAATTCCTTATTGTGGCAATGCCCATGATGATAGTGCTCATGGTGACAGTGCCCAAGGTGACAGTGCCCATGGTGACATTTCCCATCTTGACAGTGCGCATGGTGAGAGTTCCCATGGTGACAATGCTCATGTTGAAAATACCCAAGGTGACAGTGCTCATGGTGACAGTGTCCACGGTGACAATTCTCATGGTGACAGTGCTCACAGTGATAGTGCTCCTGGTGACAGTGCTCCCGCTGACAGTTCCCTTGGTGATAGTGCTCATGGTAATACTGCTGATGGTGATAGTGCTCATGGTGACGGTTCGCATGGTGAGACTGCCCATGTTGAAAGTGCCCATGGTTGCAGTGATCATGTTGACACTGCCCATTGTGACTGTGCTCATGCTGGCGGTGTACATAGTTGGAGTTCCCATGGTGAAATTCCTTATGGTGGCACTGCCCATGATGATAGTGCTCATGGTGACAGTGTCCATGGTGACATTGCCTATGGTGACAGTTCCCATTGTGATAGTGCTCACGGTGATAGGGCCCACAGGGACAGTTCTAATGGTGACAGTTCCAATGGTGACAGTGCCCATGATGATAGTGCTTATGGTGACAGTGCCCACGGTGACAGTGCTCATGGTGACATTGCTCATGGTGACAGTGCCATTGGTGATAGTACCCATGGTAAAAGTGCTCATGGTGACATTGCCCATGGTGATATTGCTCACGGTGACACCGCCCATGGTGATAGTGCTCAAGGTGATAGTGCTCATGGTGACGGTTCCCATGGTTACAGTGCCCATGGTGACAGTGCTCATGCTGACAGTGCTCACGGTGACTATGCTCATGGTGACAGTGCTCACGGTGATAGTGCTCAAGGTGACAGTTCGCATGGTGACAGGGCCCATGTTGAAAGTGCCCATGGTGACACTGCTCATGGTGGCACTGCCCATGGTGACTGTGCTCATGCTGGCGGTGTACATGGTTGGAGTTCCGATGGTGAAATTCCTCATGGTAGCACTGCCCATGATGATAGTGCTCACGGTGAAAGTGTCCATGGTGACAGTGCCTATGGTGACAGTGCCCATTGTGATAGTGCTCATGGTGATAGTGCCCAAAGTGACAGTGCTCATTGTGACAGTTCCTATGGTGACAGTGCCCATGATGATAGTGCTCATGGTAAAAGTTCCCACTGTGATAGTGCTCACGGTGAAAGTGCTCACGGTGACAGTGCCCTTGGTGATAGTGCTCTTGGTGATAGTGCTCATGGTAATAGTGCACATGGTGACACTGCCCATGGTGACAGTGCCCATGGTGACACTGCCCATAGTAACATTTCCCATGGTGACAGTGCTCATGTTGACAGTGCCCATGGTGACAGTGACCATGGTGAGTGTGCCCATGGTGACAGTGCCCATGGTGACAGTGTCCATGGTGACAGTGCTCACCTTGACAGTGCCCTTGGTGATAGTACCCATGTTAATATTGCTCACGGTTACAGTGCCCATGGTGATAGTGCTCATGGTGATAGTGCTCATGGTGACAGTTACCTTGGTGATAGTGCTCATGGTGATAGTGCTCATGGTGATAGTTCGCATGGTGACAGTGCCCATGTGGAAAGTCTCCATGAAGGCAGTGCTCATGGTGACACTGCCCATGGTGACTGTGCCCTTGCTGGCGGTGTACATGTTTGGAGTTCCCATGGTGAAATTCCTTATGGTGGCACTGCCCATGATGATAGTGTTCATCGTGACAATGTCCATGGTGACAGTGCCTATGGTGACAGTGCCCATTGTGATAGTGCTCACGGTGATAGTGCCCTCAGTGTCAGTTCTAATGGTGACAGTTCCCATGGTGATAGAGCCCATGATGACAGTGCTCATGGTGACAGTGCCCACGGTAACATTGCTCATGGTGACAGTGCTCACGGTGACAGTAACCTTGGTGATAGTACCCATGGTAATAGAGGTCACGGTGACAGTGCCCATTTTGATATTGCTCACGGTGACACTGCCCATGGTGATAGTGCTCACGGTGATAGTGCTCAGGGTGACAGTTCCCATGGTTACATTGCCCATGGTGACAGTGCTCATGGTGACAGTGCCCGTGGTGACTATGCTCATGGTGACATTGCTCACAGAGATACTGCTCATGGTGACAGTTCGCATGGCGACAGGGCCCATGTTAAAAGTGCCCATGGTGACAGTGCTCATGGTGGCACTGCCCATGGTGACTCTGCTCATGCTGGCAGTGTACATGGTTGGAGTTCCCATGGGGAAATTCCTTATGGTGGCAATGCCCATGATGATAGTGCTCATGGTGACAGTGCTCATGGTGACAGTGTACATGGTGACAATCCACACGGTGACAGTGCTCACGGTGATAGTTCTCATGGCGATAGTGCCCATTGTAATAGTGCTCACGGTGACACTGCCCATGGTGACAGTGCTCACGGGGATAGTGCGCACAGTGACACTGCCCTTGGTGATAGTGCTCTTGGTGATAGTGCTCATGGTAATAGTGCTCATGGTGACACTGCCCGTGGTGACAGTGCCCATGGTGACACTGCCCATAGTGACATTTCCCATGGTGACAGTGCTGATGGTGAGAGTTCCCATGGTGACAGTGCACATGGTGACAGTGCTCACGGTCACAGTGCTCACTGTGGCAGTCCCAATGGTTACAGTTCTCATGGTGGCAGTGTCCATGGTGGCAGTTCCCAAGATGACAGTGCTCATGGTGACATTTCCCATGGTAACAGAGCTCATGATAACAATGTCCATGGTGACAGTGCCCATGGTGACAGTGGCCATGTTGAAAGTGCCCATGGTGACACTGCTCACCGTGAGAGTGCCCATGGTGACTATGCTAATGCTGGCGGTGTACATCGTTGGAGTTCCCATGGTGAAATTCCTCATGGTGGCACTGCCCATGGTGACAATGTCCATCGTGAGAGTGCCCATGGTGACAGTGCTCATGGTGACAGTGCACACGGTGACAGTGCTCATGTTGACAGTGCACACGGTGACAGTGCCCACCGTGACAGTGTTCATGGTGATATTGCTCATGGTGACACAGCCCATGGTTATAGTGCTCACGCTGATAGTGCTCATGGTGACAGTTCCCATGGTGACGATGCCCACGGTGACAGTGCTCATGGTGACATTGCCCACGGTGACGGTGCTCATGGTGACAGTGCTCATGGTGAAAGTGCTCATGGTGACACAGCCCATGGTGACTGTGCTAAAGCTGGCGGTGTATATGGTTGGAGTTCCCATGGTGAAATTCCTCATGGTGGCACTGCCCATGATGAGAGTGTTCATGGTGACATTTCACATGGTGACAGTGCTCATGGTGAGAGTTCCTATGGTGACATTGCTCATGTTGACAGTGCTCATGTTGACAGTGCCCACAGTGACAGTACTCATGGTGACAGTGCTCACAGTGACAGTGCCCTTGGTGATAGTACCCATGGTAATAGCGCTCAATGTGACAGTGCCCATGGTGATATTTCTCACGGTGACACTGCCCATGGTGATAGTGCTCACGGTGTTTGTGCTCATGGTGACAGTTCACATGGTGACACTGCCCCTGTTGAAAGTGCCCATGGTGACAGTGCTCATGTTGACACTGCCCATGGTGACAATGATCATGTTGACCATGCCCATGGTGACAGTGTCCATGGTGACATTGCCCATGGTGAGAGTGCTCATGGTGACAGTGTCCCTGGTGACAGTGCGCATGGTGACTGTGCCCTTAGTGACAGTTCCCATAGTGACAGTGCCCATGTTGAAAGTGCTCATGGCGACAGTGCTCATGGTGACACTGCCCATGGTGACTGTGCTGATGTTCACGGTGTACATGGTTGGAGTCCCCATGGTGAAATTCCTTATGGTGGCATTGCCCATGATGTTAGTGCTCATGGTGAATGTGTCCATGGTGACAATGCCTATGGTGACAGTGCCCATGATGACATTTCCCCGGGTGACAGTGCTCATACTGACAGTTCCCATGGTGACAGTGCCCATGGTGACAGTGCTAATGTTGACACTGCCCACGGTGACAGTGCTCATGGTGTCAGTGTCCTTGGTGATAGTACACATGGTAATAGTGCTCACGGTGACAGTGCCCACGGTGATATTGCTCATGGTGACACTGCCCATGGTGATAGTGCCAACGGTTACAGTTCTCATTGTGACAGTGCCCATGGTGACAGTGCTCATGGTGACAGTGCTCACAGTGACAGTGCCCATGGTGATATTGTTCACGGTGACACTGCCCAGGGTGATAGTGCTAACGGTGATAGTGCTCATGGTGATAGTTCCCATGGTTACAGTGCCCATGGTGACAGTGCTCATGGTGACAGTGCTCACGGTGATAGTGCTCACATTGACAGTGCCCTTGGTGATAGTGCTCACGGTGATAGTACCCACAGTGACAGTTCAAATGATGACAGTTCCCATGGTGACAGTGCCCATGATGACAGTGCTCATGGTGACAGTGTCCACGGTGAGAGTGCTCATGGTGACACTGCTCACGGTAACAGTGCCCTTGGTGATAGTACCCATGTTAATAGTGCTCACGGTGATAGAGCCCACGGTGACATTTCCCATGGTGACAGTGCTCACTTTAACAGTGTACACGATGACAGTGCCCACGGTGACAGTGTTTATGGTGATATTACTAACGGTGACACGGCCCATGTTCATAGTGCTCACGGTGATAGTGCTCATGGTGACAGTTACCATGGTGATAGGGCCCATGTTGAAAGTGCCCATGGTGACAGTGCTTATGGTGGCACTGCCCATGGTGAATGTGCTCATGCTGGCAGAGTACCTGGTTGGAGTTCCGATGGTAAAATTCCTCATGGTAGCACTGCCCATGATGATAGTGCTCATGGTGACAGTGTCCATGGTGACAGTGCCTATGGTGACAGTGCCCATTGTGATAGTGCTCATGGTGACAGTGCCCACTGTGACAGTGCTCATGGTGACAGTGCTCACGGTGACAGTGCCCTTGGTGATAGTGCTCATGGTGACAGTGCTCATGGGGACAGTGCTCACGATGACAGTGCCCTTGGTGATAGTACCCATGGTAATAGTGCTCACTGTGACAGTGCCCATGGTGATAGTGCTCATAGTGATAGTGCTCATGGTAATAGTGCTCATAGTGACACTGCCCATGGTGACACTGCCCATAGTGACATTTCCCATGGTCGCAGTGCTCATGGTGAGAGTTCCCATGGTGACAGTGCACATGGTGACAATTCCCATGGTGACACTGCTCATGGTGGCAGTGCTCACTGTGGCAGTGCCAATGGTTAAAGTGCTCGTGGTGGCAGTGTCCATGGTGGCAGTTCCCAAAGTGACAGTGCTCATGGTGACATTTCCCATGGTAACAGATTTCATGATGATAGTGTCCATGGTGACAGTGTGCATGGTGACAATGGCCTTGTTGAAAGTACCTATGGTGACAGTGCTCATGGTGACAGTGCCCACGGTGACTATGCTCATGGTGACAGTGCCCACGGTGACAGTGCTCATGGTGGCACTGCCCATGGTGACTGTGCTCATGATGGCGGTGTACATGGTTGGAGTTCCGATGGTGAAATTCCTCATGGTAGCCATGCCCATGATGATAGTGCTCACGGTGATAGTGCGCACAGTGACACTGCCCTTGGTGATAGTGCTCATGGTAATAGTGCTCACAGTGACAGTGCCCATGGTGATATTGTTCACGGTGACACTGCCCATGGTGATAGTGCTCACGGTGATAGTGCTCATGGTGATAGTTCCCATGGTGGCAGTGCCCATGGTGACAGTGCTCATGGTGACAGTGCGCACGGTGAAAATGCTCATGGTGACAGTGCTCACGGTGATAGTGCTCACATTGACAGTGCCCTTGGTGATAGTGCTCATGGTAATACTGCTCATGGTGATAGTGGTCATGGTGATAGTTCGTATGGTGACTGTGCCCATGTTGAAAGTCCCCATGGTGGCAGTGCTCATGGTGACACTCCCTGTGGTGACTATGCTCATGCTGGTGGTATACATGGTTGGAGTTCCCATGGTGAAATTCCTTATGGTGGCACTGCCCATGATGATATTGTCCATGGTGACAGTGTCCACGGTGACAGTGCCTGTGGTGACAGTGCTCATGGTGACAGTGCCAATGGTGACCGTGCTCATGGTGACAGTGCCAACAGTGACAGTGCTCATGGTGGCAGTGCCCTTGGTGATAGTACCCATGTTAATAGTGCTCACGGTGACAGTGCCCATGGTGATATTGCTCACGGTGACCCTGCCCATGTTGATAGTGCCCACGGTGATAGTGCTCAGGGTGAAAGACCCCATGGTTACAGTGCCCATGGTGACAGTGCTCATAGTGACATTGCCCATGGTGACAGTGCCCATAGTGATAGTGCCCATGGTGACATTTCCCATGGTCACAGTGCTCATGGTGACAGTGCACATGATGACAGTGCTCATGTTGACAGTGCCCACGGTGACAGTGCTCATGGTAACAGTGCTCACGGTGACAGTGCCCTTGGTGATATTTCTCATGGTGACACTGCCCATGGTGATAGTGCTCACGGTGATTGTGCTCATGGTGACAGTTCCCATGGTTACAGTGCCCACGGTGACAGTGCTCATGGTGACAGTGCCCACGGTGACAGTGCTAATGGTGACAGTGCTCATGGTGACAGTACACATGGTGACACTGCTCATGGTGACAGTGCTCACGGTGACAGTGACCTTGGTGATAGTACCCATGGTAATAGAGGTCACGGTGACTGTGCCCATGGTGATATTGCTCACAGTGACACTGCCCATGGTGATAGTGCTCACGGTGATAGTGCTCATGTTGACAGTTCCCATGGTGACAGTGCTCATGTTGACAGTGCCCACGGTGACTATGCTCATGATGAAAGTTCTCATGGTGATAGTGCTCATGGTGAGAGTGCTCATGGTGACAGTTCACATGGTAGACATGGCGAAGTTGAAAGTGCCCATGGTGACAGTGCTCATGATGACACTGCCCATGGTGACTGTGCTCATGTTGGCGGTGTACATGGTTGGAGTTCCGATGGTTAAATTCCTCACGGTAGCACTGCCCATGATGATAGTGCTCATGGTGACAGTGTCCACGGTGACAGTGCCTATGTTGACAGTGCCCATTGTGATAGTGCTCATGGTGATAGTGCCCACAGTGACAGTGCTCATGGTGACAGTTCCTATGGTGACTGTAACCATGGTGACAGTGCCCATGGTGAGAGTGCCCATGGTGACAGTGCCCATGGTGACATTTCCCATGGTGACAGTGCTGACGGTGAGAGTTCTCATGGTGAGAGTGCTCAGGTTGACATTGCACATGGTGACCGTTCCGATGGTGACAGTTCCCATGGTGATAGTGCTCATGGTGACAGTGCTCATGGTGACCGTGCACACGGTGACAATGCCCACAGTGACAATGCTCACGGTGATAGTGCTCTTGGCGATAGTGACCATTGTAATAGTGCTCACCGTGACAGTGCCCATGTTGATATTGCTCATGGTGACACTGCCCATGGTGATAGTGCTCACGGTGATAGCGCTCAGGGTCACACTGCCCTTGGTGATAGTGCTCATGGTGATAGTGCTCATGGTAATAGTGCTCATGGTGACACTGCCCATGGTGACAGTGCCCATGGTGACACTCCCGATAGTGACATTTCTTATGGTGACAGTGCTCATGGTGAGAGTTCCCATGGTGACAGTGCACATGGTGACAGTTCCCATGGTGACAGTGCTCACGGTGACCGTGCTCACTGTGGCAGTGCCAATGGTAACATTGTTCATGGTGGCAGTGTCCATGGTGGCGGTTTCCAAGATGACAGTGCTCATGGTGATATTTCCCATGGTAACAGAGTTCATGATGACAGTGTCCATGGTGACAGTGCCCATGGTGACAGTGGCCATGTAGAAAGTGCCCATGATGAAACTGCCCATGGTGACAGTGCCCATAGTGATAGTGCCCATGGTGACATTTCCCATGGTGACAGTGCTAATGGAGAGAGTTCCCATGGTGACAGTGCCCATTATGACAGTGCTCATGGTGACAGTGCCCACGGGGACAGTGCTCATTGTGATAGTGCTCATGGTGATAGTGCCCAAAGTGACAGTGCTCATTGTGACAGTTCCTATGGTGACAGTGCCCATGATGATAGTGCTCATGGTAAAAGTTCCCACTGTGATAGTGCTCACGGTGAAAGTGCTCACGGTGACAGTGCCCTTGGTGATAGTGCTCTTGGTGATAGTGCTCATGGTAATAGTGCACATGGTGACACTGCCCATGGTGACAGTGCCCATGGTGACACTGCCCATAGTAACATTTCCCATGGTGACAGTGCTCATGTTGACAGTGCCCATGGTGACAGTGACCATGGTGAGTGTGCCCATGGTGACAGTGCCCATGGTGACAGTGTCCATGGTGACAGTGCTCACCTTGACAGTGCCCTTGGTGATAGTACCCATGTTAATATTGCTCACGGTTACAGTGCCCATGGTGATAGTGCTCATGGTGATAGTGCTCATGGTGACAGTTACCTTGGTGATAGTGCTCATGGTGATAGTGCTCATGGTGATAGTTCGCATGGTGACAGTGCCCATGTGGAAAGTCTCCATGAAGGCAGTGCTCATGGTGACACTGCCCATGGTGACTGTGCCCTTGCTGGCGGTGTACATGTTTGGAGTTCCCATGGTGAAATTCCTTATGGTGGCACTGCCCATGATGATAGTGTTCATCGTGACAATGTCCATGGTGACAGTGCCTATGGTGACAGTGCCCATTGTGATAGTGCTCACGGTGATAGTGCCCTCAGTGTCAGTTCTAATGGTGACAGTTCCCATGGTGATAGAGCCCATGATGACAGTGCTCATGGTGACAGTGCCCACGGTAACATTGCTCATGGTGACAGTGCTCACGGTGACAGTAACCTTGGTGATAGTACCCATGGTAATAGAGGTCACGGTGACAGTGCCGATTTTGATATTGCTCGCGGTGACACTGCCCATGGTGATAGTGCTCACGGTGATAGTGCTCAGGGTGACAGTTCCCATGGTTACATTGCCCATGGTGACAGTGCTCATGGTGACAGTGCCCGTGGTGACTATGCTCATGGTGACATTGCTCACAGAGATACTGCTCATGGTGACAGTTCGCATGGCGACAGGGCCCATGTTAAAAGTGCCCATGGTGACAGTGCTCATGGTGGCACTGCCCATGGTGACTGTGCTCATGCTGGTGGTGTACATGGTTGGAGTTCCCATGGTGAAATTCCTTATTGTGGCAATGCCCATGATGATAGTGCTCATGGTGACAGTGCCCAAGGTGACAGTGCCCATGGTGACATTTCCCATCTTGACAGTGCGCATGGTGAGAGTTCCCATGGTGACAATGCTCATGTTGAAAATACCCAAGGTGACAGTGCTCATGGTGACAGTGTCCACGGTGACAATTCTCATGGTGACAGTGCTCACAGTGATAGTGCTCCTGGTGACAGTGCTCCCGCTGACAGTTCCCTTGGTGATAGTGCTCATGGTAATACTGCTGATGGTGATAGTGCTCATGGTGACGGTTCGCATGGTGAGACTGCCCATGTTGAAAGTGCCCATGGTTGCAGTGATCATGTTGACACTGCCCATTGTGACTGTGCTCATGCTGGCGGTGTACATAGTTGGAGTTCCCATGGTGAAATTCCTTATGGTGGCACTGCCCATGATGATAGTGCTCATGGTGACAGTGTCCATGGTGACATTGCCTATGGTGACAGTTCCCATTGTGATAGTGCTCACGGTGATAGGGCCCACAGGGACAGTTCTAATGGTGACAGTTCCAATGGTGACAGTGCCCATGATGATAGTGCTTATGGTGACAGTGCCCACGGTGACAGTGCTCATGGTGACATTGCTCATGGTGACAGTGCCATTGGTAATAGTACCCATGGTAAAAGTGCTCATGGTGACATTGCCCATGGTGATATTGCTCACGGTGACACCGCCCATGGTGATAGTGCTCAAGGTGATAGTGCTCATGGTGACGGTTCCCATGGTTACAGTGCCCATGGTGACAGTGCTCATGCTGACAGTGCTCACGGTGACTATGCTCATGGTGACAGTGCTCACGGTGATAGTGCTCAAGGTGACAGTTCGCATGGTGACAGGGCCCATGTTGAAAGTGCCCATGGTGACACTGCTCATGGTGGCACTGCCCATGGTGACTGTGCTCATGCTGGCGGTGTACATGGTTGGAGTTCCGATGGTGAAATTCCTCATGGTAGCACTGCCCATGATGATAGTGCTCACGGTGAAAGTGTCCATGGTGACAGTGCCTATGGTGACAGTGCCCATTGTGATAGTGCTCATGGTGATAGTGCCCAAAGTGACAGTGCTCATTGTGACAGTTCCTATGGTGACAGTGCCCATGATGATAGTGCTCATGGTAAAAGTTCCCACTGTGATAGTGCTCACGGTGAAAGTGCTCACGGTGACAGTGCCCTTGGTGATAGTGCTCTTGGTGATAGTGCTCATGGTAATAGTGCACATGGTGACACTGCCCATGGTGACAGTGCCCATGGTGACACTGCCCATAGTAACATTTCCCATGGTGACAGTGCTCATGTTGACAGTGCCCATGGTGACAGTGACCATGGTGAGTGTGCCCATGGTGACAGTGCCCATGGTGACAGTGTCCATGGTGACAGTGCTCACCTTGACAGTGCCCTTGGTGATAGTACCCATGTTAATATTGCTCACGGTTACAGTGCCCATGGTGATAGTGCTCATGGTGATAGTGCTCATGGTGACAGTTACCTTGGTGATAGTGCTCATGGTGATAGTGCTCATGGTGATAGTTCGCATGGTGACAGTGCCCATGTGGAAAGTCTCCATGAAGGCAGTGCTCATGGTGACACTGCCCATGGTGACTGTGCCCTTGCTGGCGGTGTACATGTTTGGAGTTCCCATGGTGAAATTCCTTATGGTGGCACTGCCCATGATGATAGTGTTCATCGTGACAATGTCCATGGTGACAGTGCCTATGGTGACAGTGCCCATTGTGATAGTGCTCACGGTGATAGTGCCCTCAGTGTCAGTTCTAATGGTGACAGTTCCCATGGTGATAGAGCCCATGATGACAGTGCTCATGGTGACAGTGCCCACGGTAACATTGCTCATGGTGACAGTGCTCACGGTGACAGTAACCTTGGTGATAGTACCCATGGTAATAGAGGTCACGGTGACAGTGCCCATTTTGATATTGCTCACGGTGACACTGCCCATGGTGATAGTGCTCACGGTGATAGTGCTCAGGGTGACAGTTCCCATGGTTACATTGCCCATGGTGACAGTGCTCATGGTGACAGTGCCCGTGGTGACTATGCTCATGGTGACATTGCTCACAGAGATACTGCTCATGGTGACAGTTCGCATGGCGACAGGGCCCATGTTAAAAGTGCCCATGGTGACAGTGCTCATGGTGGCACTGCCCATGGTGACTCTGCTCATGCTGGCAGTGTACATGGTTGGAGTTCCCATGGGGAAATTCCTTATGGTGGCAATGCCCATGATGATAGTGCTCATGGTGACAGTGCTCATGGTGACAGTGTACATGGTGACAATCCACACGGTGACAGTGCTCACGGTGATAGTTCTCATGGCGATAGTGCCCATTGTAATAGTGCTCACGGTGACACTGCCCATGGTGACAGTGCTCACGGGGATAGTGCGCACAGTGACACTGCCCTTGGTGATAGTGCTCTTGGTGATAGTGCTCATGGTAATAGTGCTCATGGTGACACTGCCCGTGGTGACAGTGCCCATGGTGACACTGCCCATAGTGACATTTCCCATGGTGACAGTGCTGATGGTGAGAGTTCCCATGGTGACAGTGCACATGGTGACAGTGCTCACGGTCACAGTGCTCACTGTGGCAGTCCCAATGGTTACAGTTCTCATGGTGGCAGTGTCCATGGTGGCAGTTCCCAAGATGACAGTGCTCATGGTGACATTTCCCATGGTAACAGAGCTCATGATAACAATGTCCATGGTGACAGTGCCCATGGTGACAGTGGCCATGTTGAAAGTGCCCATGGTGACACTGCTCACCGTGAGAGTGCCCATGGTGACTATGCTAATGCTGGCGGTGTACATCGTTGGAGTTCCCATGGTGAAATTCCTCATGGTGGCACTGCCCATGGTGACAATGTCCATCGTGAGAGTGCCCATGGTGACAGTGCTCATGGTGACAGTGCACACGGTGACAGTGCTCATGTTGACAGTGCACACGGTGACAGTGCCCACCGTGACAGTGTTCATGGTGATATTGCTCATGGTGACACAGCCCATGGTTATAGTGCTCACGCTGATAGTGCTCATGGTGACAGTTCCCATGGTGACGATGCCCACGGTGACAGTGCTCATGGTGACATTGCCCACGGTGACGGTGCTCATGGTGACAGTGCTCATGGTGAAAGTGCTCATGGTGACACAGCCCATGGTGACTGTGCTAAAGCTGGCGGTGTATATGGTTGGAGTTCCCATGGTGAAATTCCTCATGGTGGCACTGCCCATGATGAGAGTGTTCATGGTGACATTTCACATGGTGACAGTGCTCATGGTGAGAGTTCCTATGGTGACATTGCTCATGTTGACAGTGCTCATGTTGACAGTGCCCACAGTGACAGTACTCATGGTGACAGTGCTCACAGTGACAGTGCCCTTGGTGATAGTACCCATGGTAATAGCGCTCAATGTGACAGTGCCCATGGTGATATTTCTCACGGTGACACTGCCCATGGTGATAGTGCTCACGGTGTTTGTGCTCATGGTGACAGTTCACATGGTGACACTGCCCCTGTTGAAAGTGCCCATGGTGACAGTGCTCATGTTGACACTGCCCATGGTGACAATGATCATGTTGACCATGCCCATGGTGACAGTGTCCATGGTGACATTGCCCATGGTGAGAGTGCTCATGGTGACAGTGTCCCTGGTGACAGTGCGCATGGTGACTGTGCCCTTAGTGACAGTTCCCATAGTGACAGTGCCCATGTTGAAAGTGCTCATGGCGACAGTGCTCATGGTGACACTGCCCATGGTGACTGTGCTGATGTTCACGGTGTACATGGTTGGAGTCCCCATGGTGAAATTCCTTATGGTGGCATTGCCCATGATGTTAGTGCTCATGGTGAATGTGTCCATGGTGACAATGCCTATGGTGACAGTGCCCATGATGACATTTCCCCGGGTGACAGTGCTCATACTGACAGTTCCCATGGTGACAGTGCCCATGGTGACAGTGCTAATGTTGACACTGCCCACGGTGACAGTGCTCATGGTGTCAGTGTCCTTGGTGATAGTACACATGGTAATAGTGCTCACGGTGACAGTGCCCACGGTGATATTGCTCATGGTGACACTGCCCATGGTGATAGTGCCAACGGTTACAGTTCTCATTGTGACAGTGCCCATGGTGACAGTGCTCATGGTGACAGTGCTCACAGTGACAGTGCCCATGGTGATATTGTTCACGGTGACACTGCCCAGGGTGATAGTGCTAACGGTGATAGTGCTCATGGTGATAGTTCCCATGGTTACAGTGCCCATGGTGACAGTGCTCATGGTGACAGTGCTCACGGTGATAGTGCTCACATTGACAGTGCCCTTGGTGATAGTGCTCACGGTGATAGTACCCACAGTGACAGTTCAAATGATGACAGTTCCCATGGTGACAGTGCCCATGATGACAGTGCTCATGGTGACAGTGTCCACGGTGAGAGTGCTCATGGTGACACTGCTCACGGTAACAGTGCCCTTGGTGATAGTACCCATGTTAATAGTGCTCACGGTGATAGAGCCCACGGTGACATTTCCCATGGTGACAGTGCTCACTTTAACAGTGTACACGATGACAGTGCCCACGGTGACAGTGTTTATGGTGATATTACTAACGGTGACACGGCCCATGTTCATAGTGCTCACGGTGATAGTGCTCATGGTGACAGTTACCATGGTGATAGGGCCCATGTTGAAAGTGCCCATGGTGACAGTGCTTATGGTGGCACTGCCCATGGTGAATGTGCTCATGCTGGCAGAGTACCTGGTTGGAGTTCCGATGGTAAAATTCCTCATGGTAGCACTGCCCATGATGATAGTGCTCATGGTGACAGTGTCCATGGTGACAGTGCCTATGGTGACAGTGCCCATTGTGATAGTGCTCATGGTGACAGTGCCCACTGTGACAGTGCTCATGGTGACAGTGCTCACGGTGACAGTGCCCTTGGTGATAGTGCTCATGGTGACAGTGCTCATGGGGACAGTGCTCACGATGACAGTGCCCTTGGTGATAGTACCCATGGTAATAGTGCTCACTGTGACAGTGCCCATGGTGATAGTGCTCATAGTGATAGTGCTCATGGTAATAGTGCTCATAGTGACACTGCCCATGGTGACACTGCCCATAGTGACATTTCCCATGGTCGCAGTGCTCATGGTGAGAGTTCCCATGGTGACAGTGCACATGGTGACAATTCCCATGGTGACACTGCTCATGGTGGCAGTGCTCACTGTGGCAGTGCCAATGGTTAAAGTGCTCGTGGTGGCAGTGTCCATGGTGGCAGTTCCCAAAGTGACAGTGCTCATGGTGACATTTCCCATGGTAACAGATTTCATGATGATAGTGTCCATGGTGACAGTGTGCATGGTGACAATGGCCTTGTTGAAAGTACCTATGGTGACAGTGCTCATGGTGACAGTGCCCACGGTGACTATGCTCATGGTGACAGTGCCCACGGTGACAGTGCTCATGGTGGCACTGCCCATGGTGACTGTGCTCATGATGGCGGTGTACATGGTTGGAGTTCCGATGGTGAAATTCCTCATGGTAGCCATGCCCATGATGATAGTGCTCACGGTGATAGTGCGCACAGTGACACTGCCCTTGGTGATAGTGCTCATGGTAATAGTGCTCACAGTGACAGTGCCCATGGTGATATTGTTCACGGTGACACTGCCCATGGTGATAGTGCTCACGGTGATAGTGCTCATGGTGATAGTTCCCATGGTGGCAGTGCCCATGGTGACAGTGCTCATGGTGACAGTGCGCACGGTGAAAATGCTCATGGTGACAGTGCTCACGGTGATAGTGCTCACATTGACAGTGCCCTTGGTGATAGTGCTCATGGTAATACTGCTCATGGTGATAGTGGTCATGGTGATAGTTCGTATGGTGACTGTGCCCATGTTGAAAGTCCCCATGGTGGCAGTGCTCATGGTGACACTCCCTGTGGTGACTATGCTCATGCTGGTGGTATACATGGTTGGAGTTCCCATGGTGAAATTCCTTATGGTGGCACTGCCCATGATGATATTGTCCATGGTGACAGTGTCCACGGTGACAGTGCCTGTGGTGACAGTGCTCATGGTGACAGTGCCAATGGTGACCGTGCTCATGGTGACAGTGCCAACAGTGACAGTGCTCATGGTGGCAGTGCCCTTGGTGATAGTACCCATGTTAATAGTGCTCACGGTGACAGTGCCCATGGTGATATTGCTCACGGTGACCCTGCCCATGTTGATAGTGCCCACGGTGATAGTGCTCAGGGTGAAAGACCCCATGGTTACAGTGCCCATGGTGACAGTGCTCATAGTGACATTGCCCATGGTGACAGTGCCCATAGTGATAGTGCCCATGGTGACATTTCCCATGGTCACAGTGCTCATGGTGACAGTGCACATGATGACAGTGCTCATGTTGACAGTGCCCACGGTGACAGTGCTCATGGTAACAGTGCTCACGGTGACAGTGCCCTTGGTGATATTTCTCATGGTGACACTGCCCATGGTGATAGTGCTCACGGTGATTGTGCTCATGGTGACAGTTCCCATGGTTACAGTGCCCACGGTGACAGTGCTCATGGTGACAGTGCCCACGGTGACAGTGCTAATGGTGACAGTGCTCATGGTGACAGTACACATGGTGACACTGCTCATGGTGACAGTGCTCACGGTGACAGTGACCTTGGTGATAGTACCCATGGTAATAGAGGTCACGGTGACTGTGCCCATGGTGATATTGCTCACAGTGACACTGCCCATGGTGATAGTGCTCACGGTGATAGTGCTCATGTTGACAGTTCCCATGGTGACAGTGCTCATGTTGACAGTGCCCACGGTGACTATGCTCATGATGAAAGTTCTCATGGTGATAGTGCTCATGGTGAGAGTGCTCATGGTGACAGTTCACATGGTAGACATGGCGAAGTTGAAAGTGCCCATGGTGACAGTGCTCATGATGACACTGCCCATGGTGACTGTGCTCATGTTGGCGGTGTACATGGTTGGAGTTCCGATGGTTAAATTCCTCACGGTAGCACTGCCCATGATGATAGTGCTCATGGTGACAGTGTCCACGGTGACAGTGCCTATGTTGACAGTGCCCATTGTGATAGTGCTCATGGTGATAGTGCCCACAGTGACAGTGCTCATGGTGACAGTTCCTATGGTGACTGTAACCATGGTGACAGTGCCCATGGTGAGAGTGCCCATGGTGACAGTGCCCATGGTGACATTTCCCATGGTGACAGTGCTGACGGTGAGAGTTCTCATGGTGAGAGTGCTCAGGTTGACATTGCACATGGTGACCGTTCCGATGGTGACAGTTCCCATGGTGATAGTGCTCATGGTGACAGTGCTCATGGTGACCGTGCACACGGTGACAATGCCCACAGTGACAATGCTCACGGTGATAGTGCTCTTGGCGATAGTGACCATTGTAATAGTGCTCACCGTGACAGTGCCCATGTTGATATTGCTCATGGTGACACTGCCCATGGTGATAGTGCTCACGGTGATAGCGCTCAGGGTGACACTGCCCTTGGTGATAGTGCTCATGGTGATAGTGCTCATGGTAATAGTGCTCATGGTGACACTGCCCATGGTGACAGTGCCCATGGTGACACTCCCGATAGTGACATTTCTTATGGTGACAGTGCTCATGGTGAGAGTTCCCATGGTGACAGTGCACATGGTGACAGTTCCCATGGTGACAGTGCTCACGGTGACCGTGCTCACTGTGGCAGTGCCAATGGTAACATTGTTCATGGTGGCAGTGTCCATGGTGGCGGTTTCCAAGATGACAGTGCTCATGGTGATATTTCCCATGGTAACAGAGTTCATGATGACAGTGTCCATGGTGACAGTGCCCATGGTGACAGTGGCCATGTAGAAAGTGCCCATGATGAAACTGCCCATGGTGACAGTGCCCATAGTGATAGTGCCCATGGTGACATTTCCCATGGTGACAGTGCTAATGGAGAGAGTTCCCATGGTGACAGTGCCCATTATGACAGTGCTCATGGTGACAGTGCCCACGGGGACAGTGCTCATTGTGATAGTGCTCATGGGGATAGTGCCCATGGTAATAGTTCTCACGGTGACAGTGCCCATGGTGATATTGCTCACGGTGACACTGCCCATGGTGATACTGCTCACGGTGATAGTGCTCATGGTGACATATCCCCTTGTGACATTTCCCATGGTGACAGTGCTCATGGTGACCGCACCCACAGTGACAATGTCCACGGTGACAGTGCTCACGGTGACACTGCCCATGGTGACAGTGCTCATGGTGATAGTGCTCATGGTGACAGTGCCCTTGGTGATAGTGCTCCTGGTGATAGTGCTTATGGAGACATTTCCCATGGTGACAGTGCTCATGTTGACAGTCCCCATGGTGACTGTGCTCATGCTGGCGGTGTACATGGTTGGAGTTACAATGGTGAAATTCCTTATTTTGGCACTGCCCATGATGATAGTGCTCATGGTGAAGGTGTCCATGGTGACAGCGCCCATGGTGACAGTGCCCATGGTGATATTTCCCATGGTGATAGTGCTCATGGTGAGAGTTCCCATGGTGACAGTGCTCATCTTGGCAGTGCCCATAGTGACCGTTCCCATGGTGACAGTTCCCATGGTGATAGGGCTCATGGTTACAGTGCTCATGGTGACAGTGAACACGGTGACAGTGCCCGCAGTGACAGTGCTCATGGTGATAGTGCTCATGCTTATAGTGCCCACGGTGAAAGTAGTCATGGTGAAAGTGTTCACGGTGATAGTGCTCACGGTGACAGTGCCCTTAATGATAGTGTTCATGGTGATAGTGCTCATGGTGATAGTGCTCATGGTGACACGGCCCATGGTGAATGTGCTCATGCTGGCGGTGTACATGGTTGGAGTTCCCATGGTGAAATTCCTTATGGTGGCAATGCCCATGATGATAGTGCTCATGGTGAGAGTGTCCATGTTGACAATGCCTATGGTGACAGTGCCCATGGTGACATTTCCCATGGTGACAGTGCTCATAGTGAGAGTTCCCATGGTGACAATGCTTATGTTGACAACGCCCATGATGACAGTGCTCATGGTGACAGTGCCCACGGTGAAAATCCTCATGGTGACAGTGCTCACGGTGACAGTGCCCATTGTGATAGTGCTCACGGTGATAGTGCCCTCAGTGACAGTTCTAATGGTGACAATTCCATGGTGACAGTGCCCATGATGACCGTGCTCATGGTGACAGTGCCCACGGTGACATTTCTCATGGTGACAGTGCTCACGGTGACAGTGCCCTTGGTGATAGTACCCATGGTAATAGTGGTCACGGTGACATGGCCCATGGTGATATTGCTCACGGTGATGCTACCCATGGTGATAGTGCTCACGGTGACATTCCCATGGTTACAGTGCCCATGGTGATATTGCTCACGGTGACACTGCCCATGATGACAGTGCTCATGGTGACAATGCCCATTCTGACAATGCTCATAGTGACAGTGCTCACGGTGACAGTGCCCTTGATGATAGTACTCATGGTAATAGTGCTCATGGTGACAGTTCCCATGGTGACAGTGCTCACTGTGGCAGTGCCAATGGTTACAGTGCTCATGGTGGCAGTGTCCATGGTGGCAGTTCCCAAGATGACAGTGCTCATGGTGACATTTCCCATGGTAACAGAGCTCATGATGACAGTGTCCATGGTGACAGTGCCCATGGTGACAGTGGCCATGTTGAAAGTGCCCATGGTGACACTGCTCATGGTGACAGTGCCCATGATGACTATGCTCATGCTGGCTGTGTACATGCTTGGAGATCCCATGGTGAAATTCCTCATGGTGGCACTGCCCATGATGATAGTGCTCATGGTGACAGTGTCCATGGTGACATTGCCTATGGTGACAGTTCCCATTGTGATAGTGCTCACGGTGATAGGGCCCACAGGGACAGTTCTAATGGTGACAGTTCCAATGGTGACAGTGCCCATGATGATAGTGCTTATGGTGACAGTGCCCACGGTGACAGTGCTCATGGTGACATTGCTCATGGTGACAGTGCCATTGGTGATAGTACCCATGGTAAAAGTGCTCATGGTGACATTGCCCATGGTGATATTGCTCACGGTGACACCGCCCATGGTGATAGTGCTCAAGGTGATAGTGCTCATGGTGACGGTTCCCATGGTTACAGTGCCCATGGTGACAGTGCTCATGCTGACAGTGCTCACGGTGACTATGCTCATGGTGACAGTGCTCACGGTGATAGTGCTCAAGGTGACAGTTCGCATGGTGACAGGGCCCATGTTGAAAGTGCCCATGGTGACACTGCTCATGGTGGCACTGCCCATGGTGACTGTGCTCATGCTGGCGGTGTACATGGTTGGAGTTCCGATGGTGAAATTCCTCATGGTAGCACTGCCCATGATGATAGTGCTCACGGTGAAAGTGTCCATGGTGACAGTGCCTATGGTGACAGTGCCCATTGTGATAGTGCTCATGGTGATAGTGCCCAAAGTGACAGTGCTCATTGTGACAGTTCCTATGGTGACAGTGCCCATGATGATAGTGCTCATGGTAAAAGTTCCCACTGTGATAGTGCTCACGGTGAAAGTGCTCACGGTGACAGTGCCCTTGGTGATAGTGCTCTTGGTGATAGTGCTCATGGTAATAGTGCACATGGTGACACTGCCCATGGTGACAGTGCCCATGGTGACACTGCCCATAGTAACATTTCCCATGGTGACAGTGCTCATGTTGACAGTGCCCATGGTGACAGTGACCATGGTGAGTGTGCCCATGGTGACAGTGCCCATGGTGACAGTGTCCATGGTGACAGTGCTCACCTTGACAGTGCCCTTGGTGATAGTACCCATGTTAATATTGCTCACGGTTACAGTGCCCATGGTGATAGTGCTCATGGTGATAGTGCTCATGGTGACAGTTACCTTGGTGATAGTGCTCATGGTGATAGTGCTCATGGTGATAGTTCGCATGGTGACAGTGCCCATGTGGAAAGTCTCCATGAAGGCAGTGCTCATGGTGACACTGCCCATGGTGACTGTGCCCTTGCTGGCGGTGTACATGTTTGGAGTTCCCATGGTGAAATTCCTTATGGTGGCACTGCCCATGATGATAGTGTTCATCGTGACAATGTCCATGGTGACAGTGCCTATGGTGACAGTGCCCATTGTGATAGTGCTCACGGTGATAGTGCCCTCAGTGTCAGTTCTAATGGTGACAGTTCCCATGGTGATAGAGCCCATGATGACAGTGCTCATGGTGACAGTGCCCACGGTAACATTGCTCATGGTGACAGTGCTCACGGTGACAGTAACCTTGGTGATAGTACCCATGGTAATAGAGGTCACGGTGACAGTGCCCATTTTGATATTGCTCACGGTGACACTGCCCATGGTGATAGTGCTCACGGTGATAGTGCTCAGGGTGACAGTTCCCATGGTTACATTGCCCATGGTGACAGTGCTCATGGTGACAGTGCCCGTGGTGACTATGCTCATGGTGACATTGCTCACAGAGATACTGCTCATGGTGACAGTTCGCATGGCGACAGGGCCCATGTTAAAAGTGCCCATGGTGACAGTGCTCATGGTGGCACTGCCCATGGTGACTCTGCTCATGCTGGCAGTGTACATGGTTGGAGTTCCCATGGGGAAATTCCTTATGGTGGCAATGCCCATGATGATAGTGCTCATGGTGACAGTGCTCATGGTGACAGTGTACATGGTGACAATCCACACGGTGACAGTGCTCACGGTGATAGTTCTCATGGCGATAGTGCCCATTGTAATAGTGCTCACGGTGACACTGCCCATGGTGACAGTGCTCACGGGGATAGTGCGCACAGTGACACTGCCCTTGGTGATAGTGCTCTTGGTGATAGTGCTCATGGTAATAGTGCTCATGGTGACACTGCCCGTGGTGACAGTGCCCATGGTGACACTGCCCATAGTGACATTTCCCATGGTGACAGTGCTGATGGTGAGAGTTCCCATGGTGACAGTGCACATGGTGACAGTGCTCACGGTCACAGTGCTCACTGTGGCAGTCCCAATGGTTACAGTTCTCATGGTGGCAGTGTCCATGGTGGCAGTTCCCAAGATGACAGTGCTCATGGTGACATTTCCCATGGTAACAGAGCTCATGATAACAATGTCCATGGTGACAGTGCCCATGGTGACAGTGGCCATGTTGAAAGTGCCCATGGTGACACTGCTCACCGTGAGAGTGCCCATGGTGACTATGCTAATGCTGGCGGTGTACATCGTTGGAGTTCCCATGGTGAAATTCCTCATGGTGGCACTGCCCATGGTGACAATGTCCATCGTGAGAGTGCCCATGGTGACAGTGCTCATGGTGACAGTGCACACGGTGACAGTGCTCATGTTGACAGTGCACACGGTGACAGTGCCCACCGTGACAGTGTTCATGGTGATATTGCTCATGGTGACACAGCCCATGGTTATAGTGCTCACGCTGATAGTGCTCATGGTGACAGTTCCCATGGTGACGATGCCCACGGTGACAGTGCTCATGGTGACATTGCCCACGGTGACGGTGCTCATGGTGACAGTGCTCATGGTGAAAGTGCTCATGGTGACACAGCCCATGGTGACTGTGCTAAAGCTGGCGGTGTATATGGTTGGAGTTCCCATGGTGAAATTCCTCATGGTGGCACTGCCCATGATGAGAGTGTTCATGGTGACATTTCACATGGTGACAGTGCTCATGGTGAGAGTTCCTATGGTGACATTGCTCATGTTGACAGTGCTCATGTTGACAGTGCCCACAGTGACAGTACTCATGGTGACAGTGCTCACAGTGACAGTGCCCTTGGTGATAGTACCCATGGTAATAGCGCTCAATGTGACAGTGCCCATGGTGATATTTCTCACGGTGACACTGCCCATGGTGATAGTGCTCACGGTGTTTGTGCTCATGGTGACAGTTCACATGGTGACACTGCCCCTGTTGAAAGTGCCCATGGTGACAGTGCTCATGTTGACACTGCCCATGGTGACAATGATCATGTTGACCATGCCCATGGTGACAGTGTCCATGGTGACATTGCCCATGGTGAGAGTGCTCATGGTGACAGTGTCCCTGGTGACAGTGCGCATGGTGACTGTGCCCTTAGTGACAGTTCCCATAGTGACAGTGCCCATGTTGAAAGTGCTCATGGCGACAGTGCTCATGGTGACACTGCCCATGGTGACTGTGCTGATGTTCACGGTGTACATGGTTGGAGTCCCCATGGTGAAATTCCTTATGGTGGCATTGCCCATGATGTTAGTGCTCATGGTGAATGTGTCCATGGTGACAATGCCTATGGTGACAGTGCCCATGATGACATTTCCCCGGGTGACAGTGCTCATACTGACAGTTCCCATGGTGACAGTGCCCATGGTGACAGTGCTAATGTTGACACTGCCCACGGTGACAGTGCTCATGGTGTCAGTGTCCTTGGTGATAGTACACATGGTAATAGTGCTCACGGTGACAGTGCCCACGGTGATATTGCTCATGGTGACACTGCCCATGGTGATAGTGCCAACGGTTACAGTTCTCATTGTGACAGTGCCCATGGTGACAGTGCTCATGGTGACAGTGCTCACAGTGACAGTGCCCATGGTGATATTGTTCACGGTGACACTGCCCAGGGTGATAGTGCTAACGGTGATAGTGCTCATGGTGATAGTTCCCATGGTTACAGTGCCCATGGTGACAGTGCTCATGGTGACAGTGCTCACGGTGATAGTGCTCACATTGACAGTGCCCTTGGTGATAGTGCTCACGGTGATAGTACCCACAGTGACAGTTCAAATGATGACAGTTCCCATGGTGACAGTGCCCATGATGACAGTGCTCATGGTGACAGTGTCCACGGTGAGAGTGCTCATGGTGACACTGCTCACGGTAACAGTGCCCTTGGTGATAGTACCCATGTTAATAGTGCTCACGGTGATAGAGCCCACGGTGACATTTCCCATGGTGACAGTGCTCACTTTAACAGTGTACACGATGACAGTGCCCACGGTGACAGTGTTTATGGTGATATTACTAACGGTGACACGGCCCATGTTCATAGTGCTCACGGTGATAGTGCTCATGGTGACAGTTACCATGGTGATAGGGCCCATGTTGAAAGTGCCCATGGTGACAGTGCTTATGGTGGCACTGCCCATGGTGAATGTGCTCATGCTGGCAGAGTACCTGGTTGGAGTTCCGATGGTAAAATTCCTCATGGTAGCACTGCCCATGATGATAGTGCTCATGGTGACAGTGTCCATGGTGACAGTGCCTATGGTGACAGTGCCCATTGTGATAGTGCTCATGGTGACAGTGCCCACTGTGACAGTGCTCATGGTGACAGTGCTCACGGTGACAGTGCCCTTGGTGATAGTGCTCATGGTGACAGTGCTCATGGGGACAGTGCTCACGATGACAGTGCCCTTGGTGATAGTACCCATGGTAATAGTGCTCACTGTGACAGTGCCCATGGTGATAGTGCTCATAGTGATAGTGCTCATGGTAATAGTGCTCATAGTGACACTGCCCATGGTGACACTGCCCATAGTGACATTTCCCATGGTCGCAGTGCTCATGGTGAGAGTTCCCATGGTGACAGTGCACATGGTGACAATTCCCATGGTGACACTGCTCATGGTGGCAGTGCTCACTGTGGCAGTGCCAATGGTTAAAGTGCTCGTGGTGGCAGTGTCCATGGTGGCAGTTCCCAAAGTGACAGTGCTCATGGTGACATTTCCCATGGTAACAGATTTCATGATGATAGTGTCCATGGTGACAGTGTGCATGGTGACAATGGCCTTGTTGAAAGTACCTATGGTGACAGTGCTCATGGTGACAGTGCCCACGGTGACTATGCTCATGGTGACAGTGCCCACGGTGACAGTGCTCATGGTGGCACTGCCCATGGTGACTGTGCTCATGATGGCGGTGTACATGGTTGGAGTTCCGATGGTGAAATTCCTCATGGTAGCCATGCCCGTGATGATAGTGCTCACGGTGATAGTGCGCACAGTGACACTGCCCTTGGTGATAGTGCTCATGGTAATAGTGCTCACAGTGACAGTGCCCATGGTGATATTGTTCACGGTGACACTGCCCATGGTGATAGTGCTCACGGTGATAGTGCTCATGGTGATAGTTCCCATGGTGGCAGTGCCCATGGTGACAGTGCTCATGGTGACAGTGCGCACGGTGAAAATGCTCATGGTGACAGTGCTCACGGTGATAGTGCTCACATTGACAGTGCCCTTGGTGATAGTGCTCATGGTAATACTGCTCATGGTGATAGTGGTCATGGTGATAGTTCGTATGGTGACTGTGCCCATGTTGAAAGTCCCCATGGTGGCAGTGCTCATGGTGACACTCCCTGTGGTGACTATGCTCATGCTGGTGGTATACATGGTTGGAGTTCCCATGGTGAAATTCCTTATGGTGGCACTGCCCATGATGATATTGTCCATGGTGACAGTGTCCACGGTGACAGTGCCTGTGGTGACAGTGCTCATGGTGACAGTGCCAATGGTGACCGTGCTCATGGTGACAGTGCCAACAGTGACAGTGCTCATGGTGGCAGTGCCCTTGGTGATAGTACCCATGTTAATAGTGCTCACGGTGACAGTGCCCATGGTGATATTGCTCACGGTGACCCTGCCCATGTTGATAGTGCCCACGGTGATAGTGCTCAGGGTGAAAGACCCCATGGTTACAGTGCCCATGGTGACAGTGCTCATAGTGACATTGCCCATGGTGACAGTGCCCATAGTGATAGTGCCCATGGTGACATTTCCCATGGTCACAGTGCTCATGGTGACAGTGCACATGATGACAGTGCTCATGTTGACAGTGCCCACGGTGACAGTGCTCATGGTAACAGTGCTCACGGTGACAGTGCCCTTGGTGATATTTCTCATGGTGACACTGCCCATGGTGATAGTGCTCACGGTGATTGTGCTCATGGTGACAGTTCCCATGGTTACAGTGCCCACGGTGACAGTGCTCATGGTGACAGTGCCCACGGTGACAGTGCTAATGGTGACAGTGCTCATGGTGACAGTACACATGGTGACACTGCTCATGGTGACAGTGCTCACGGTGACAGTGACCTTGGTGATAGTACCCATGGTAATAGAGGTCACGGTGACTGTGCCCATGGTGATATTGCTCACAGTGACACTGCCCATGGTGATAGTGCTCACGGTGATAGTGCTCATGTTGACAGTTCCCATGGTGACAGTGCTCATGTTGACAGTGCCCACGGTGACTATGCTCATGATGAAAGTTCTCATGGTGATAGTGCTCATGGTGAGAGTGCTCATGGTGACAGTTCACATGGTAGACATGGCGAAGTTGAAAGTGCCCATGGTGACAGTGCTCATGATGACACTGCCCATGGTGACTGTGCTCATGTTGGCGGTGTACATGGTTGGAGTTCCGATGGTTAAATTCCTCACGGTAGCACTGCCCATGATGATAGTGCTCATGGTGACAGTGTCCACGGTGACAGTGCCTATGTTGACAGTGCCCATTGTGATAGTGCTCATGGTGATAGTGCCCACAGTGACAGTGCTCATGGTGACAGTTCCTATGGTGACTGTAACCATGGTGACAGTGCCCATGGTGAGAGTGCCCATGGTGACAGTGCCCATGGTGACATTTCCCATGGTGACAGTGCTGACGGTGAGAGTTCTCATGGTGAGAGTGCTCAGGTTGACATTGCACATGGTGACCGTTCCGATGGTGACAGTTCCCATGGTGATAGTGCTCATGGTGACAGTGCTCATGGTGACCGTGCACACGGTGACAATGCCCACAGTGACAATGCTCACGGTGATAGTGCTCTTGGCGATAGTGACCATTGTAATAGTGCTCACCGTGACAGTGCCCATGTTGATATTGCTCATGGTGACACTGCCCATGGTGATAGTGCTCACGGTGATAGCGCTCAGGGTGACACTGCCCTTGGTGATAGTGCTCATGGTGATAGTGCTCATGGTAATAGTGCTCATGGTGACACTGCCCATGGTGACAGTGCCCATGGTGACACTCCCGATAGTGACATTTCTTATGGTGACAGTGCTCATGGTGAGAGTTCCCATGGTGACAGTGCACATGGTGACAGTTCCCATGGTGACAGTGCTCACGGTGACCGTGCTCACTGTGGCAGTGCCAATGGTAACATTGTTCATGGTGGCAGTGTCCATGGTGGCGGTTTCCAAGATGACAGTGCTCATGGTGATATTTCCCATGGTAACAGAGTTCATGATGACAGTGTCCATGGTGACAGTGCCCATGGTGACAGTGGCCATGTAGAAAGTGCCCATGATGAAACTGCCCATGGTGACAGTGCCCATAGTGATAGTGCCCATGGTGACATTTCCCATGGTGACAGTGCTAATGGAGAGAGTTCCCATGGTGACAGTGCCCATTATGACAGTGCTCATGGTGACAGTGCCCACGGGGACAGTGCTCATTGTGATAGTGCTCATGGGGATAGTGCCCATGGTAATAGTTCTCACGGTGACAGTGCCCATGGTGATATTGCTCACGGTGACACTGCCCATGGTGATACTGCTCACGGTGATAGTGCTCATGGTGACATATCCCCTTGTGACATTTCCCATGGTGACAGTGCTCATGGTGACCGCACCCACAGTGACAATGTCCACGGTGACAGTGCTCACGGTGACACTGCCCATGGTGACAGTGCTCATGGTGATAGTGCTCATGGTGACAGTGCCCTTGGTGATAGTGCTCCTGGTGATAGTGCTTATGGAGACATTTCCCATGGTGACAGTGCTCATGTTGACAGTCCCCATGGTGACTGTGCTCATGCTGGCGGTGTACATGGTTGGAGTTACAATGGTGAAATTCCTTATTTTGGCACTGCCCATGATGATAGTGCTCATGGTGAAGGTGTCCATGGTGACAGCGCCCATGGTGACAGTGCCCATGGTGATATTTCCCATGGTGATAGTGCTCATGGTGAGAGTTCCCATGGTGACAGTGCTCATCTTGGCAGTGCCCATAGTGACCGTTCCCATGGTGACAGTTCCCATGGTGATAGGGCTCATGGTTACAGTGCTCATGGTGACAGTGAACACGGTGACAGTGCCCGCAGTGACAGTGCTCATGGTGATAGTGCTCATGCTTATAGTGCCCACGGTGAAAGTAGTCATGGTGAAAGTGTTCACGGTGATAGTGCTCACGGTGACAGTGCCCTTAATGATAGTGTTCATGGTGATAGTGCTCATGGTGATAGTGCTCATGGTGACACGGCCCATGGTGAATGTGCTCATGCTGGCGGTGTACATGGTTGGAGTTCCCATGGTGAAATTCCTTATGGTGGCAATGCCCATGATGATAGTGCTCATGGTGAGAGTGTCCATGTTGACAATGCCTATGGTGACAGTGCCCATGGTGACATTTCCCATGGTGACAGTGCTCATAGTGAGAGTTCCCATGGTGACAATGCTTATGTTGACAACGCCCATGATGACAGTGCTCATGGTGACAGTGCCCACGGTGAAAATCCTCATGGTGACAGTGCTCACGGTGACAGTGCCCATTGTGATAGTGCTCACGGTGATAGTGCCCTCAGTGACAGTTCTAATGGTGACAATTCCATGGTGACAGTGCCCATGATGACCGTGCTCATGGTGACAGTGCCCACGGTGACATTTCTCATGGTGACAGTGCTCACGGTGACAGTGCCCTTGGTGATAGTACCCATGGTAATAGTGGTCACGGTGACATGGCCCATGGTGATATTGCTCACGGTGATGCTACCCATGGTGATAGTGCTCACGGTGACATTCCCATGGTTACAGTGCCCATGGTGATATTGCTCACGGTGACACTGCCCATGATGACAGTGCTCATGGTGACAATGCCCATTCTGACAATGCTCATAGTGACAGTGCTCACGGTGACAGTGCCCTTGATGATAGTACTCATGGTAATAGTGCTCATGGTGACAGTTCCCATGGTGACAGTGCTCACTGTGGCAGTGCCAATGGTTACAGTGCTCATGGTGGCAGTGTCCATGGTGGCAGTTCCCAAGATGACAGTGCTCATGGTGACATTTCCCATGGTAACAGAGCTCATGATGACAGTGTCCATGGTGACAGTGCCCATGGTGACAGTGGCCATGTTGAAAGTGCCCATGGTGACACTGCTCATGGTGACAGTGCCCATGATGACTATGCTCATGCTGGCTGTGTACATGCTTGGAGATCCCATGGTGAAATTCCTCATGGTGGCACTGCCCATGATGATAGTGCTCATGGTGACAGTGTCCATGGTGACATTGCCTATGGTGACAGTTCCCATTGTGATAGTGCTCACGGTGATAGGGCCCACAGGGACAGTTCTAATGGTGACAGTTCCAATGGTGACAGTGCCCATGATGATAGTGCTTATGGTGACAGTGCCCACGGTGACAGTGCTCATGGTGACATTGCTCATGGTGACAGTGCCATTGGTGATAGTACCCATGGTAAAAGTGCTCATGGTGACATTGCCCATGGTGATATTGCTCACGGTGACACCGCCCATGGTGATAGTGCTCAAGGTGATAGTGCTCATGGTGACGGTTCCCATGGTTACAGTGCCCATGGTGACAGTGCTCATGCTGACAGTGCTCACGGTGACTATGCTCATGGTGACAGTGCTCACGGTGATAGTGCTCAAGGTGACAGTTCGCATGGTGACAGGGCCCATGTTGAAAGTGCCCATGGTGACACTGCTCATGGTGGCACTGCCCATGGTGACTGTGCTCATGCTGGCGGTGTACATGGTTGGAGTTCCGATGGTGAAATTCCTCATGGTAGCACTGCCCATGATGATAGTGCTCACGGTGAAAGTGTCCATGGTGACAGTGCCTATGGTGACAGTGCCCATTGTGATAGTGCTCATGGTGATAGTGCCCAAAGTGACAGTGCTCATTGTGACAGTTCCTATGGTGACAGTGCCCATGATGATAGTGCTCATGGTAAAAGTTCCCACTGTGATAGTGCTCACGGTGAAAGTGCTCACGGTGACAGTGCCCTTGGTGATAGTGCTCTTGGTGATAGTGCTCATGGTAATAGTGCACATGGTGACACTGCCCATGGTGACAGTGCCCATGGTGACACTGCCCATAGTAACATTTCCCATGGTGACAGTGCTCATGTTGACAGTGCCCATGGTGACAGTGACCATGGTGAGTGTGCCCATGGTGACAGTGCCCATGGTGACAGTGTCCATGGTGACAGTGCTCACCTTGACAGTGCCCTTGGTGATAGTACCCATGTTAATATTGCTCACGGTTACAGTGCCCATGGTGATAGTGCTCATGGTGATAGTGCTCATGGTGACAGTTACCTTGGTGATAGTGCTCATGGTGATAGTGCTCATGGTGATAGTTCGCATGGTGACAGTGCCCATGTGGAAAGTCTCCATGAAGGCAGTGCTCATGGTGACACTGCCCATGGTGACTGTGCCCTTGCTGGCGGTGTACATGTTTGGAGTTCCCATGGTGAAATTCCTTATGGTGGCACTGCCCATGATGATAGTGTTCATCGTGACAATGTCCATGGTGACAGTGCCTATGGTGACAGTGCCCATTGTGATAGTGCTCACGGTGATAGTGCCCTCAGTGTCAGTTCTAATGGTGACAGTTCCCATGGTGATAGAGCCCATGATGACAGTGCTCATGGTGACAGTGCCCACGGTAACATTGCTCATGGTGACAGTGCTCACGGTGACAGTAACCTTGGTGATAGTACCCATGGTAATAGAGGTCACGGTGACAGTGCCCATTTTGATATTGCTCACGGTGACACTGCCCATGGTGATAGTGCTCACGGTGATAGTGCTCAGGGTGACAGTTCCCATGGTTACATTGCCCATGGTGACAGTGCTCATGGTGACAGTGCCCGTGGTGACTATGCTCATGGTGACATTGCTCACAGAGATACTGCTCATGGTGACAGTTCGCATGGCGACAGGGCCCATGTTAAAAGTGCCCATGGTGACAGTGCTCATGGTGGCACTGCCCATGGTGACTGTGCTCATGCTGGTGGTGTACATGGTTGGAGTTCCCATGGTGAAATTCCTTATGGTGGCAATGCCCATGATGATAGTGCTCATGGTGACAGTGCCCAAGGTGACAGTGCCCATGGTGACATTTCCCATCTTGACAGTGCGCATGGTGAGAGTTCCCATGGTGACAATGCTCATGTTGAAAATACCCAAGGTGACAGTGCTCATGGTGACAGTGTCCACGGTGACAATTCTCATGGTGACAGTGCTCACAGTGATAGTGCTCCTGGTGACAGTGCTCCCGCTGACAGTTCCCTTGGTGATAGTGCTCATGGTAATACTGCTGATGGTGATAGTGCTCATGGTGACGGTTCGCATGGTGAGACTGCCCATGTTGAAAGTGCCCATGGTTGCAGTGATCATGTTGACACTGCCCATTGTGACTGTGCTCATGCTGGCGGTGTACATAGTTGGAGTTCCCATGGTGAAATTCCTTATGGTGGCACTGCCCATGATGATAGTTTTCATGGTAACAGTGTCCATGTTGACAGTGCCTATGCTGCCAGTGCCCATTGTGATAGTGCTCACGGTGATAGTGTCCACAGAGACAGTGCTCATGGTGACAGTGCCCATGGTGACAGAGCTCACGGTGACAATGCCCTTGGTGATAGTACCCATGGTAATAGGGGTCACGGTGACAGTGCCCATGGTGATATTGCTCACGGTTGATACTGCCTATGGTGATAGTGCTCACGGTGATAGTGCTCATGGTAATAGTGCTCATGGTGACACTGCCCATGGTGAGAGTGCCCATGGTGACACTGCCGATAGTGACATTTCTCATGGTGACAGTGCTCATGGTGAGAGTTCCCATGGTGACAGTGCACATGGTGACAGTTCCCATGGTGACAGTGCTCACGGTGACCGTGCTCACTGTGGCAATGCCAATGGTAACATTGTTCATGGTGGCAGTGTCCACGGTGGCGGTTTCCAAGATGACAGTGCTCATGGTGACATTTCCCATGGTAACAGAGCTCATGATGACAGTGTCCATGGTGACAGTGCCCATGGTGACAGTGGCCATGTTGAAAGTGCCCATGATGAAACTGCCCATGGTGACAGTGCCCATAGTGATAGTGCCCATGGTGACATTTCCCATGGTGACAGTGCTAATGGAGAGAGTTCGCATGGTGACAGTGCCCATTATGACAGTGCTCATGGTGACCGCGCCCACAGTGACATTGTCCACGGTGAAAGTGCTCACGGTGACACTGCCCATGGTGATAGTGCTCACGGTGATAGTGCTCATGGTGACATTGTCCAAGGTTATAGTACTCATGGTGACAGTGCTCATGGTGATAGCGCTCATGGTGACAGTGCCCTTGGTGATAGTGCTCATGGTGATAGTGCTCATGTAGACATTTCCCATGGTGACAGTGCTCATGTTGACAGTCCCCATGGTGACTGTGCTCATGCTGGCGGTGTACATGGTTGGAGTTACAATGGTGAAATTCCTTATGGTGGCACTGCCCATGATGATAGTGGTCATGGTGAAAGTGTCCATGGTGACAGCGCCCATGGTGACAGTGCCCATGGTGATATTTCCCATGGTGATAGTGCTCATGGTGAGAGTTCCCATGGTGACAGTGCTCATCTTGGCAGTTCCCATAGTGACCGTTCCCATGGTGACAGTTCCCATGGTGATAGGGCTCATGGTTACAGTGCTCATGGTGACAGTGTACACGGTGACACTGCCTGCAGTGACAGTGCTCATGGTGATAATGGTCATGCTTATAGTGCCCACGGTGACAGTAGTCATGGTGAAAGTGTTCACGGTGATAGTGCTCACGGTGACAGTGCCCTTAATGATAGTGCTCACGGTGATAGTGCTCGTTGTGACAGTTCCCATCATGACAGTGCCCATGGTGACAGTGCGCATGGTGACAGTGCCCTGGGTGATTGTGCCCATGGTGACAGTGTCCATGGTGACCGTTCTCATGGTGACAGTGCTCATGATGACAGTGCCCACAGTGGCAGTGCCAATGGTTACAGTGCTCATGGTGGAAGTGTCCGTGCCGGCAGTTCCTAAGATGACATTGCTCATGGTGACAGTTCCCCTGTTAATACAGCTCATGATGACAGTGTCCTTTGTGATAGTGCCCATGGTGACAGTGCCCATGGTGACACAGGCCCTGGTGACTGTGCTCATGCTGGCGGTGTACATGGTTGGAGTTCCCATGGTGAAATTACTCATGGTGGCACTGCTCATGATGATAGTGCTCATGGTGACAGTGTCCATGATGAGAGTGCCAACGGTTACAGTGCTCATGTTGACACTGCCCATGGTTACAGTGCACACAATGACAGTTCCCACGGTGACAGTGCTCACGGTGACAGTGCTAATGGTGATAGTGCCCATGGTAATAGTGCTCACCCTGAGAGTTCCCATGGTGATATTGCTCATGGTGACACTGCCAATGCTGTTAGTGCTCACGGTGATAGTGCTCATGGTGACAGATGCCATGCTGACAGTGCTCATGGTGAGAGTTCCCATGGTGACAGTACTCATGTTGACAGTTCCCATGGTGACAGTGTCCATGGTGACAGTGCACATGGTGACAGTTTCCATGGTGTCAGTGCTCATGTTGACAGAGCCCACGGTGACAGTGCTCATGGTGAGAGTTCCCATGGTGACAGTGCTCATCTTGAGAGTGCCCATGGTGACCGTTCTCATGGTGACAGTTCCAATGTTGATAGTGCTCACCGTAATAGTGCCCATGGTGACAGTTCCCATGGATTCAGTGCCCATGGTGACAGTGCTCATTGTGACAGTGCCCACGGTGATAGAGCTCATGGTGGCAATTCGCATGGTGACAGTGCTCATGGTGACAGTGCCCTTGGTGATATTACACATGGTAATAATGCTCACGGTGACAGTGCCCATGGTGATAGTGCTCATGGTGATACTGCTCATGGTAATAGTGCTCATGGTGAAACTGCCCAAGTTGACAGTGCCCATGGTGACACGGCCCAAAGTGACATTTCCCATGGTGACAGTGCTAATGTTGAGAATTCCCATGGTGATAGTGCACATGGTGTCAGTTCCCATGGTGACAGTGCTCACTGTGACAGTTCCAATGATTACATTGCTTATGGTGGCAGTTTCCATGGTGGCAGTTCCCAAGATGACAGTGCTCATGGTGACATTTCCCATGGTAACAGAGCTCATGATGACAGTGTCCATGGTGACAGTGGCCATGTTGAAAGTGTCCATGGTGACAGTGCTCATGGTGACACTGCCCATGGTGACTGTGCTCATTCTGGCGGTGTACATGGTTGGAGTTCCCATGGTGAAATTCCTCATGGTGGCACTGCCCATGATGATAGTGATCATGGTGACAGTTCCCATGGTGACAGTGCACACGGTGACATTGCCCACGGTGACAGTGCTCATGGTGAAAGTTCGCATGGTGACAGTGCCCATGGTGACAGTGCTCAAGGTGACACAGCCCATGGTGACTGTGCTAAAGCTGGTGGTGTACATGGTTGTAGTTCTCATGGTGAAATTCCTCATGGTGGCACTGCCCATGATGATAGTGCTCATGGTGACAGTGCCCATGGTGACATTTCTCATGGTGACAGTGCTCATGGTGAGAGTTCCCATGGTGACAGTGCTCATTTTGACAGTGCCCATGGTTACCGTTCCAATGGTGACACTTCCCATGGTGATAGGGCTCATGGTGACAGTGCACACGGTGACAGTGCCCATGGTGACAGTGCTCACGGTGATAGTGCTCATGGTGATACTGCCCATGGTAATAGTGCTCATGGTGACACTGCCCATGGTGATATTGCTCACGGTGACACTGCCCATGGTGATAGTGCTCACGGTGATAGTGCTCATGGTGACAGTTCCCATGGTTACAGTGCCCATGGTGACAGTGCTCCTGGTGACAGTGCCCACGGTGACAATGCTCATGGTGATAGTGCTCACGGTGACAGTTCGCATGGTGACAGGGCCCATGTTGAAAGTGCCCATGGTGACAGTGCTTATGGTGGCACTGCCCATGGTGAATGTGCTCATGCTGGCAGTGTACCTGGTTGGAGTTCCGATGGTGAAATTCCTCATGGTAGCACTGCCCATTATGATAGTGCTCATGGTGACAGTGTCCATGGTGACAGTGCCTATGGTGACAGTGCCCATTGTGATAGTGCTCATGGTGACAGTGCTCACGGTGACAGTGCCCTTGGTGATAGTGCTCATGGTGACAGTGCTCATGGGGACAGTGCACACGGTGACAGTGCCCACGGTGACAGTGCTCACGGTGATAGAGCTCATGGTGATATTGCCCATGGTAATAGTGCTCATGTTGACAGTGCCCATGGTGATATTGCTCATGGTGACACTGCCCATGGTGATAGTGCTGACGGTGATAGTGCTCATGGTGACAGTTCCCATGGTGACTGTGCCCATGGTGACAGTGCTCATGGTGACAGTACCGACGGTGACAGTGCTCATGGTGACAGTGCTCAGGGTGATAGTGCTCACGATGACAGTGGTCACGGTGACAGTTCCCTTGGTGATAGTGCTCACGGTGATAGTGCCCATGGTGACACTGCCCATGGTGATATTGCTCATGGTGACACTGCCCATGGTAATAGTGCTCATGGTGATAGTGTTCACATTGACAGTGCCTTTGGTGACAATTCTCATGGTGACACTGCCCATGGTGACAGTTCGCATGCTGACAGTGCCCATGTTGAAAGTTCCCATGGTGACAGTGTTCATGGTGATAATGCCCATGGTGACTTTGCTCATGCTGGCGGTGTACAGGGTTGGTGTTCCCATGTTGAAATTCCTCATGATGATAGTGTTGATGGTGACAGTGTCCATGTTGACAGTGCCAATGGTGACAGTGCTCATGGTGACACTGCCCATGGTGACATTTCGCAAGGTGACAGTGCCCATGTTGAAAGTGCCCATGGTGACAGTGACCATGGTGACACTTCCCATGTTGAAAGTGTTCATGGTGAGAGTGTCCATGATGAAAATGCCCATGGTGAGAGTGCCCATGGTGACAGTGTCTATGGTGATAGTGCTCATGGTGACAATGCCCATGGTGATATTGATCACGGTGACACTGCCCACGGTGATAGTGCTCATGGTGACATTTTCCATGGTGAGAGTGCTCATGTTGACATTGTCCATGGTGACCGTGCCCATGGTGACTATGCTCTTGCTAAGAATTCCCATGATGACATTACCCATGGTGACAGTACCCATGGCGACAGTGCCCATGGTGACAGTGCTCATGGTGACAGTGCTCACAGTGACAGTGCCCTTGGTGATAGTGCCCATGGTAATAGTGCTCACGGTGACAGTGCCCATGGTGACAGTTACCATGGTGACAGTGCCCACAGTGAAAGTGCTCATGGTGACATTACCCACGGTGACAGTACTCATGGTGAGAGTACGCATGGTGACAGTGCCCATGGTGACAGTGCTCATGGTGACACAGCCCATGGTGACTGTGCTAAAGCTGGCGGTGCATATGGTTGGAGTTCCCATGGTGAAATTCCTCATGGTGGCACTGCCCATGATGATAGTGCTCATGGTGACAGTGCCCATGGTGACATTTCCCATGGTGACAGTGCTCATGGTGAGAGTACTCACGGTGATAGTTCTCATGGTGACAGTGCCCGTGGTGATAGTGCCCATGGTGATAGTGCTCATGGTGATAGTGCTCATGGTGACAGTTCGCATGGTGACAGTGCCCACTTTGAAAGTGCCCATGGTGACAGTACCCATGGTGACTGTGCCCATGGTGACAGTGCCCATGGTGACAGTGCTCATTGTGAGAATTGCCATGGTGACAGTGCTAATGTTGACATTGCCCATGGTGACCGTTCCCATGGTGACAGTTCCCAAGGTGATAGTGCTCATGGTGACAGTGCTATTGGTGACAGTGCACTCGGTGAGAATGCCCACACTTACATTGCTCACGTTGATAGTGCTCATGGTGATAGTGCCAATTTTAATAGTGCTCATGGTGACCGTGCCCATGTTGATGTTGCTCAAGGTGACACTTCCCATGGTGATAGTGCTCACGGTGATAGTGCTAATGGTGACACTGCCCTTGGTGATAGTGCTCATGGTGATAGTGCTCATGGTAATAGTGCTCATGTTGACGCTGCCCATGGTGACAGTGCCCATGTTGACACTGCCCATAGTGACATTTCCCATGGTGACAGTGCTCATGGTGAGAGTTCCCATGGTGACAGTGCACATGTTGACAGTTCCGATGGTGACAGTGCTCACGGTGACAGTGCTCACTGTGGCAGTGCCAATGGTTACAGTGCTCATGGTGGCAGTGTCCATGGTGGCAGTTCCCAAGATGACAGTGCTCATGGTGACATTTCCCATGGTAACAGAACTCAGGATGACAGTGTCCATGGTGACAGTGCCCATGGTGAGAGTGGCCATGTTGAAATTGCCCATGGTGACAGTGCTCATGGTGACACTGCCCATGGGGACTGTGCTCATGCTGGCGTTGAACAAGGTTGAACAAGGTTGGAGTTCCCATGGTGAAAATCCTCATGGTGGCACTACCCATGATAATAGTGCTCATGGTGACAGTGTACATCGTGAGAGTGCCCATGGTAACAATGCTCATGGAGAAACTGCCCATGGTGACAGTGCCCAAGGTGATATTCCCATGGTGACAGTGCTCATTTTGACAGTGCACACGGTGACAGTGCCCACAGTGACAGTGCTCACGGTGATAGTGTTAATGGTAATATTGCTCATGGTGACACTGCCATGGTTATAGTGCTCACGGTGATAGTGCTCATGGTGACAGTTCCCAAGGTGACAGTGCCCACGGTGATAGTGCTCATGGTGACATTGCCCACGGTGACAGTGCTCATGGTGAGAGTTTGCATGGTGACAGTGCCCATGGTTACAGTGCTCATGGTCACACAACCCATGGTGACTGTGCTAAAGCTGGCGGTGTACATGGTTGGAGTTCCCATGGTGAAATTCCTCATGGTGGCACTGCCCATGATGATAGTGTTCATGGTGACAGTGTCCATGGTGACAGTGCCCATTGTGATAGTGCTCACGGTGATAGTGCCCTCAGTGACAGTTCTAATGGTGACAATTCCATGGTGACAGTGCCCATGATGACTATGCTCATGCTGGCTGTGTACATGCTTGGAGATCCCATGGTGAAATTCCTCATGGTGGCACTGCCCATGATGATAGTGCTCATGGTGACAGTGCCCACGGTGACAGTGCTCATGGTGACAGTGCTCATGGTGACAGTGCCCTTGGTGATAGTACCCATGGTAAAAGTGCTCATGGTGACATTGCCCATGGTGATATTGCTCACGGTGACACCGCCCATGGTGATAGTGCTCAAGGTGATAGTGCTCATGGTGACGGTTCCCATGGTTACAGTGCCCATGGTGACAGTGCTCATGCTGACAGTGCTCACGGTGACTATGCTCATGGTGACAGTGCTCACGGTGATAGTGCTCAAGGTGACAGTTAGCATGGTGACAGGGCTCATGTTGAAAGTGCCCATGGTGACACTGCTCATGGTGGCACTGCCCATGGTGACTGTGCTCATGCTGGCGGTGTACATGGTTGGAGTTCCGATGGTGAAATTCCTCATGGTAGCACTGCCCATGATGATAGTGCTCACGGTGAAAGTGTCCATGGTGACAGTGCCTATGGTGACAGTGCCCATTGTGATAGTGCTCATGGTGATAGTGCCCAAAGTGACAGTGCTCATTGTGACAGTTCCTATGGTGACAGTGCCCATGATGATAGTGCTCATGGTAAAAGTTCCCACTGTGATAGTGCTCACGGTGAAAGTGCTCACGGTGACAGTGCCCTTGGTGATAGTGCTCTTGGTGATAGTGCTCATGGTAATAGTGCACATGGTGACACTGCCCATGGTGACAGTGCCCATGGTGACACTGCCCATAGTAACATTTCCCATGGTGACAGTGCTCATGTTGACAGTGCCCATGGTGACAGTGACCATGGTGAGTGTGCCCATGGTGACAGTGCCCATGGTGACAGTGTCCATGGTGACAGTGCTCACCTTGACAGTGCCCTTGGTGATAGTACCCATGTTAATATTGCTCACGGTTACAGTGCCCATGGTGATAGTGCTCATGGTGATAGTGCTCATGGTGATAGTTCGCATGGTGACAGTGCCCATGTGGAAAGTCTCCATGAAGGCAGTGCTCATGGTGACACTGCCCATGGTGACTGTGCCCTTGCTGGCGGTGTACATGTTTGGAGTTCCCATGGTGAAATTCCTTATGGTGGCACTGCCCATGATGATAGTGTTCATCGTGACAATGTCCATGGTGACAGTGCCTATGGTGACAGTGCCCATTGTGATAGTGCTCACGGTGATAGTGCCCTCAGTGTCAGTTCTAATGGTGACAGTTCCCATGGTGATAGAGCCCATGATGACAGTGCTCATGGTGACAGTGCCCACGGTAACATTGCTCATGGTGACAGTGCTCACGGTGACAGTAACCTTGGTGATAGTACCCATGGTAATAGAGGTCACGGTGACAGTGCCCATTTTGATATTGCTCGCGGTGACACTGCCCATGGTGATAGTGCTCACGGTGATAGTGCTCAGGGTGACAGTTCCCATGGTTACATTGCCCATGGTGACAGTGCTCATGGTGACAGTGCCCGTGGTGACTATGCTCATGGTGACATTGCTCACAGAGATACTGCTCATGGTGACAGTTCGCATGGCGACAGGGCCCATGTTAAAAGTGCCCATGGTGACAGTGCTCATGGTGGCACTGCCCATGGTGACTGTGCTCATGCTGGTGGTGTACATGGTTGGAGTTCCCATGGTGAAATTCCTTATTGTGGCAATGCCCATGATGATAGTGCTCATGGTGACAGTGCCCAAGGTGACAGTGCCCATGGTGACATTTCCCATCTTGACAGTGCGCATGGTGAGAGTTCCCATGGTGACAATGCTCATGTTGAAAATACCCAAGGTGACAGTGCTCATGGTGACAGTGTCCACGGTGACAATTCTCATGGTGACAGTGCTCACAGTGATAGTGCTCCTGGTGACAGTGCTCCCGCTGACAGTTCCCTTGGTGATAGTGCTCATGGTAATACTGCTGATGGTGATAGTGCTCATGGTGACGGTTCGCATGGTGAGACTGCCCATGTTGAAAGTGCCCATGGTTGCAGTGATCATGTTGACACTGCCCATTGTGACTGTGCTCATGCTGGCGGTGTACATAGTTGGAGTTCCCATGGTGAAATTCCTTATGGTGGCACTGCCCATGATGATAGTTTTCATGGTAACAGTGTCCATGTTGACAGTGCCTATGCTGCCAGTGCCCATTGTGATAGTGCTCACGGTGATAGTGTCCACAGAGACAGTGCTCATGGTGACAGTGCCCATGGTGACAGAGCTCACGGTGACAATGCCCTTGGTGATAGTACCCATGGTAATAGGGGTCACGGTGACAGTGCCCATGGTGATATTGCTCACGGTTGATACTGCCTATGGTGATAGTGCTCACGGTGATAGTGCTCATGGTAATAGTGCTCATGGTGACACTGCCCATGGTGAGAGTGCCCATGGTGACACTGCCGATAGTGACATTTCTCATGGTGACAGTGCTCATGGTGAGAGTTCCCATGGTGACAGTGCACATGGTGACAGTTCCCATGGTGACAGTGCTCACGGTGACCGTGCTCACTGTGGCAATGCCAATGGTAACATTGTTCATGGTGGCAGTGTCCACGGTGGCGGTTTCCAAGATGACAGTGCTCATGGTGACATTTCCCATGGTAACAGAGCTCATGATGACAGTGTCCATGGTGACAGTGCCCATGGTGACAGTGGCCATGTTGAAAGTGCCCATGATGAAACTGCCCATGGTGACAGTGCCCATAGTGATAGTGCCCATGGTGACATTTCCCATGGTGACAGTGCTAATGGAGAGAGTTCGCATGGTGACAGTGCCCATTATGACAGTGCTCATGGTGACCGCGCCCACAGTGACATTGTCCACGGTGAAAGTGCTCACGGTGACACTGCCCATGGTGATAGTGCTCACGGTGATAGTGCTCATGGTGACATTGTCCAAGGTTATAGTACTCATGGTGACAGTGCTCATGGTGATAGCGCTCATGGTGACAGTGCCCTTGGTGATAGTGCTCATGGTGATAGTGCTCATGTAGACATTTCCCATGGTGACAGTGCTCATGTTGACAGTCCCCATGGTGACTGTGCTCATGCTGGCGGTGTACATGGTTGGAGTTACAATGGTGAAATTCCTTATGGTGGCACTGCCCATGATGATAGTGGTCATGGTGAAAGTGTCCATGGTGACAGCGCCCATGGTGACAGTGCCCATGGTGATATTTCCCATGGTGATAGTGCTCATGGTGAGAGTTCCCATGGTGACAGTGCTCATCTTGGCAGTTCCCATAGTGACCGTTCCCATGGTGACAGTTCCCATGGTGATAGGGCTCATGGTTACAGTGCTCATGGTGACAGTGTACACGGTGACACTGCCTGCAGTGACAGTGCTCATGGTGATAATGGTCATGCTTATAGTGCCCACGGTGACAGTAGTCATGGTGAAAGTGTTCACGGTGATAGTGCTCACGGTGACAGTGCCCTTAATGATAGTGCTCACGGTGATAGTGCTCGTTGTGACAGTTCCCATCATGACAGTGCCCATGGTGACAGTGCGCATGGTGACAGTGCCCTGGGTGATTGTGCCCATGGTGACAGTGTCCATGGTGACCGTTCTCATGGTGACAGTGCTCATGATGACAGTGCCCACAGTGGCAGTGCCAATGGTTACAGTGCTCATGGTGGAAGTGTCCGTGCCGGCAGTTCCTAAGATGACATTGCTCATGGTGACAGTTCCCCTGTTAATACAGCTCATGATGACAGTGTCCTTTGTGATAGTGCCCATGGTGACAGTGCCCATGGTGACACAGGCCCTGGTGACTGTGCTCATGCTGGCGGTGTACATGGTTGGAGTTCCCATGGTGAAATTACTCATGGTGGCACTGCTCATGATGATAGTGCTCATGGTGACAGTGTCCATGATGAGAGTGCCAACGGTTACAGTGCTCATGTTGACACTGCCCATGGTTACAGTGCACACAATGACAGTTCCCACGGTGACAGTGCTCACGGTGACAGTGCTAATGGTGATAGTGCCCATGGTAATAGTGCTCACCCTGAGAGTTCCCATGGTGATATTGCTCATGGTGACACTGCCAATGCTGTTAGTGCTCACGGTGATAGTGCTCATGGTGACAGATGCCATGCTGACAGTGCTCATGGTGAGAGTTCCCATGGTGACAGTACTCATGTTGACAGTTCCCATGGTGACAGTGTCCATGGTGACAGTGCACATGGTGACAGTTTCCATGGTGTCAGTGCTCATGTTGACAGAGCCCACGGTGACAGTGCTCATGGTGAGAGTTCCCATGGTGACAGTGCTCATCTTGAGAGTGCCCATGGTGACCGTTCTCATGGTGACAGTTCCAATGTTGATAGTGCTCACCGTAATAGTGCCCATGGTGACAGTTCCCATGGATTCAGTGCCCATGGTGACAGTGCTCATTGTGACAGTGCCCACGGTGATAGAGCTCATGGTGGCAATTCGCATGGTGACAGTGCTCATGGTGACAGTGCCCTTGGTGATATTACACATGGTAATAATGCTCACGGTGACAGTGCCCATGGTGATAGTGCTCATGGTGATACTGCTCATGGTAATAGTGCTCATGGTGAAACTGCCCAAGTTGACAGTGCCCATGGTGACACGGCCCAAAGTGACATTTCCCATGGTGACAGTGCTAATGTTGAGAATTCCCATGGTGATAGTGCACATGGTGTCAGTTCCCATGGTGACAGTGCTCACTGTGACAGTTCCAATGATTACATTGCTTATGGTGGCAGTTTCCATGGTGGCAGTTCCCAAGATGACAGTGCTCATGGTGACATTTCCCATGGTAACAGAGCTCATGATGACAGTGTCCATGGTGACAGTGGCCATGTTGAAAGTGTCCATGGTGACAGTGCTCATGGTGACACTGCCCATGGTGACTGTGCTCATTCTGGCGGTGTACATGGTTGGAGTTCCCATGGTGAAATTCCTCATGGTGGCACTGCCCATGATGATAGTGATCATGGTGACAGTTCCCATGGTGACAGTGCACACGGTGACATTGCCCACGGTGACAGTGCTCATGGTGAAAGTTCGCATGGTGACAGTGCCCATGGTGACAGTGCTCAAGGTGACACAGCCCATGGTGACTGTGCTAAAGCTGGTGGTGTACATGGTTGTAGTTCTCATGGTGAAATTCCTCATGGTGGCACTGCCCATGATGATAGTGCTCATGGTGACAGTGCCCATGGTGACATTTCTCATGGTGACAGTGCTCATGGTGAGAGTTCCCATGGTGACAGTGCTCATTTTGACAGTGCCCATGGTTACCGTTCCCATGGTGACACTTCCCATGGTGATAGGGCTCATGGTGACAGTGCACACGGTGACAGTGCCCATGGTGACAGTGCTCACGGTGATAGTGCTCATGGTGATACTGCCCATGGTAATAGTGCTCATGGTGACACTGCCCATGGTGATATTGCTCACGGTGACACTGCCCATGGTGATAGTGCTCACGGTGATAGTGCTCATGGTGACAGTTCCCATGGTTACAGTGCCCATGGTGACAGTGCTCCTGGTGACAGTGCCCACGGTGACAATGCTCATGGTGATAGTGCTCACGGTGACAGTTCGCATGGTGACAGGGCCCATGTTGAAAGTGCCCATGGTGACAGTGCTTATGGTGGCACTGCCCATGGTGAATGTGCTCATGCTGGCAGTGTACCTGGTTGGAGTTCCGATGGTGAAATTCCTCATGGTAGCACTGCCCATTATGATAGTGCTCATGGTGACAGTGTCCATGGTGACAGTGCCTATGGTGACAGTGCCCATTGTGATAGTGCTCATGGTGACAGTGCTCACGGTGACAGTGCCCTTGGTGATAGTGCTCATGGTGACAGTGCTCATGGGGACAGTGCACACGGTGACAGTGCCCACGGTGACAGTGCTCACGGTGATAGAGCTCATGGTGATATTGCCCATGGTAATAGTGCTCATGTTGACAGTGCCCATGGTGATATTGCTCATGGTGACACTGCCCATGGTGATAGTGCTGACGGTGATAGTGCTCATGGTGACAGTTCCCATGGTGACTGTGCCCATGGTGACAGTGCTCATGGTGACAGTACCGACGGTGACAGTGCTCATGGTGACAGTGCTCAGGGTGATAGTGCTCACGATGACAGTGGTCACGGTGACAGTTCCCTTGGTGATAGTGCTCACGGTGATAGTGCCCATGGTGACACTGCCCATGGTGATATTGCTCATGGTGACACTGCCCATGGTAATAGTGCTCATGGTGATAGTGTTCACATTGACAGTGCCTTTGGTGACAATTCTCATGGTGACACTGCCCATGGTGACAGTTCGCATGCTGACAGTGCCCATGTTGAAAGTTCCCATGGTGACAGTGTTCATGGTGATAATGCCCATGGTGACTTTGCTCATGCTGGCAGTGTACAGGGTTGGTGTTCCCATGTTGAAATTCCTCATGATGATAGTGTTGATGGTGACAGTGTCCATGTTGACAGTGCCAATGGTGACAGTGCTCATGGTGACACTGCCCATGGTGACATTTCGCAAGGTGACAGTGCCCATGTTGAAAGTGCCCATGGTGACAGTGACCATGGTGACACTTCCCATGTTGAAAGTGTTCATGGTGAGAGTGTCCATGATGAAAATGCCCATGGTGAGAGTGCCCATGGTGACAGTGTCTATGGTGATAGTGCTCATGGTGACAATGCCCATGGTGATATTGATCACGGTGACACTGCCCACGGTGATAGTGCTCATGGTGACATTTTCCATGGTGAGAGTGCTCATGTTGACATTGTCCATGGTGACCGTGCCCATGGTGACTATGCTCTTGCTAAGAATTCCCATGATGACATTACCCATGGTGACAGTACCCATGGCGACAGTGCCCATGGTGACAGTGCTCATGGTGACAGTGCTCACAGTGACAGTGCCCTTGGTGATAGTGCCCATGGTAATAGTGCTCACGGTGACAGTGCCCATGGTGACAGTTACCATGGTGACAGTGCCCACAGTGAAAGTGCTCATGGTGACATTACCCACGGTGACAGTACTCATGGTGAGAGTACGCATGGTGACAGTGCCCATGGTGACAGTGCTCATGGTGACACAGCCCATGGTGACTGTGCTAAAGCTGGCGGTGCATATGGTTGGAGTTCCCATGGTGAAATTCCTCATGGTGGCACTGCCCATGATGATAGTGCTCATGGTGACAGTGCCCATGGTGACATTTCCCATGGTGACAGTGCTCATGGTGAGAGTACTCACGGTGATAGTTCTCATGGTGACAGTGCCCGTGGTGATAGTGCCCATGGTGATAGTGCTCATGGTGATAGTGCTCATGGTGACAGTTCGCATGGTGACAGTGCCCACTTTGAAAGTGCCCATGGTGACAGTACCCATGGTGACTGTGCCCATGGTGACAGTGCCCATGGTGACAGTGCTCATTGTGAGAATTGCCATGGTGACAGTGCTAATGTTGACATTGCCCATGGTGACCGTTCCCATGGTGACAGTTCCCAAGGTGATAGTGCTCATGGTGACAGTGCTATTGGTGACAGTGCACTCGGTGAGAATGCCCACACTTACATTGCTCACGTTGATAGTGCTCATGGTGATAGTGCCAATTTTAATAGTGCTCATGGTGACCGTGCCCATGTTGATGTTGCTCAAGGTGACACTTCCCATGGTGATAGTGCTCACGGTGATAGTGCTAATGGTGACACTGCCCTTGGTGATAGTGCTCATGGTGATAGTGCTCATGGTAATAGTGCTCATGTTGACGCTGCCCATGGTGACAGTGCCCATGTTGACACTGCCCATAGTGACATTTCCCATGGTGACAGTGCTCATGGTGAGAGTTCCCATGGTGACAGTGCACATGTTGACAGTTCCGATGGTGACAGTGCTCACGGTGACAGTGCTCACTGTGGCAGTGCCAATGGTTACAGTGCTCATGGTGGCAGTGTCCATGGTGGCAGTTCCCAAGATGACAGTGCTCATGGTGACATTTCCCATGGTAACAGAACTCAGGATGACAGTGTCCATGGTGACAGTGCCCATGGTGAGAGTGGCCATGTTGAAATTGCCCATGGTGACAGTGCTCATGGTGACACTGCCCATGGGGACTGTGCTCATGCTGGCGTTGAACAAGGTTGAACAAGGTTGGAGTTCCCATGGTGAAAATCCTCATGGTGGCACTACCCATGATAATAGTGCTCATGGTGACAGTGTACATCGTGAGAGTGCCCATGGTAACAATGCTCATGGAGAAACTGCCCATGGTGACAGTGCCCAAGGTGATATTCCCATGGTGACAGTGCTCATTTTGACAGTGCACACGGTGACAGTGCCCACAGTGACAGTGCTCACGGTGATAGTGTTAATGGTAATATTGCTCATGGTGACACTGCCATGGTTATAGTGCTCACGGTGATAGTGCTCATGGTGACAGTTCCCAAGGTGACAGTGCCCACGGTGATAGTGCTCATGGTGACATTGCCCACGGTGACAGTGCTCATGGTGAGAGTTTGCATGGTGACAGTGCCCATGGTTACAGTGCTCATGGTCACACAACCCATGGTGACTGTGCTAAAGCTGGCGGTGTACATGGTTGGAGTTCCCATGGTGAAATTCCTCATGGTGGCACTGCCCATGATGATAGTGTTCATGGTGACAGTGTCCATGGTGACAGTGCCCATTGTGATAGTGCTCACGGTGATAGTGCCCTCAGTGACAGTTCTAATGGTGACAATTCCATGGTGACAGTGCCCATGATGACTATGCTCATGCTGGCTGTGTACATGCTTGGAGATCCCATGGTGAAATTCCTCATGGTGGCACTGCCCATGATGATAGTGCTCATGGTGACAGTGCCCACGGTGACAGTGCTCATGGTGACAGTGCTCATGGTGACAGTGCCCTTGGTGATAGTACCCATGGTAAAAGTGCTCATGGTGACATTGCCCATGGTGATATTGCTCACGGTGACACCGCCCATGGTGATAGTGCTCAAGGTGATAGTGCTCATGGTGACGGTTCCCATGGTTACAGTGCCCATGGTGACAGTGCTCATGCTGACAGTGCTCACGGTGACTATGCTCATGGTGACAGTGCTCACGGTGATAGTGCTCAAGGTGACAGTTAGCATGGTGACAGGGCTCATGTTGAAAGTGCCCATGGTGACACTGCTCATGGTGGCACTGCCCATGGTGACTGTGCTCATGCTGGCGGTGTACATGGTTGGAGTTCCGATGGTGAAATTCCTCATGGTAGCACTGCCCATGATGATAGTGCTCACGGTGAAAGTGTCCATGGTGACAGTGCCTATGGTGACAGTGCCCATTGTGATAGTGCTCATGGTGATAGTGCCCAAAGTGACAGTGCTCATTGTGACAGTTCCTATGGTGACAGTGCCCATGATGATAGTGCTCATGGTAAAAGTTCCCACTGTGATAGTGCTCACGGTGAAAGTGCTCACGGTGACAGTGCCCTTGGTGATAGTGCTCTTGGTGATAGTGCTCATGGTAATAGTGCACATGGTGACACTGCCCATGGTGACAGTGCCCATGGTGACACTGCCCATAGTAACATTTCCCATGGTGACAGTGCTCATGTTGACAGTGCCCATGGTGACAGTGACCATGGTGAGTGTGCCCATGGTGACAGTGCCCATGGTGACAGTGTCCATGGTGACAGTGCTCACCTTGACAGTGCCCTTGGTGATAGTACCCATGTTAATATTGCTCACGGTTACAGTGCCCATGGTGATAGTGCTCATGGTGATAGTGCTCATGGTGATAGTTCGCATGGTGACAGTGCCCATGTTGAAAGTCTCCATGAAGGCAGTGCTCATGGTGACACTGCCCATGGTGACTGTGCCCTTGCTGGCGGTGTACATGTTTGGAGTTCCCATGGTGAAATTCCTTATGGTGGCACTGCCCATGATGATAGTGTTCATCGTGACAATGTCCATGGTGACAGTGCCTATGGTGACAGTGCCCATTGTGATAGTGCTCACGGTGATAGTGCCCTCAGTGTCAGTTCTAATGGTGACAGTTCCCATGGTGATAGAGCCCATGATGACAGTGCTCATGGTGACAGTGCCCACGGTAACATTGCTCATGGTGACAGTGCTCACGGTGACAGTAACCTTGGTGATAGTACCCATGGTAATAGAGGTCACGGTGACAGTGCCCATTTTGATATTGCTCGCGGTGACACTGCCCATGGTGATAGTGCTCACGGTGATAGTGCTCAGGGTGACAGTTCCCATGGTTACATTGCCCATGGTGACAGTGCTCATGGTGACAGTGCCCGTGGTGACTATGCTCATGGTGACATTGCTCACAGAGATACTGCTCATGGTGACAGTTCGCATGGCGACAGGGCCCATGTTAAAAGTGCCCATGGTGACAGTGCTCATGGTGGCACTGCCCATGGTGACTGTGCTCATGCTGGTGGTGTACATGGTTGGAGTTCCCATGGTGAAATTCCTTATTGTGGCAATGCCCATGATGATAGTGCTCATGGTGACAGTGCCCAAGGTGACAGTGCCCATGGTGACATTTCCCATCTTGACAGTGCGCATGGTGAGAGTTCCCATGGTGACAATGCTCATGTTGAAAATACCCAAGGTGACAGTGCTCATGGTGACAGTGTCCACGGTGACAATTCTCATGGTGACAGTGCTCACAGTGATAGTGCTCCTGGTGACAGTGCTCCCGCTGACAGTTCCCTTGGTGATAGTGCTCATGGTAATACTGCTGATGGTGATAGTGCTCATGGTGACGGTTCGCATGGTGAGACTGCCCATGTTGAAAGTGCCCATGGTTGCAGTGATCATGTTGACACTGCCCATTGTGACTGTGCTCATGCTGGCGGTGTACATAGTTGGAGTTCCCATGGTGAAATTCCTTATGGTGGCACTGCCCATGATGATAGTTTTCATGGTAACAGTGTCCATGTTGACAGTGCCTATGCTGCCAGTGCCCATTGTGATAGTGCTCACGGTGATAGTGTCCACAGAGACAGTGCTCATGGTGACAGTGCCCATGGTGACAGAGCTCACGGTGACAATGCCCTTGGTGATAGTACCCATGGTAATAGGGGTCACGGTGACAGTGCCCATGGTGATATTGCTCACGGTTGATACTGCCTATGGTGATAGTGCTCACGGTGATAGTGCTCATGGTAATAGTGCTCATGGTGACACTGCCCATGGTGAGAGTGCCCATGGTGACACTGCCGATAGTGACATTTCTCATGGTGACAGTGCACATGGTGACAGTTCCCATGGTGACAGTGCTCACGGTGACCGTGCTCACTGTGGCAATGCCAATGGTAACATTGTTCATGGTGGCAGTGTCCACGGTGGCGGTTTCCAAGATGACAGTGCTCATGGTGACATTTCCCATGGTAACAGAGCTCATGATGACAGTGTCCATGGTGACAGTGCCCATGGTGACAGTGGCCATGTTGAAAGTGCCCATGATGAAACTGCCCATGGTGACAGTGCCCATAGTGATAGTGCCCATGGTGACATTTCCCATGGTGACAGTGCTAATGGAGAGAGTTCGCATGGTGACAGTGCCCATTATGACAGTGCTCATGGTGACCGCGCCCACAGTGACATTGTCCACGGTGAAAGTGCTCACGGTGACACTGCCCATGGTGATAGTGCTCACGGTGATAGTGCTCATGGTGACATTGTCCAAGGTTATAGTGCTCATGGTGACAGTGCTCATGGTGATAGCGCTCATGGTGACAGTGCCCTTGGTGATAGTGCTCATGGTGATAGTGCTCATGTAGACATTTCCCATGGTGACAGTGCTCATGTTGACAGTCCCCATGGTGACTGTGCTCATGCTGGCGGTGTACATGGTTGGAGTTCCCATGGTGAAATTCCTTATGGTGGCACTGCTCATGATGATAGTGCTCATGGTGACAGTGTCCATGATGAGAGTGCCAACGGTTACAGTGCTCATGTTGACACTGCCCATGGTTACAGTGCACACAATGACAGTTCCCACGGTGACAGTGCTCACGGTGACAGTGCTAATGGTGATAGTGCCCATGGTAATAGTGCTCACCCTGAGAGTTCCCATGGTGATATTGCTCATGGTGACACTGCCAATGCTGTTAGTGCTCACGGTGATAGTGCTCATGGTGACAGATGCCATGCTGACAGTGCTCATGGTGAGAGTTCCCATGGTGACAGTACTCATGTTGACAGTTCCCATGGTGACAGTGTCCATGGTGACAGTGCACATGGTGACAGTTTCCATGGTGTCAGTGCTCATGTTGACAGAGCCCACGGTGACAGTGCTCATGGTGAGAGTTCCCATGGTGACAGTGCTCATCTTGAGAGTGCCCATGGTGACCGTTCTCATGGTGACAGTTCCAATGTTGATAGTGCTCACCGTAATAGTGCCCATGGTGACAGTTCCCATGGATTCAGTGCCCATGGTGACAGTGCTCATTGTGACAGTGCCCACGGTGATAGAGCTCATGGTGGCAATTCGCATGGTGACAGTGCTCATGGTGACAGTGCCCTTGGTGATATTACACATGGTAATAATGCTCACGGTGACAGTGCCCATGGTGATAGTGCTCATGGTGATACTGCTCATGGTAATAGTGCTCATGGTGAAACTGCCCAAGTTGACAGTGCCCATGGTGACACGGCCCAAAGTGACATTTCCCATGGTGACAGTGCTAATGTTGAGAATTCCCATGGTGATAGTGCACATGGTGTCAGTTCCCATGGTGACAGTGCTCACTGTGACAGTTCCAATGATTACATTGCTTATGGTGGCAGTTTCCATGGTGGCAGTTCCCAAGATGACAGTGCTCATGGTGACATTTCCCATGGTAACAGAGCTCATGATGACAGTGTCCATGGTGACAGTGGCCATGTTGAAAGTGTCCATGGTGACAGTGCTCATGGTGACACTGCCCATGGTGACTGTGCTCATTCTGGCGGTGTACATGGTTGGAGTTCCCATGGTGAAATTCCTCATGGTGGCACTGCCCATGATGATAGTGATCATGGTGACAGTTCCCATGGTGACAGTGCACACGGTGACATTGCCCACGGTGACAGTGCTCATGGTGAAAGTTCGCATGGTGACAGTGCCCATGGTGACAGTGCTCAAGGTGACACAGCCCATGGTGACTGTGCTAAAGCTGGTGGTGTACATGGTTGTAGTTCTCATGGTGAAATTCCTCATGGTGGCACTGCCCATGATGATAGTGCTCATGGTGACAGTGCCCATGGTGACATTTCTCATGGTGACAGTGCTCATGGTGAGAGTTCCCATGGTGACAGTGCTCATTTTGACAGTGCCCATGGTTACCGTTCCCATGGTGACACTTCCCATGGTGATAGGGCTCATGGTGACAGTGCACACGGTGACAGTGCCCATGGTGACAGTGCTCACGGTGATAGTGCTCATGGTGATACTGCCCATGGTAATAGTGCTCATGGTGACACTGCCCATGGTGATATTGCTCACGGTGACACTGCCCATGGTGATAGTGCTCACGGTGATAGTGCTCATGGTGACAGTTCCCATGGTTACAGTGCCCATGGTGACAGTGCTCCTGGTGACAGTGCCCACGGTGACAATGCTCATGGTGATAGTGCTCACGGTGACAGTTCGCATGGTGACAGGGCCCATGTTGAAAGTGCCCATGGTGACAGTGCTTATGGTGGCACTGCCCATGGTGAATGTGCTCATGCTGGCAGTGTACCTGGTTGGAGTTCCGATGGTGAAATTCCTCATGGTAGCACTGCCCATTATGATAGTGCTCATGGTGACAGTGTCCATGGTGACAGTGCCTATGGTGACAGTGCCCATTGTGATAGTGCTCATGGTGACAGTGCTCACGGTGACAGTGCCCTTGGTGATAGTGCTCATGGTGACAGTGCTCATGGGGACAGTGCACACGGTGACAGTACCCACGGTGACAGTGCTCACGGTGATAGAGCTCATGGTGATATTGCCCATGGTAATAGTGCTCATGTTGACAGTGCCCATGGTGATATTGCTCATGGTGACACTGCCCATGGTGATAGTGCTGACGGTGATAGTGCTCATGGTGACAGTTCCCATGGTGACTGTGCCCATGGTGACAGTGCTCATGGTGACAGTACCGACGGTGACAGTGCTCATGGTGACAGTGCTCAGGGTGATAGTGCTCACGATGACAGTGGTCACGGTGACAGTTCCCTTGGTGATAGTGCTCACGGTGATAGTGCCCATGGTGACACTGCCCATGGTGATATTGCTCATGGTGACACTGCCCATGGTAATAGTGCTCATGGTGATAGTGTTCACATTGACAGTGCCTTTGGTGACAATTCTCATGGTGACACTGCCCATGGTGACAGTTCGCATGCTGACAGTGCCCATGTTGAAAGTTCCCATGGTGACAGTGTTCATGGTGATAATGCCCATGGTGACTTTGCTCATGCTGGCGGTGTACAGGGTTGGTGTTCCCATGTTGAAATTCCTCATGATGATAGTGTTGATGGTGACAGTGTCCATGTTGACAGTGCCAATGGTGACAGTGCTCATGGTGACACTGCCCATGGTGACATTTCGCAAGGTGACAGTGCCCATGTTGAAAGTGCCCATGGTGACAGTGACCATGGTGACACTTCCCATGTTGAAAGTGTTCATGGTGAGAGTGTCCATGATGAAAATGCCCATGGTGAGAGTGCCCATGGTGACAGTGTCTATGGTGATAGTGCTCATGGTGACAATGCCCATGGTGATATTGATCACGGTGACACTGCCCACGGTGATAGTGCTCATGGTGACATTTTCCATGGTGAGAGTGCTCATGTTGACATTGTCCATGGTGACCGTGCCCATGGTGACTATGCTCTTGCTAAGAATTCCCATGATGACATTACCCATGGTGACAGTACCCATGGCGACAGTGCCCATGGTGACAGTGCTCATGGTGACAGTGCTCACAGTGACAGTGCCCTTGGTGATAGTGCCCATGGTAATAGTGCTCACGGTGACAGTGCCCATGGTGACAGTTACCATGGTGACAGTGCCCACAGTGAAAGTGCTCATGGTGACATTACCCACGGTGACAGTACTCATGGTGAGAGTACGCATGGTGACAGTGCCCATGGTGACAGTGCTCATGGTGACACAGCCCATGGTGACTGTGCTAAAGCTGGCGGTGCATATGGTTGGAGTTCCCATGGTGAAATTCCTCATGGTGGCACTGCCCATGATGATAGTGCTCATGGTGACAGTGCCCATGGTGACATTTCCCATGGTGACAGTGCTCATGGTGAGAGTACTCACGGTGATAGTTCTCATGGTGACAGTGCCCGTGGTGATAGTGCCCATGGTGATAGTGCTCATGGTGATAGTGCTCATGGTGACAGTTCGCATGGTGACAGTGCCCACTTTGAAAGTGCCCATGGTGACAGTACCCATGGTGACTGTGCCCATGGTGACAGTGCCCATGGTGACAGTGCTCATTGTGAGAATTGCCATGGTGACAGTGCTAATGTTGACATTGCCCATGGTGACAGTTCCCAAGGTGATAGTGCTCATGGTGACAGTGCTATTGGTGACAGTGCACTCGGTGAGAATGTCCACACTTACATTGCTCACGTTGATAGTGCTCATGGTGATAGTGCCAATTTTAATAGTGCTCATGGTGACCGTGCCCATGTTGATGTTGCTCAAGGTGACACTTCCCATGGTGATAGTGCTCACGGTGATAGTGCTAATGGTGACACTGCCCTTGGTGATAGTGCTCATGGTGATAGTGCTCATGGTAATAGTGCTCATGTTGACGCTGCCCATGGTGACAGTGCCCATGGTGACACTGCCCATAGTGACATTTCCCATGGTGACAGTGCTCATGGTGAGAGTTCCCATGGTGACAGTGCACATGTTGACAGTTCCGATGGTGACAGTGCTCACGGTGACAGTGCTCACTGTGGCAGTGCCAATGGTTACAGTGCTCATGGTGGCAGTGTCCATGGTGGCAGTTCCCAAGATGACAGTGCTCATGGTGACATTTCCCATGGTAACAGAACTCAGGATGACAGTGTCCATGGTGACAGTGCCCATGGTGAGAGTGGCCATGTTGAAATTGCCCATGGTGACAGTGCTCATGGTGACACTGCCCATGGGGACTGTGCTCATGCTGGCGTTGAACAAGGTTGAACAAGGTTGGAGTTCCCATGGTGAAAATCCTCATGGTGGCACTACCCATGATAATAGTGCTCATGGTGACAGTGTACATCGTGAGAGTGCCCATGGTAACAATGCTCATGGAGAAACTGCCCATGGTGACAGTGCCCAAGGTGATATTCCCATGGTGACAGTGCTCATTTTGACAGTGCACACGGTGACAGTGCCCACAGTGACAGTGCTCACGGTGATAGTGTTAATGGTAATATTGCTCATGGTGACACTGCCCATGGTTATAGTGCTCACGGTGATAGTGCTCATGGTGACAGTTCCCAAGGTGACAGTGCCCACGGTGATAGTGCTCATGGTGACATTGCCCACGGTGACAGTGCTCATGGTGAGAGTTTGCATGGTGACAGTGCCCATGGTTACAGTGCTCATGGTCACACAACCCATGGTGACTGTGCTAAAGCTGGCGGTGTACATGGTTGGAGTTCCCATGGTGAAATTCCTCATGGTGGCACTGCCCATGATGATAGTGTTCATGGTGACAGTGTCCATGGTGACAGTGCCCATTGTGATAGTGCTCACGGTGATAGTGCCCTCAGTGACAGTTCTAATGGTGACAATTCCATGGTGACAGTGCCCATGATGACTATGCTCATGCTTGCTGTGTACATGCTTGGAGATCCCATGGTGAAATTCCTCATGGTGGCACTGCCCATGATGATAGTGCTCATGGTGACAGTGCCCACGGTGACAGTGCTCATGGTGACAGTGCTCATGGTGACAGTGCCCTTGGTGATAGTACCCATGGTAAAAGTGCTCATGGTGACATTGCCCATGGTGATATTGCTCACGGTGACACCGCCCATGGTGATAGTGCTCAAGGTGATAGTGCTCATGGTGACGGTTCCCATGGTTACAGTGCCCATGGTGACAGTGCTCATGCTGACAGTGCTCACGGTGACTATGCTCATGGTGACAGTGCTCACGGTGATAGTGCTCAAGGTGACAGTTAGCATGGTGACAGGGCTCATGTTGAAAGTGCCCATGGTGACACTGCTCATGGTGGCACTGCCCATGGTGACTGTGCTCATGCTGGCGGTGTACATGGTTGGAGTTCCGATGGTGAAATTCCTCATGGTAGCACTGCCCATGATGATAGTGCTCACGGTGAAAGTGTCCATGGTGACAGTGCCTATGGTGACAGTGCCCATTGTGATAGTGCTCATGGTGATAGTGCCCAAAGTGACAGTGCTCATTGTGACAGTTCCTATGGTGACAGTGCCCATGATGATAGTGCTCATGGTAAAAGTTCCCACTGTGATAGTGCTCACGGTGAAAGTGCTCACGGTGACAGTGCCCTTGGTGATAGTGCTCTTGGTGATAGTGCTCATGGTAATAGTGCACATGGTGGCACTGCCCATGGTGACAGTGCCCATGGTGACACTGCCCATAGTAACATTTCCCATGGTGACAGTGCTCATGTTGACAGTGACCATGGTGAGTGTGCCCATGGTGACAGTGCCCATGGTGACAGTGTCCATGGTGACAGTGCTCACCTTGACAGTGCCCTTGGTGATAGTACCCATGTTAATATTGCTCACGGTTACAGTGCCCATGGTGATAGTGCTCATGGTGATAGTGCTCATGGTGATAGTTCGCATGGTGACAGTGCCCATGTGGAAAGTCTCCATGAAGGCAGTGCTCATGGTGACACTGCCCATGGTGACTGTGCCCTTGCTGGCGGTGTACATGTTTGGAGTTCCCATGGTGAAATTCCTTATGGTGGCACTGCCCATGATGATAGTGTTCATCGTGACAATGTCCATGGTGACAGTGCCTATGGTGACAGTGCCCATTGTGATAGTGCTCACGGTGATAGTGCCCTCAGTGTCAGTTCTAATGGTGACAGTTCCCATGGTGATAGAGCCCATGATGACAGTGCTCATGGTGACAGTGCCCACGGTAACATTGCTCATGGTGACAGTGCTCACGGTGACAGTAACCTTGGTGATAGTACCCATGGTAATAGAGGTCACGGTGACAGTGCCCATTTTGATATTGCTCGCGGTGACACTGCCCATGGTGATAGTGCTCACGGTGATAGTGCTCAGGGTGACAGTTCCCATGGTTACATTGCCCATGGTGACAGTGCTCATGGTGACAGTGCCCGTGGTGACTATGCTCATGGTGACATTGCTCACAGAGATACTGCTCATGGTGACAGTTCGCATGGCGACAGGGCCCATGTTAAAAGTGCCCATGGTGACAGTGCTCATGGTGGCACTGCCCATGGTGACTGTGCTCATGCTGGTGGTGTACATGGTTGGAGTTCCCATGGTGAAATTCCTTATTGTGGCAATGCCCATGATGATAGTGCTCATGGTGACAGTGCCCAAGGTGACAGTGCCCATGGTGACATTTCCCATCTTGACAGTGCGCATGGTGAGAGTTCCCATGGTGACAATGCTCATGTTGAAAATACCCAAGGTGACAGTGCTCATGGTGACAGTGTCCACGGTGACAATTCTCATGGTGACAGTGCTCACAGTGATAGTGCTCCTGGTGACAGTGCTCCCGCTGACAGTTCCCTTGGTGATAGTGCTCATGGTAATACTGCTGATGGTGATAGTGCTCATGGTGACGGTTCGCATGGTGAGACTGCCCATGTTGAAAGTGCCCATGGTTGCAGTGATCATGTTGACACTGCCCATTGTGACTGTGCTCATGCTGGCGGTGTACATAGTTGGAGTTCCCATGGTGAAATTCCTTATGGTGGCACTGCCCATGATGATAGTTTTCATGGTAACAGTGTCCATGTTGACAGTGCCTATGCTGCCAGTGCCCATTGTGATAGTGCTCACGGTGATAGTGTCCACAGAGACAGTGCTCATGGTGACAGTGCCCATGGTGACAGAGCTCACGGTGACAATGCCCTTGGTGATAGTACCCATGGTAATAGGGGTCACGGTGACAGTGCCCATGGTGATATTGCTCACGGTTGATACTGCCTATGGTGATAGTGCTCACGGTGATAGTGCTCATGGTAATAGTGCTCATGGTGACACTGCCCATGGTGAGAGTGCCCATGGTGACACTGCCGATAGTGACATTTCTCATGGTGACAGTGCTCATGGTGAGAGTTCCCATGGTGACAGTGCACATGGTGACAGTTCCCATGGTGACAGTGCTCACGGTGACCGTGCTCACTGTGGCAATGCCAATGGTAACATTGTTCATGGTGGCAGTGTCCACGGTGGCGGTTTCCAAGATGACAGTGCTCATGGTGACATTTCCCATGGTAACAGAGCTCATGATGACAGTGTCCATGGTGACAGTGCCCATGGTGACAGTGGCCATGTTGAAAGTGCCCATGATGAAACTGCCCATGGTGACAGTGCCCATAGTGATAGTGCCCATGGTGACATTTCCCATGGTGACAGTGCTAATGGAGAGAGTTCGCATGGTGACAGTGCCCATTATGACAGTGCTCATGGTGACCGCGCCCACAGTGCCATTGTCCACGGTGAAAGTGCTCACGGTGACACTGCCCATGGTGATAGTGCTCACGGTGATAGTGCTCATGGTGACATTGTCCAAGGTTATAGTGCTCATGGTGACAGTGCTCATGGTGATAGCGCTCATGGTGACAGTGCCCTTGGTGATAGTGCTCATGGTGATAGTGCTCATGTAGACATTTCCCATGGTGACAGTGCTCATGTTGACAGTCCCCATGGTGACTGTGCTCATGCTGGCGGTGTACATGGTTGGAGTTACAATGGTGAAATTCCTTATGGTGGCACTGCCCATGATGATAGTGGTCATGGTGAAAGTGTCCATGGTGACAGCGCCCATGGTGACAGTGCCCATGGTGATATTTCCCATGGTGATAGTGCTCATGGTGAGAGTTCCCATGGTGACAGTGCTCATCTTGGCAGTTCCCATAGTGACCGTTCCCATGGTGACAGTTCCCATGGTGATAGGGCTCATGGTTACAGTGCTCATGGTGACAGTGTACACGGTGACACTGCCTGCAGTGACAGTGCTCATGGTGATAATGGTCATGCTTATAGTGCCCACGGTGACAGTAGTCATGGTGAAAGTGTTCACGGTGATAGTGCTCACGGTGACAGTGCCCTTAATGATAGTGCTCACGGTGATAGTGCTCGTTGTGACAGTTCCCATCATGACAGTGCCCATGGTGACAGTGCGCATGGTGACAGTGCCCTGGGTGATTGTGCCCATGGTGACAGTGTCCATGGTGACCGTTCTCATGGTGACAGTGCTCATGATGACAGTGCCCACAGTGGCAGTGCCAATGGTTACAGTGCTCATGGTGGAAGTGTCCGTGCCGGCAGTTCCTAAGATGACATTGCTCATGGTGACAGTTCCCCTGTTAATACAGCTCATGATGACAGTGTCCTTTGTGATAGTGCCCATGGTGACAGTGCCCATGGTGACACAGGCCCTGGTGACTGTGCTCATGCTGGCGGTGTACATGGTTGGAGTTCCCATGGTGAAATTACTCATGGTGGCACTGCTCATGATGATAGTGCTCATGGTGACAGTGTCCATGATGAGAGTGCCAACGGTTACAGTGCTCATGTTGACACTGCCCATGGTTACAGTGCACACAATGACAGTTCCCACGGTGACAGTGCTCACGGTGACAGTGCTAATGGTGATAGTGCCCATGGTAATAGTGCTCACCCTGAGAGTTCCCATGGTGATATTGCTCATGGTGACACTGCCAATGCTGTTAGTGCTCACGGTGATAGTGCTCATGGTGACAGATGCCATGCTGACAGTGCTCATGGTGAGAGTTCCCATGGTGACAGTACTCATGTTGACAGTTCCCATGGTGACAGTGTCCATGGTGACAGTGCACATGGTGACAGTTTCCATGGTGTCAGTGCTCATGTTGACAGAGCCCACGGTGACAGTGCTCATGGTGAGAGTTCCCATGGTGACAGTGCTCATCTTGAGAGTGCCCATGGTGACCGTTCTCATGGTGACAGTTCCAATGTTGATAGTGCTCACCGTAATAGTGCCCATGGTGACAGTTCCCATGGATTCAGTGCCCATGGTGACAGTGCTCATTGTGACAGTGCCCACGGTGATAGAGCTCATGGTGGCAATTCGCATGGTGACAGTGCTCATGGTGACAGTGCCCTTGGTGATATTACACATGGTAATAATGCTCACGGTGACAGTGCCCATGGTGATAGTGCTCATGGTGATACTGCTCATGGTAATAGTGCTCATGGTGAAACTGCCCAAGTTGACAGTGCCCATGGTGACACGGCCCAAAGTGACATTTCCCATGGTGACAGTGCTAATGTTGAGAATTCCCATGGTGATAGTGCACATGGTGTCAGTTCCCATGGTGACAGTGCTCACTGTGACAGTTCCAATGATTACATTGCTTATGGTGGCAGTTTCCATGGTGGCAGTTCCCAAGATGACAGTGCTCATGGTGACATTTCCCATGGTAACAGAGCTCATGATGACAGTGTCCATGGTGACAGTGGCCATGTTGAAAGTGTCCATGGTGACAGTGCTCATGGTGACACTGCCCATGGTGACTGTGCTCATTCTGGCGGTGTACATGGTTGGAGTTCCCATGGTGAAATTCCTCATGGTGGCACTGCCCATGATGATAGTGATCATGGTGACAGTTCCCATGGTGACAGTGCACACGGTGACATTGCCCACGGTGACAGTGCTCATGGTGAAAGTTCGCATGGTGACAGTGCCCATGGTGACAGTGCTCAAGGTGACACAGCCCATGGTGACTGTGCTAAAGCTGGTGGTGTACATGGTTGTAGTTCTCATGGTGAAATTCCTCATGGTGGCACTGCCCATGATGATAGTGCTCATGGTGACAGTGCCCATGGTGACATTTCTCATGGTGACAGTGCTCATGGTGAGAGTTCCCATGGTGACAGTGCTCATTTTGACAGTGCCCATGGTTACCGTTCCCATGGTGACACTTCCCATGGTGATAGGGCTCATGGTGACAGTGCACACGGTGACAGTGCCCATGGTGACAGTGCTCACGGTGATAGTGCTCATGGTGATACTGCCCATGGTAATAGTGCTCATGGTGACACTGCCCATGGTGATATTGCTCACGGTGACACTGCCCATGGTGATAGTGCTCACGGTGATAGTGCTCATGGTGACAGTTCCCATGGTTACAGTGCCCATGGTGACAGTGCTCCTGGTGACAGTGCCCACGGTGACAATGCTCATGGTGATAGTGCTCACGGTGACAGTTCGCATGGTGACAGGGCCCATGTTGAAAGTGCCCATGGTGACAGTGCTTATGGTGGCACTGCCCATGGTGAATGTGCTCATGCTGGCAGTGTACCTGGTTGGAGTTCCGATGGTGAAATTCCTCATGGTAGCACTGCCCATTATGATAGTGCTCATGGTGACAGTGTCCATGGTGACAGTGCCTATGGTGACAGTGCCCATTGTGATAGTGCTCATGGTGACAGTGCTCACGGTGACAGTGCCCTTGGTGATAGTGCTCATGGTGACAGTGCTCATGGGGACAGTGCACACGGTGACAGTGCCCACGGTGACAGTGCTCACGGTGATAGAGCTCATGGTGATATTGCCCATGGTAATAGTGCTCATGTTGACAGTGCCCATGGTGATATTGCTCATGGTGACACTGCCCATGGTGATAGTGCTGACGGTGATAGTGCTCATGGTGACAGTTCCCATGGTGACTGTGCCCATGGTGACAGTGCTCATGGTGACAGTACCGACGGTGACAGTGCTCATGGTGACAGTGCTCAGGGTGATAGTGCTCACGATGACAGTGGTCACGGTGACAGTTCCCTTGGTGATAGTGCTCACGGTGATAGTGCCCATGGTGACACTGCCCATGGTGATATTGCTCATGGTGACACTGCCCATGGTAATAGTGCTCATGGTGATAGTGTTCACATTGACAGTGCCTTTGGTGACAATTCTCATGGTGACACTGCCCATGGTGACAGTTCGCATGCTGACAGTGCCCATGTTGAAAGTTCCCATGGTGACAGTGTTCATGGTGATAATGCCCATGGTGACTTTGCTCATGCTGGCGGTGTACAGGGTTGGTGTTCCCATGTTGAAATTCCTCATGATGATAGTGTTGATGGTGACAGTGTCCATGTTGACAGTGCCAATGGTGACAGTGCTCATGGTGACACTGCCCATGGTGACATTTCGCAAGGTGACAGTGCCCATGTTGAAAGTGCCCATGGTGACAGTGACCATGGTGACACTTCCCATGTTGAAAGTGTTCATGGTGAGAGTGTCCATGATGAAAATGCCCATGGTGAGAGTGCCCATGGTGACAGTGTCTATGGTGATAGTGCTCATGGTGACAATGCCCATGGTGATATTGATCACGGTGACACTGCCCACGGTGATAGTGCTCATGGTGACATTTTCCATGGTGAGAGTGCTCATGTTGACATTGTCCATGGTGACCGTGCCCATGGTGACTATGCTCTTGCTAAGAATTCCCATGATGACATTACCCATGGTGACAGTACCCATGGCGACAGTGCCCATGGTGACAGTGCTCATGGTGACAGTGCTCACAGTGACAGTGCCCTTGGTGATAGTGCCCATGGTAATAGTGCTCACGGTGACAGTGCCCATGGTGACAGTTACCATGGTGACAGTGCCCACAGTGAAAGTGCTCATGGTGACATTACCCACGGTGACAGTACTCATGGTGAGAGTACGCATGGTGACAGTGCCCATGGTGACAGTGCTCATGGTGACACAGCCCATGGTGACTGTGCTAAAGCTGGCGGTGCATATGGTTGGAGTTCCCATGGTGAAATTCCTCATGGTGGCACTGCCCATGATGATAGTGCTCATGGTGACAGTGCCCATGGTGACATTTCCCATGGTGACAGTGCTCATGGTGAGAGTACTCACGGTGATAGTTCTCATGGTGACAGTGCCCGTGGTGATAGTGCCCATGGTGATAGTGCTCATGGTGATAGTGCTCATGGTGACAGTTCGCATGGTGACAGTGCCCACTTTGAAAGTGCCCATGGTGACAGTACCCATGGTGACTGTGCCCATGGTGACAGTGCCCATGGTGACAGTGCTCATTGTGAGAATTGCCATGGTGACAGTGCTAATGTTGACATTGCCCATGGTGACCGTTCCCATGGTGACAGTTCCCAAGGTGATAGTGCTCATGGTGACAGTGCTATTGGTGACAGTGCACTCGGTGAGAATGCCCACACTTACATTGCTCACGTTGATAGTGCTCATGGTGATAGTGCCAATTTTAATAGTGCTCATGGTGACCGTGCCCATGTTGATGTTGCTCAAGGTGACACTTCCCATGGTGATAGTGCTCACGGTGATAGTGCTAATGGTGACACTGCCCTTGGTGATAGTGCTCATGGTGATAGTGCTCATGGTAATAGTGCTCATGTTGACGCTGCCCATGGTGACAGTGCCCATGTTGACACTGCCCATAGTGACATTTCCCATGGTGACAGTGCTCATGGTGAGAGTTCCCATGGTGACAGTGCACATGTTGACAGTTCCGATGGTGACAGTGCTCACGGTGACAGTGCTCACTGTGGCAGTGCCAATGGTTACAGTGCTCATGGTGGCAGTGTCCATGGTGGCAGTTCCCAAGATGACAGTGCTCATGGTGACATTTCCCATGGTAACAGAACTCAGGATGACAGTGTCCATGGTGACAGTGCCCATGGTGAGAGTGGCCATGTTGAAATTGCCCATGGTGACAGTGCTCATGGTGACACTGCCCATGGGGACTGTGCTCATGCTGGCGTTGAACAAGGTTGAACAAGGTTGGAGTTCCCATGGTGAAAATCCTCATGGTGGCACTACCCATGATAATAGTGCTCATGGTGACAGTGTACATCGTGAGAGTGCCCATGGTAACAATGCTCATGGAGAAACTGCCCATGGTGACAGTGCCCAAGGTGATATTCCCATGGTGACAGTGCTCATTTTGACAGTGCACACGGTGACAGTGCCCACAGTGACAGTGCTCACGGTGATAGTGTTAATGGTAATATTGCTCATGGTGACACTGCCATGGTTATAGTGCTCACGGTGATAGTGCTCATGGTGACAGTTCCCAAGGTGACAGTGCCCACGGTGATAGTGCTCATGGTGACATTGCCCACGGTGACAGTGCTCATGGTGAGAGTTTGCATGGTGACAGTGCCCATGGTTACAGTGCTCATGGTCACACAACCCATGGTGACTGTGCTAAAGCTGGCGGTGTACATGGTTGGAGTTCCCATGGTGAAATTCCTCATGGTGGCACTGCCCATGATGATAGTGTTCATGGTGACAGTGTCCATGGTGACAGTGCCCATTGTGATAGTGCTCACGGTGATAGTGCCCTCAGTGACAGTTCTAATGGTGACAATTCCATGGTGACAGTGCCCATGATGACTATGCTCATGCTGGCTGTGTACATGCTTGGAGATCCCATGGTGAAATTCCTCATGGTGGCACTGCCCATGATGATAGTGCTCATGGTGACAGTGCCCACGGTGACAGTGCTCATGGTGACAGTGCTCATGGTGACAGTGCCCTTGGTGATAGTACCCATGGTAAAAGTGCTCATGGTGACATTGCCCATGGTGATATTGCTCACGGTGACACCGCCCATGGTGATAGTGCTCAAGGTGATAGTGCTCATGGTGACGGTTCCCATGGTTACAGTGCCCATGGTGACAGTGCTCATGCTGACAGTGCTCACGGTGACTATGCTCATGGTGACAGTGCTCACGGTGATAGTGCTCAAGGTGACAGTTAGCATGGTGACAGGGCTCATGTTGAAAGTGCCCATGGTGACACTGCTCATGGTGGCACTGCCCATGGTGACTGTGCTCATGCTGGCGGTGTACATGGTTGGAGTTCCGATGGTGAAATTCCTCATGGTAGCACTGCCCATGATGATAGTGCTCACGGTGAAAGTGTCCATGGTGACAGTGCCTATGGTGACAGTGCCCATTGTGATAGTGCTCATGGTGATAGCGCCCAAAGTGACAGTGCTCATTGTGACAGTTCCTATGGTGACAGTGCCCATGATGATAGTGCTCATGGTAAAAGTTCCCACTGTGATAGTGCTCACGGTGAAAGTGCTCACGGTGACAGTGCCCTTGGTGATAGTGCTCTTGGTGATAGTGCTCATGGTAATAGTGCACATGGTGACACTGCCCATGGTGACAGTGCCCATGGTGACACTGCCCATAGTAACATTTCCCATGGTGACAGTGCTCATGTTGACAGTGCCCATGGTGACAGTGACCATGGTGAGTGTGCCCATGGTGACAGTGCCCATGGTGACAGTGTCCATGGTGACAGTGCTCACCTTGACAGTGCCCTTGGTGATAGTACCCATGTTAATATTGCTCACGGTTACAGTGCCCATGGTGATAGTGCTCATGGTGATAGTGCTCATGGTGACAGTTACCTTGGTGATAGTGCTCATGGTGATAGTGCTCATGGTGATAGTTCGCATGGTGACAGTGCCCATGTGGAAAGTCTCCATGAAGGCAGTGCTCATGGTGACACTGCCCATGGTGACTGTGCCCTTGCTGGCGGTGTACATGTTTGGAGTTCCCATGGTGAAATTCCTTATGGTGGCACTGCCCATGATGATAGTGTTCATCGTGACAATGTCCATGGTGACAGTGCCTATGGTGACAGTGCCCATTGTGATAGTGCTCACGGTGATAGTGCCCTCAGTGTCAGTTCTAATGGTGACAGTTCCCATGGTGATAGAGCCCATGATGACAGTGCTCATGGTGACAGTGCCCACGGTAACATTGCTCATGGTGACAGTGCTCACGGTGACAGTAACCTTGGTGATAGTACCCATGGTAATAGAGGTCACGGTGACAGTGCCCATTTTGATATTGCTCACGGTGACACTGCCCATGGTGATAGTGCTCACGGTGATAGTGCTCAGGGTGACAGTTCCCATGGTTACATTGCCCATGGTGACAGTGCTCATGGTGACAGTGCCCGTGGTGACTATGCTCATGGTGACATTGCTCACAGAGATACTGCTCATGGTGACAGTTCGCATGGCGACAGGGCCCATGTTAAAAGTGCCCATGGTGACAGTGCTCATGGTGGCACTGCCCATGGTGACTGTGCTCATGCTGGTGGTGTACATGGTTGGAGTTCCCATGGTGAAATTCCTTATTGTGGCAATGCCCATGATGATAGTGCTCATGGTGACAGTGCCCAAGGTGACAGTGCCCATGGTGACATTTCCCATCTTGACAGTGCGCATGGTGAGAGTTCCCATGGTGACAATGCTCATGTTGAAAATACCCAAGGTGACAGTGCTCATGGTGACAGTGTCCACGGTGACAATTCTCATGGTGACAGTGCTCACAGTGATAGTGCTCCTGGTGACAGTGCTCCCGCTGACAGTTCCCTTGGTGATAGTGCTCATGGTAATACTGCTGATGGTGATAGTGCTCATGGTGACGGTTCGCATGGTGAGACTGCCCATGTTGAAAGTGCCCATGGTTGCAGTGATCATGTTGACACTGCCCATTGTGACTGTGCTCATGCTGGCGGTGTACATAGTTGGAGTTCCCATGGTGAAATTCCTTATGGTGGCACTGCCCATGATGATAGTTTTCATGGTAACAGTGTCCATGTTGACAGTGCCTATGCTGCCAGTGCCCATTGTGATAGTGCTCACGGTGATAGTGTCCACAGAGACAGTGCTCATGGTGACAGTGCCCATGGTGACAGAGCTCACGGTGACAATGCCCTTGGTGATAGTACCCATGGTAATAGGGGTCACGGTGACAGTGCCCATGGTGATATTGCTCACGGTTGATACTGCCTATGGTGATAGTGCTCACGGTGATAGTGCTCATGGTAATAGTGCTCATGGTGACACTGCCCATGGTGAGAGTGCCCATGGTGACACTGCCGATAGTGACATTTCTCATGGTGACAGTGCTCATGGTGAGAGTTCCCATGGTGACAGTGCACATGGTGACAGTTCCCATGGTGACAGTGCTCACGGTGACCGTGCTCACTGTGGCAATGCCAATGGTAACATTGTTCATGGTGGCAGTGTCCACGGTGGCGGTTTCCAAGATGACAGTGCTCATGGTGACATTTCCCATGGTAACAGAGCTCATGATGACAGTGTCCATGGTGACAGTGCCCATGGTGACAGTGGCCATGTTGAAAGTGCCCATGATGAAACTGCCCATGGTGACAGTGCCCATAGTGATAGTGCCCATGGTGACATTTCCCATGGTGACAGTGCTAATGGAGAGAGTTCGCATGGTGACAGTGCCCATTATGACAGTGCTCATGGTGACCGCGCCCACAGTGCCATTGTCCACGGTGAAAGTGCTCACGGTGACACTGCCCATGGTGATAGTGCTCACGGTGATAGTGCTCATGGTGACATTGTCCAAGGTTATAGTGCTCATGGTGACAGTGCTCATGGTGATAGCGCTCATGGTGACAGTGCCCTTGGTGATAGTGCTCATGGTGATAGTGCTCATGTAGACATTTCCCATGGTGACAGTGCTCATGTTGACAGTCCCCATGGTGACTGTGCTCATGCTGGCGGTGTACATGGTTGGAGTTACAATGGTGAAATTCCTTATGGTGGCACTGCCCATGATGATAGTGGTCATGGTGAAAGTGTCCATGGTGACAGCGCCCATGGTGACAGTGCCCATGGTGATATTTCCCATGGTGATAGTGCTCATGGTGAGAGTTCCCATGGTGACAGTGCTCATCTTGGCAGTTCCCATAGTGACCGTTCCCATGGTGACAGTTCCCATGGTGATAGGGCTCATGGTTACAGTGCTCATGGTGACAGTGTACACGGTGACACTGCCTGCAGTGACAGTGCTCATGGTGATAATGGTCATGCTTATAGTGCCCACGGTGACAGTAGTCATGGTGAAAGTGTTCACGGTGATAGTGCTCACGGTGACAGTGCCCTTAATGATAGTGCTCACGGTGATAGTGCTCGTTGTGACAGTTCCCATCATGACAGTGCCCATGGTGACAGTGCGCATGGTGACAGTGCCCTGGGTGATTGTGCCCATGGTGACAGTGTCCATGGTGACCGTTCTCATGGTGACAGTGCTCATGATGACAGTGCCCACAGTGGCAGTGCCAATGGTTACAGTGCTCATGGTGGAAGTGTCCGTGCCGGCAGTTCCTAAGATGACATTGCTCATGGTGACAGTTCCCCTGTTAATACAGCTCATGATGACAGTGTCCTTTGTGATAGTGCCCATGGTGACAGTGCCCATGGTGACACAGGCCCTGGTGACTGTGCTCATGCTGGCGGTGTACATGGTTGGAGTTCCCATGGTGAAATTACTCATGGTGGCACTGCTCATGATGATAGTGCTCATGGTGACAGTGTCCATGATGAGAGTGCCAACGGTTACAGTGCTCATGTTGACACTGCCCATGGTTACAGTGCACACAATGACAGTTCCCACGGTGACAGTGCTCACGGTGACAGTGCTAATGGTGATAGTGCCCATGGTAATAGTGCTCACCCTGAGAGTTCCCATGGTGATATTGCTCATGGTGACACTGCCAATGCTGTTAGTGCTCACGGTGATAGTGCTCATGGTGACAGATGCCATGCTGACAGTGCTCATGGTGAGAGTTCCCATGGTGACAGTACTCATGTTGACAGTTCCCATGGTGACAGTGTCCATGGTGACAGTGCACATGGTGACAGTTTCCATGGTGTCAGTGCTCATGTTGACAGAGCCCACGGTGACAGTGCTCATGGTGAGAGTTCCCATGGTGACAGTGCTCATCTTGAGAGTGCCCATGGTGACCGTTCTCATGGTGACAGTTCCAATGTTGATAGTGCTCACCGTAATAGTGCCCATGGTGACAGTTCCCATGGATTCAGTGCCCATGGTGACAGTGCTCATTGTGACAGTGCCCACGGTGATAGAGCTCATGGTGGCAATTCGCATGGTGACAGTGCTCATGGTGACAGTGCCCTTGGTGATATTACACATGGTAATAATGCTCACGGTGACAGTGCCCATGGTGATAGTGCTCATGGTGATACTGCTCATGGTAATAGTGCTCATGGTGAAACTGCCCAAGTTGACAGTGCCCATGGTGACACGGCCCAAAGTGACATTTCCCATGGTGACAGTGCTAATGTTGAGAATTCCCATGGTGATAGTGCACATGGTGTCAGTTCCCATGGTGACAGTGCTCACTGTGACAGTTCCAATGATTACATTGCTTATGGTGGCAGTTTCCATGGTGGCAGTTCCCAAGATGACAGTGCTCATGGTGACATTTCCCATGGTAACAGAGCTCATGATGACAGTGTCCATGGTGACAGTGGCCATGTTGAAAGTGTCCATGGTGACAGTGCTCATGGTGACACTGCCCATGGTGACTGTGCTCATTCTGGCGGTGTACATGGTTGGAGTTCCCATGGTGAAATTCCTCATGGTGGCACTGCCCATGATGATAGTGATCATGGTGACAGTTCCCATGGTGACAGTGCACACGGTGACATTGCCCACGGTGACAGTGCTCATGGTGAAAGTTCGCATGGTGACAGTGCCCATGGTGACAGTGCTCAAGGTGACACAGCCCATGGTGACTGTGCTAAAGCTGGTGGTGTACATGGTTGTAGTTCTCATGGTGAAATTCCTCATGGTGGCACTGCCCATGATGATAGTGCTCATGGTGACAGTGCCCATGGTGACATTTCTCATGGTGACAGTGCTCATGGTGAGAGTTCCCATGGTGACAGTGCTCATTTTGACAGTGCCCATGGTTACCGTTCCCATGGTGACACTTCCCATGGTGATAGGGCTCATGGTGACAGTGCACACGGTGACAGTGCCCATGGTGACAGTGCTCACGGTGATAGTGCTCATGGTGATACTGCCCATGGTAATAGTGCTCATGGTGACACTGCCCATGGTGATATTGCTCACGGTGACACTGCCCATGGTGATAGTGCTCACGGTGATAGTGCTCATGGTGACAGTTCCCATGGTTACAGTGCCCATGGTGACAGTGCTCCTGGTGACAGTGCCCACGGTGACAATGCTCATGGTGATAGTGCTCACGGTGACAGTTCGCATGGTGACAGGGCCCATGTTGAAAGTGCCCATGGTGACAGTGCTTATGGTGGCACTGCCCATGGTGAATGTGCTCATGCTGGCAGTGTACCTGGTTGGAGTTCCGATGGTGAAATTCCTCATGGTAGCACTGCCCATTATGATAGTGCTCATGGTGACAGTGTCCATGGTGACAGTGCCTATGGTGACAGTGCCCATTGTGATAGTGCTCATGGTGACAGTGCTCACGGTGACAGTGCCCTTGGTGATAGTGCTCATGGTGACAGTGCTCATGGGGACAGTGCACACGGTGACAGTGCCCACGGTGACAGTGCTCACGGTGATAGAGCTCATGGTGATATTGCCCATGGTAATAGTGCTCATGTTGACAGTGCCCATGGTGATATTGCTCATGGTGACACTGCCCATGGTGATAGTGCTGACGGTGATAGTGCTCATGGTGACAGTTCCCATGGTGACTGTGCCCATGGTGACAGTGCTCATGGTGACAGTACCGACGGTGACAGTGCTCATGGTGACAGTGCTCAGGGTGATAGTGCTCACGATGACAGTGGTCACGGTGACAGTTCCCTTGGTGATAGTGCTCACGGTGATAGTGCCCATGGTGACACTGCCCATGGTGATATTGCTCATGGTGACACTGCCCATGGTAATAGTGCTCATGGTGATAGTGTTCACATTGACAGTGCCTTTGGTGACAATTCTCATGGTGACACTGCCCATGGTGACAGTTCGCATGCTGACAGTGCCCATGTTGAAAGTTCCCATGGTGACAGTGTTCATGGTGATAATGCCCATGGTGACTTTGCTCATGCTGGCGGTGTACAGGGTTGGTGTTCCCATGTTGAAATTCCTCATGATGATAGTGTTGATGGTGACAGTGTCCATGTTGACAGTGCCAATGGTGACAGTGCTCATGGTGACACTGCCCATGGTGACATTTCGCAAGGTGACAGTGCCCATGTTGAAAGTGCCCATGGTGACAGTGACCATGGTGACACTTCCCATGTTGAAAGTGTTCATGGTGAGAGTGTCCATGATGAAAATGCCCATGGTGAGAGTGCCCATGGTGACAGTGTCTATGGTGATAGTGCTCATGGTGACAATGCCCATGGTGATATTGATCACGGTGACACTGCCCACGGTGATAGTGCTCATGGTGACATTTTCCATGGTGAGAGTGCTCATGTTGACATTGTCCATGGTGACCGTGCCCATGGTGACTATGCTCTTGCTAAGAATTCCCATGATGACATTACCCATGGTGACAGTACCCATGGCGACAGTGCCCATGGTGACAGTGCTCATGGTGACAGTGCTCACAGTGACAGTGCCCTTGGTGATAGTGCCCATGGTAATAGTGCTCACGGTGACAGTGCCCATGGTGACAGTTACCATGGTGACAGTGCCCACAGTGAAAGTGCTCATGGTGACATTACCCACGGTGACAGTACTCATGGTGAGAGTACGCATGGTGACAGTGCCCATGGTGACAGTGCTCATGGTGACACAGCCCATGGTGACTGTGCTAAAGCTGGCGGTGCATATGGTTGGAGTTCCCATGGTGAAATTCCTCATGGTGGCACTGCCCATGATGATAGTGCTCATGGTGACAGTGCCCATGGTGACATTTCCCATGGTGACAGTGCTCATGGTGAGAGTACTCACGGTGATAGTTCTCATGGTGACAGTGCCCGTGGTGATAGTGCCCATGGTGATAGTGCTCATGGTGATAGTGCTCATGGTGACAGTTCGCATGGTGACAGTGCCCACTTTGAAAGTGCCCATGGTGACAGTACCCATGGTGACTGTGCCCATGGTGACAGTGCCCATGGTGACAGTGCTCATTGTGAGAATTGCCATGGTGACAGTGCTAATGTTGACATTGCCCATGGTGACCGTTCCCATGGTGACAGTTCCCAAGGTGATAGTGCTCATGGTGACAGTGCTATTGGTGACAGTGCACTCGGTGAGAATGCCCACACTTACATTGCTCACGTTGATAGTGCTCATGGTGATAGTGCCAATTTTAATAGTGCTCATGGTGACCGTGCCCATGTTGATGTTGCTCAAGGTGACACTTCCCATGGTGATAGTGCTCACGGTGATAGTGCTAATGGTGACACTGCCCTTGGTGATAGTGCTCATGGTGATAGTGCTCATGGTAATAGTGCTCATGTTGACGCTGCCCATGGTGACAGTGCCCATGTTGACACTGCCCATAGTGACATTTCCCATGGTGACAGTGCTCATGGTGAGAGTTCCCATGGTGACAGTGCACATGTTGACAGTTCCGATGGTGACAGTGCTCACGGTGACAGTGCTCACTGTGGCAGTGCCAATGGTTACAGTGCTCATGGTGGCAGTGTCCATGGTGGCAGTTCCCAAGATGACAGTGCTCATGGTGACATTTCCCATGGTAACAGAACTCAGGATGACAGTGTCCATGGTGACAGTGCCCATGGTGAGAGTGGCCATGTTGAAATTGCCCATGGTGACAGTGCTCATGGTGACACTGCCCATGGGGACTGTGCTCATGCTGGCGTTGAACAAGGTTGAACAAGGTTGGAGTTCCCATGGTGAAAATCCTCATGGTGGCACTACCCATGATAATAGTGCTCATGGTGACAGTGTACATCGTGAGAGTGCCCATGGTAACAATGCTCATGGAGAAACTGCCCATGGTGACAGTGCCCAAGGTGATATTCCCATGGTGACAGTGCTCATTTTGACAGTGCACACGGTGACAGTGCCCACAGTGACAGTGCTCACGGTGATAGTGTTAATGGTAATATTGCTCATGGTGACACTGCCATGGTTATAGTGCTCACGGTGATAGTGCTCATGGTGACAGTTCCCAAGGTGACAGTGCCCACGGTGATAGTGCTCATGGTGACATTGCCCACGGTGACAGTGCTCATGGTGAGAGTTTGCATGGTGACAGTGCCCATGGTTACAGTGCTCATGGTCACACAACCCATGGTGACTGTGCTAAAGCTGGCGGTGTACATGGTTGGAGTTCCCATGGTGAAATTCCTCATGGTGGCACTGCCCATGATGATAGTGTTCATGGTGACAGTGTCCATGGTGACAGTGCCCATTGTGATAGTGCTCACGGTGATAGTGCCCTCAGTGACAGTTCTAATGGTGACAATTCCATGGTGACAGTGCCCATGATGACTATGCTCATGCTGGCTGTGTACATGCTTGGAGATCCCATGGTGAAATTCCTCATGGTGGCACTGCCCATGATGATAGTGCTCATGGTGACAGTGCCCACGGTGACAGTGCTCATGGTGACAGTGCTCATGGTGACAGTGCCCTTGGTGATAGTACCCATGGTAAAAGTGCTCATGGTGACATTGCCCATGGTGATATTGCTCACGGTGACACCGCCCATGGTGATAGTGCTCAAGGTGATAGTGCTCATGGTGACGGTTCCCATGGTTACAGTGCCCATGGTGACAGTGCTCATGCTGACAGTGCTCACGGTGACTATGCTCATGGTGACAGTGCTCACGGTGATAGTGCTCAAGGTGACAGTTAGCATGGTGACAGGGCTCATGTTGAAAGTGCCCATGGTGACACTGCTCATGGTGGCACTGCCCATGGTGACTGTGCTCATGCTGGCGGTGTACATGGTTGGAGTTCCGATGGTGAAATTCCTCATGGTAGCACTGCCCATGATGATAGTGCTCACGGTGAAAGTGTCCATGGTGACAGTGCCTATGGTGACAGTGCCCATTGTGATAGTGCTCATGGTGATAGTGCCCAAAGTGACAGTGCTCATTGTGACAGTTCCTATGGTGACAGTGCCCATGATGATAGTGCTCATGGTAAAAGTTCCCACTGTGATAGTGCTCACGGTGAAAGTGCTCACGGTGACAGTGCCCTTGGTGATAGTGCTCTTGGTGATAGTGCTCATGGTAATAGTGCACATGGTGGCACTGCCCATGGTGACAGTGCCCATGGTGACACTGCCCATAGTAACATTTCCCATGGTGACAGTGCTCATGTTGACAGTGCCCATGGTGACAGTGACCATGGTGAGTGTGCCCATGGTGACAGTGCCCATGGTGACAGTGTCCATGGTGACAGTGCTCACCTTGACAGTGCCCTTGGTGATAGTACCCATGTTAATATTGCTCACGGTTACAGTGCCCATGGTGATAGTGCTCATGGTGATAGTGCTCATGGTGATAGTTCGCATGGTGACAGTGCCCATGTGGAAAGTCTCCATGAAGGCAGTGCTCATGGTGACACTGCCCATGGTGACTGTGCCCTTGCTGGCGGTGTACATGTTTGGAGTTCCCATGGTGAAATTCCTTATGGTGGCACTGCCCATGATGATAGTGTTCATCGTGACAATGTCCATGGTGACAGTGCCTATGGTGACAGTGCCCATTGTGATAGTGCTCACGGTGATAGTGCCCTCAGTGTCAGTTCTAATGGTGACAGTTCCCATGGTGATAGAGCCCATGATGACAGTGCTCATGGTGACAGTGCCCACGGTAACATTGCTCATGGTGACAGTGCTCACGGTGACAGTAACCTTGGTGATAGTACCCATGGTAATAGAGGTCACGGTGACAGTGCCCATTTTGATATTGCTCGCGGTGACACTGCCCATGGTGATAGTGCTCACGGTGATAGTGCTCAGGGTGACAGTTCCCATGGTTACATTGCCCATGGTGACAGTGCTCATGGTGACAGTGCCCGTGGTGACTATGCTCATGGTGACATTGCTCACAGAGATACTGCTCATGGTGACAGTTCGCATGGCGACAGGGCCCATGTTAAAAGTGCCCATGGTGACAGTGCTCATGGTGGCACTGCCCATGGTGACTGTGCTCATGCTGGTGGTGTACATGGTTGGAGTTCCCATGGTGAAATTCCTTATTGTGGCAATGCCCATGATGATAGTGCTCATGGTGACAGTGCCCAAGGTGACAGTGCCCATGGTGACATTTCCCATCTTGACAGTGCGCATGGTGAGAGTTCCCATGGTGACAATGCTCATGTTGAAAATACCCAAGGTGACAGTGCTCATGGTGACAGTGTCCACGGTGACAATTCTCATGGTGACAGTGCTCACAGTGATAGTGCTCCTGGTGACAGTGCTCCCGCTGACAGTTCCCTTGGTGATAGTGCTCATGGTAATACTGCTGATGGTGATAGTGCTCATGGTGACGGTTCGCATGGTGAGACTGCCCATGTTGAAAGTGCCCATGGTTGCAGTGATCATGTTGACACTGCCCATTGTGACTGTGCTCATGCTGGCGGTGTACATAGTTGGAGTTCCCATGGTGAAATTCCTTATGGTGGCACTGCCCATGATGATAGTTTTCATGGTAACAGTGTCCATGTTGACAGTGCCTATGCTGCCAGTGCCCATTGTGATAGTGCTCACGGTGATAGTGTCCACAGAGACAGTGCTCATGGTGACAGTGCCCATGGTGACAGAGCTCACGGTGACAATGCCCTTGGTGATAGTACCCATGGTAATAGGGGTCACGGTGACAGTGCCCATGGTGATATTGCTCACGGTTGATACTGCCTATGGTGATAGTGCTCACGGTGATAGTGCTCATGGTAATAGTGCTCATGGTGACACTGCCCATGGTGAGAGTGCCCATGGTGACACTGCCGATAGTGACATTTCTCATGGTGACAGTGCTCATGGTGAGAGTTCCCATGGTGACAGTGCACATGGTGACAGTTCCCATGGTGACAGTGCTCACGGTGACCGTGCTCACTGTGGCAATGCCAATGGTAACATTGTTCATGGTGGCAGTGTCCACGGTGGCGGTTTCCAAGATGACAGTGCTCATGGTGACATTTCCCATGGTAACAGAGCTCATGATGACAGTGTCCATGGTGACAGTGCCCATGGTGACAGTGGCCATGTTGAAAGTGCCCATGATGAAACTGCCCATGGTGACAGTGCCCATAGTGATAGTGCCCATGGTGACATTTCCCATGGTGACAGTGCTAATGGAGAGAGTTCGCATGGTGACAGTGCCCATTATGACAGTGCTCATGGTGACCGCGCCCACAGTGACATTGTCCACGGTGAAAGTGCTCACGGTGACACTGCCCATGGTGATAGTGCTCACGGTGATAGTGCTCATGGTGACATTGTCCAAGGTTATAGTACTCATGGTGACAGTGCTCATGGTGATAGCGCTCATGGTGACAGTGCCCTTGGTGATAGTGCTCATGGTGATAGTGCTCATGTAGACATTTCCCATGGTGACAGTGCTCATGTTGACAGTCCCCATGGTGACTGTGCTCATGCTGGCGGTGTACATGGTTGGAGTTACAATGGTGAAATTCCTTATGGTGGCACTGCCCATGATGATAGTGGTCATGGTGAAAGTGTCCATGGTGACAGCGCCCATGGTGACAGTGCCCATGGTGATATTTCCCATGGTGATAGTGCTCATGGTGAGAGTTCCCATGGTGACAGTGCTCATCTTGGCAGTTCCCATAGTGACCGTTCCCATGGTGACAGTTCCCATGGTGATAGGGCTCATGGTTACAGTGCTCATGGTGACAGTGTACACGGTGACACTGCCTGCAGTGACAGTGCTCATGGTGATAATGGTCATGCTTATAGTGCCCACGGTGACAGTAGTCATGGTGAAAGTGTTCACGGTGATAGTGCTCACGGTGACAGTGCCCTTAATGATAGTGCTCACGGTGATAGTGCTCGTTGTGACAGTTCCCATCATGACAGTGCCCATGGTGACAGTGCGCATGGTGACAGTGCCCTGGGTGATTGTGCCCATGGTGACAGTGTCCATGGTGACCGTTCTCATGGTGACAGTGCTCATGATGACAGTGCCCACAGTGGCAGTGCCAATGGTTACAGTGCTCATGGTGGAAGTGTCCGTGCCGGCAGTTCCTAAGATGACATTGCTCATGGTGACAGTTCCCCTGTTAATACAGCTCATGATGACAGTGTCCTTTGTGATAGTGCCCATGGTGACAGTGCCCATGGTGACACAGGCCCTGGTGACTGTGCTCATGCTGGCGGTGTACATGGTTGGAGTTCCCATGGTGAAATTACTCATGGTGGCACTGCTCATGATGATAGTGCTCATGGTGACAGTGTCCATGATGAGAGTGCCAACGGTTACAGTGCTCATGTTGACACTGCCCATGGTTACAGTGCACACAATGACAGTTCCCACGGTGACAGTGCTCACGGTGACAGTGCTAATGGTGATAGTGCCCATGGTAATAGTGCTCACCCTGAGAGTTCCCATGGTGATATTGCTCATGGTGACACTGCCAATGCTGTTAGTGCTCACGGTGATAGTGCTCATGGTGACAGATGCCATGCTGACAGTGCTCATGGTGAGAGTTCCCATGGTGACAGTACTCATGTTGACAGTTCCCATGGTGACAGTGTCCATGGTGACAGTGCACATGGTGACAGTTTCCATGGTGTCAGTGCTCATGTTGACAGAGCCCACGGTGACAGTGCTCATGGTGAGAGTTCCCATGGTGACAGTGCTCATCTTGAGAGTGCCCATGGTGACCGTTCTCATGGTGACAGTTCCAATGTTGATAGTGCTCACCGTAATAGTGCCCATGGTGACAGTTCCCATGGATTCAGTGCCCATGGTGACAGTGCTCATTGTGACAGTGCCCACGGTGATAGAGCTCATGGTGGCAATTCGCATGGTGACAGTGCTCATGGTGACAGTGCCCTTGGTGATATTACACATGGTAATAATGCTCACGGTGACAGTGCCCATGGTGATAGTGCTCATGGTGATACTGCTCATGGTAATAGTGCTCATGGTGAAACTGCCCAAGTTGACAGTGCCCATGGTGACACGGCCCAAAGTGACATTTCCCATGGTGACAGTGCTAATGTTGAGAATTCCCATGGTGATAGTGCACATGGTGTCAGTTCCCATGGTGACAGTGCTCACTGTGACAGTTCCAATGATTACATTGCTTATGGTGGCAGTTTCCATGGTGGCAGTTCCCAAGATGACAGTGCTCATGGTGACATTTCCCATGGTAACAGAGCTCATGATGACAGTGTCCATGGTGACAGTGGCCATGTTGAAAGTGTCCATGGTGACAGTGCTCATGGTGACACTGCCCATGGTGACTGTGCTCATTCTGGCGGTGTACATGGTTGGAGTTCCCATGGTGAAATTCCTCATGGTGGCACTGCCCATGATGATAGTGATCATGGTGACAGTTCCCATGGTGACAGTGCACACGGTGACATTGCCCACGGTGACAGTGCTCATGGTGAAAGTTCGCATGGTGACAGTGCCCATGGTGACAGTGCTCAAGGTGACACAGCCCATGGTGACTGTGCTAAAGCTGGTGGTGTACATGGTTGTAGTTCTCATGGTGAAATTCCTCATGGTGGCACTGCCCATGATGATAGTGCTCATGGTGACAGTGCCCATGGTGACATTTCTCATGGTGACAGTGCTCATGGTGAGAGTTCCCATGGTGACAGTGCTCATTTTGACAGTGCCCATGGTTACCGTTCCCATGGTGACACTTCCCATGGTGATAGGGCTCATGGTGACAGTGCACACGGTGACAGTGCCCATGGTGACAGTGCTCACGGTGATAGTGCTCATGGTGATACTGCCCATGGTAATAGTGCTCATGGTGACACTGCCCATGGTGATATTGCTCACGGTGACACTGCCCATGGTGATAGTGCTCACGGTGATAGTGCTCATGGTGACAGTTCCCATGGTTACAGTGCCCATGGTGACAGTGCTCCTGGTGACAGTGCCCACGGTGACAATGCTCATGGTGATAGTGCTCACGGTGACAGTTCGCATGGTGACAGGGCCCATGTTGAAAGTGCCCATGGTGACAGTGCTTATGGTGGCACTGCCCATGGTGAATGTGCTCATGCTGGCAGTGTACCTGGTTGGAGTTCCGATGGTGAAATTCCTCATGGTAGCACTGCCCATTATGATAGTGCTCATGGTGACAGTGTCCATGGTGACAGTGCCTATGGTGACAGTGCCCATTGTGATAGTGCTCATGGTGACAGTGCTCACGGTGACAGTGCCCTTGGTGATAGTGCTCATGGTGACAGTGCTCATGGGGACAGTGCACACGGTGACAGTGCCCACGGTGACAGTGCTCACGGTGATAGAGCTCATGGTGATATTGCCCATGGTAATAGTGCTCATGTTGACAGTGCCCATGGTGATATTGCTCATGGTGACACTGCCCATGGTGATAGTGCTGACGGTGATAGTGCTCATGGTGACAGTTCCCATGGTGACTGTGCCCATGGTGACAGTGCTCATGGTGACAGTACCGACGGTGACAGTGCTCATGGTGACAGTGCTCAGGGTGATAGTGCTCACGATGACAGTGGTCACGGTGACAGTTCCCTTGGTGATAGTGCTCACGGTGATAGTGCCCATGGTGACACTGCCCATGGTGATATTGCTCATGGTGACACTGCCCATGGTAATAGTGCTCATGGTGATAGTGTTCACATTGACAGTGCCTTTGGTGACAATTCTCATGGTGACACTGCCCATGGTGACAGTTCGCATGCTGACAGTGCCCATGTTGAAAGTTCCCATGGTGACAGTGTTCATGGTGATAATGCCCATGGTGACTTTGCTCATGCTGGCGGTGTACAGGGTTGGTGTTCCCATGTTGAAATTCCTCATGATGATAGTGTTGATGGTGACAGTGTCCATGTTGACAGTGCCAATGGTGACAGTGCTCATGGTGACACTGCCCATGGTGACATTTCGCAAGGTGACAGTGCCCATGTTGAAAGTGCCCATGGTGACAGTGACCATGGTGACACTTCCCATGTTGAAAGTGTTCATGGTGAGAGTGTCCATGATGAAAATGCCCATGGTGAGAGTGCCCATGGTGACAGTGTCTATGGTGATAGTGCTCATGGTGACAATGCCCATGGTGATATTGATCACGGTGACACTGCCCACGGTGATAGTGCTCATGGTGACATTTTCCATGGTGAGAGTGCTCATGTTGACATTGTCCATGGTGACCGTGCCCATGGTGACTATGCTCTTGCTAAGAATTCCCATGATGACATTACCCATGGTGACAGTACCCATGGCGACAGTGCCCATGGTGACAGTGCTCATGGTGACAGTGCTCACAGTGACAGTGCCCTTGGTGATAGTGCCCATGGTAATAGTGCTCACGGTGACAGTGCCCATGGTGACAGTTACCATGGTGACAGTGCCCACAGTGAAAGTGCTCATGGTGACATTACCCACGGTGACAGTACTCATGGTGAGAGTACGCATGGTGACAGTGCCCATGGTGACAGTGCTCATGGTGACACAGCCCATGGTGACTGTGCTAAAGCTGGCGGTGCATATGGTTGGAGTTCCCATGGTGAAATTCCTCATGGTGGCACTGCCCATGATGATAGTGCTCATGGTGACAGTGCCCATGGTGACATTTCCCATGGTGACAGTGCTCATGGTGAGAGTACTCACGGTGATAGTTCTCATGGTGACAGTGCCCGTGGTGATAGTGCCCATGGTGATAGTGCTCATGGTGATAGTGCTCATGGTGACAGTTCGCATGGTGACAGTGCCCACTTTGAAAGTGCCCATGGTGACAGTACCCATGGTGACTGTGCCCATGGTGACAGTGCCCATGGTGACAGTGCTCATTGTGAGAATTGCCATGGTGACAGTGCTAATGTTGACATTGCCCATGGTGACCGTTCCCATGGTGACAGTTCCCAAGGTGATAGTGCTCATGGTGACAGTGCTATTGGTGACAGTGCACTCGGTGAGAATGCCCACACTTACATTGCTCACGTTGATAGTGCTCATGGTGATAGTGCCAATTTTAATAGTGCTCATGGTGACCGTGCCCATGTTGATGTTGCTCAAGGTGACACTTCCCATGGTGATAGTGCTCACGGTGATAGTGCTAATGGTGACACTGCCCTTGGTGATAGTGCTCATGGTGATAGTGCTCATGGTAATAGTGCTCATGTTGACGCTGCCCATGGTGACAGTGCCCATGTTGACACTGCCCATAGTGACATTTCCCATGGTGACAGTGCTCATGGTGAGAGTTCCCATGGTGACAGTGCACATGTTGACAGTTCCGATGGTGACAGTGCTCACGGTGACAGTGCTCACTGTGGCAGTGCCAATGGTTACAGTGCTCATGGTGGCAGTGTCCATGGTGGCAGTTCCCAAGATGACAGTGCTCATGGTGACATTTCCCATGGTAACAGAACTCAGGATGACAGTGTCCATGGTGACAGTGCCCATGGTGAGAGTGGCCATGTTGAAATTGCCCATGGTGACAGTGCTCATGGTGACACTGCCCATGGGGACTGTGCTCATGCTGGCGTTGAACAAGGTTGAACAAGGTTGGAGTTCCCATGGTGAAAATCCTCATGGTGGCACTACCCATGATAATAGTGCTCATGGTGACAGTGTACATCGTGAGAGTGCCCATGGTAACAATGCTCATGGAGAAACTGCCCATGGTGACAGTGCCCAAGGTGATATTCCCATGGTGACAGTGCTCATTTTGACAGTGCACACGGTGACAGTGCCCACAGTGACAGTGCTCACGGTGATAGTGTTAATGGTAATATTGCTCATGGTGACACTGCCATGGTTATAGTGCTCACGGTGATAGTGCTCATGGTGACAGTTCCCAAGGTGACAGTGCCCACGGTGATAGTGCTCATGGTGACATTGCCCACGGTGACAGTGCTCATGGTGAGAGTTTGCATGGTGACAGTGCCCATGGTTACAGTGCTCATGGTCACACAACCCATGGTGACTGTGCTAAAGCTGGCGGTGTACATGGTTGGAGTTCCCATGGTGAAATTCCTCATGGTGGCACTGCCCATGATGATAGTGTTCATGGTGACAGTGTCCATGGTGACAGTGCCCATTGTGATAGTGCTCACGGTGATAGTGCCCTCAGTGACAGTTCTAATGGTGACAATTCCATGGTGACAGTGCCCATGATGACTATGCTCATGCTGGCTGTGTACATGCTTGGAGATCCCATGGTGAAATTCCTCATGGTGGCACTGCCCATGATGATAGTGCTCATGGTGACAGTGCCCACGGTGACAGTGCTCATGGTGACAGTGCTCATGGTGACAGTGCCCTTGGTGATAGTACCCATGGTAAAAGTGCTCATGGTGACATTGCCCATGGTGATATTGCTCACGGTGACACCGCCCATGGTGATAGTGCTCAAGGTGATAGTGCTCATGGTGACGGTTCCCATGGTTACAGTGCCCATGGTGACAGTGCTCATGCTGACAGTGCTCACGGTGACTATGCTCATGGTGACAGTGCTCACGGTGATAGTGCTCAAGGTGACAGTTAGCATGGTGACAGGGCTCATGTTGAAAGTGCCCATGGTGACACTGCTCATGGTGGCACTGCCCATGGTGACTGTGCTCATGCTGGCGGTGTACATGGTTGGAGTTCCGATGGTGAAATTCCTCATGGTAGCACTGCCCATGATGATAGTGCTCACGGTGAAAGTGTCCATGGTGACAGTGCCTATGGTGACAGTGCCCATTGTGATAGTGCTCATGGTGATAGTGCCCAAAGTGACAGTGCTCATTGTGACAGTTCCTATGGTGACAGTGCCCATGATGATAGTGCTCATGGTAAAAGTTCCCACTGTGATAGTGCTCACGGTGAAAGTGCTCACGGTGACAGTGCCCTTGGTGATAGTGCTCTTGGTGATAGTGCTCATGGTAATAGTGCACATGGTGACACTGCCCATGGTGACAGTGCCCATGGTGACACTGCCCATAGTAACATTTCCCATGGTGACAGTGCTCATGTTGACAGTGCCCATGGTGACAGTGACCATGGTGAGTGTGCCCATGGTGACAGTGCCCATGGTGACAGTGTCCATGGTGACAGTGCTCACCTTGACAGTGCCCTTGGTGATAGTACCCATGTTAATATTGCTCACGGTTACAGTGCCCATGGTGATAGTGCTCATGGTGATAGTGCTCATGGTGATAGTTCGCATGGTGACAGTGCCCATGTGGAAAGTCTCCATGAAGGCAGTGCTCATGGTGACACTGCCCATGGTGACTGTGCCCTTGCTGGCGGTGTACATGTTTGGAGTTCCCATGGTGAAATTCCTTATGGTGGCACTGCCCATGATGATAGTGTTCATCGTGACAATGTCCATGGTGACAGTGCCTATGGTGACAGTGCCCATTGTGATAGTGCTCACGGTGATAGTGCCCTCAGTGTCAGTTCTAATGGTGACAGTTCCCATGGTGATAGAGCCCATGATGACAGTGCTCATGGTGACAGTGCCCACGGTAACATTGCTCATGGTGACAGTGCTCACGGTGACAGTAACCTTGGTGATAGTACCCATGGTAATAGAGGTCACGGTGACAGTGCCCATTTTGATATTGCTCACGGTGACACTGCCCATGGTGATAGTGCTCACGGTGATAGTGCTCAGGGTGACAGTTCCCATGGTTACATTGCCCATGGTGACAGTGCTCATGGTGACAGTGCCCGTGGTGACTATGCTCATGGTGACATTGCTCACAGAGATACTGCTCATGGTGACAGTTCGCATGGCGACAGGGCCCATGTTAAAAGTGCCCATGGTGACAGTGCTCATGGTGGCACTGCCCATGGTGACTGTGCTCATGCTGGTGGTGTACATGGTTGGAGTTCCCATGGTGAAATTCCTTATTGTGGCAATGCCCATGATGATAGTGCTCATGGTGACAGTGCCCAAGGTGACAGTGCCCATGGTGACATTTCCCATCTTGACAGTGCGCATGGTGAGAGTTCCCATGGTGACAATGCTCATGTTGAAAATACCCAAGGTGACAGTGCTCATGGTGACAGTGTCCACGGTGACAATTCTCATGGTGACAGTGCTCACAGTGATAGTGCTCCTGGTGACAGTGCTCCCGCTGACAGTTCCCTTGGTGATAGTGCTCATGGTAATACTGCTGATGGTGATAGTGCTCATGGTGACGGTTCGCATGGTGAGACTGCCCATGTTGAAAGTGCCCATGGTTGCAGTGATCATGTTGACACTGCCCATTGTGACTGTGCTCATGCTGGCGGTGTACATAGTTGGAGTTCCCATGGTGAAATTCCTTATGGTGGCACTGCCCATGATGATAGTTTTCATGGTAACAGTGTCCATGTTGACAGTGCCTATGCTGCCAGTGCCCATTGTGATAGTGCTCACGGTGATAGTGTCCACAGAGACAGTGCTCATGGTGACAGTGCCCATGGTGACAGAGCTCACGGTGACAATGCCCTTGGTGATAGTACCCATGGTAATAGGGGTCACGGTGACAGTGCCCATGGTGATATTGCTCACGGTTGATACTGCCTATGGTGATAGTGCTCACGGTGATAGTGCTCATGGTAATAGTGCTCATGGTGACACTGCCCATGGTGAGAGTGCCCATGGTGACACTGCCGATAGTGACATTTCTCATGGTGACAGTGCTCATGGTGAGAGTTCCCATGGTGACAGTGCACATGGTGACAGTTCCCATGGTGACAGTGCTCACGGTGACCGTGCTCACTGTGGCAATGCCAATGGTAACATTGTTCATGGTGGCAGTGTCCACGGTGGCGGTTTCCAAGATGACAGTGCTCATGGTGACATTTCCCATGGTAACAGAGCTCATGATGACAGTGTCCATGGTGACAGTGCCCATGGTGACAGTGGCCATGTTGAAAGTGCCCATGATGAAACTGCCCATGGTGACAGTGCCCATAGTGATAGTGCCCATGGTGACATTTCCCATGGTGACAGTGCTAATGGAGAGAGTTCGCATGGTGACAGTGCCCATTATGACAGTGCTCATGGTGACCGCGCCCACAGTGCCATTGTCCACGGTGAAAGTGCTCACGGTGACACTGCCCATGGTGATAGTGCTCACGGTGATAGTGCTCATGGTGACATTGTCCAAGGTTATAGTGCTCATGGTGACAGTGCTCATGGTGATAGCGCTCATGGTGACAGTGCCCTTGGTGATAGTGCTCATGGTGATAGTGCTCATGTAGACATTTCCCATGGTGACAGTGCTCATGTTGACAGTCCCCATGGTGACTGTGCTCATGCTGGCGGTGTACATGGTTGGAGTTACAATGGTGAAATTCCTTATGGTGGCACTGCCCATGATGATAGTGGTCATGGTGAAAGTGTCCATGGTGACAGCGCCCATGGTGACAGTGCCCATGGTGATATTTCCCATGGTGATAGTGCTCATGGTGAGAGTTCCCATGGTGACAGTGCTCATCTTGGCAGTTCCCATAGTGACCGTTCCCATGGTGACAGTTCCCATGGTGATAGGGCTCATGGTTACAGTGCTCATGGTGACAGTGTACACGGTGACACTGCCTGCAGTGACAGTGCTCATGGTGATAATGGTCATGCTTATAGTGCCCACGGTGACAGTAGTCATGGTGAAAGTGTTCACGGTGATAGTGCTCACGGTGACAGTGCCCTTAATGATAGTGCTCACGGTGATAGTGCTCGTTGTGACAGTTCCCATCATGACAGTGCCCATGGTGACAGTGCGCATGGTGACAGTGCCCTGGGTGATTGTGCCCATGGTGACAGTGTCCATGGTGACCGTTCTCATGGTGACAGTGCTCATGATGACAGTGCCCACAGTGGCAGTGCCAATGGTTACAGTGCTCATGGTGGAAGTGTCCGTGCCGGCAGTTCCTAAGATGACATTGCTCATGGTGACAGTTCCCCTGTTAATACAGCTCATGATGACAGTGTCCTTTGTGATAGTGCCCATGGTGACAGTGCCCATGGTGACACAGGCCCTGGTGACTGTGCTCATGCTGGCGGTGTACATGGTTGGAGTTCCCATGGTGAAATTACTCATGGTGGCACTGCTCATGATGATAGTGCTCATGGTGACAGTGTCCATGATGAGAGTGCCAACGGTTACAGTGCTCATGTTGACACTGCCCATGGTTACAGTGCACACAATGACAGTTCCCACGGTGACAGTGCTCACGGTGACAGTGCTAATGGTGATAGTGCCCATGGTAATAGTGCTCACCCTGAGAGTTCCCATGGTGATATTGCTCATGGTGACACTGCCAATGCTGTTAGTGCTCACGGTGATAGTGCTCATGGTGACAGATGCCATGCTGACAGTGCTCATGGTGAGAGTTCCCATGGTGACAGTACTCATGTTGACAGTTCCCATGGTGACAGTGTCCATGGTGACAGTGCACATGGTGACAGTTTCCATGGTGTCAGTGCTCATGTTGACAGAGCCCACGGTGACAGTGCTCATGGTGAGAGTTCCCATGGTGACAGTGCTCATCTTGAGAGTGCCCATGGTGACCGTTCTCATGGTGACAGTTCCAATGTTGATAGTGCTCACCGTAATAGTGCCCATGGTGACAGTTCCCATGGATTCAGTGCCCATGGTGACAGTGCTCATTGTGACAGTGCCCACGGTGATAGAGCTCATGGTGGCAATTCGCATGGTGACAGTGCTCATGGTGACAGTGCCCTTGGTGATATTACACATGGTAATAATGCTCACGGTGACAGTGCCCATGGTGATAGTGCTCATGGTGATACTGCTCATGGTAATAGTGCTCATGGTGAAACTGCCCAAGTTGACAGTGCCCATGGTGACACGGCCCAAAGTGACATTTCCCATGGTGACAGTGCTAATGTTGAGAATTCCCATGGTGATAGTGCACATGGTGTCAGTTCCCATGGTGACAGTGCTCACTGTGACAGTTCCAATGATTACATTGCTTATGGTGGCAGTTTCCATGGTGGCAGTTCCCAAGATGACAGTGCTCATGGTGACATTTCCCATGGTAACAGAGCTCATGATGACAGTGTCCATGGTGACAGTGGCCATGTTGAAAGTGTCCATGGTGACAGTGCTCATGGTGACACTGCCCATGGTGACTGTGCTCATTCTGGCGGTGTACATGGTTGGAGTTCCCATGGTGAAATTCCTCATGGTGGCACTGCCCATGATGATAGTGATCATGGTGACAGTTCCCATGGTGACAGTGCACACGGTGACATTGCCCACGGTGACAGTGCTCATGGTGAAAGTTCGCATGGTGACAGTGCCCATGGTGACAGTGCTCAAGGTGACACAGCCCATGGTGACTGTGCTAAAGCTGGTGGTGTACATGGTTGTAGTTCTCATGGTGAAATTCCTCATGGTGGCACTGCCCATGATGATAGTGCTCATGGTGACAGTGCCCATGGTGACATTTCTCATGGTGACAGTGCTCATGGTGAGAGTTCCCATGGTGACAGTGCTCATTTTGACAGTGCCCATGGTTACCGTTCCCATGGTGACACTTCCCATGGTGATAGGGCTCATGGTGACAGTGCACACGGTGACAGTGCCCATGGTGACAGTGCTCACGGTGATAGTGCTCATGGTGATACTGCCCATGGTAATAGTGCTCATGGTGACACTGCCCATGGTGATATTGCTCACGGTGACACTGCCCATGGTGATAGTGCTCACGGTGATAGTGCTCATGGTGACAGTTCCCATGGTTACAGTGCCCATGGTGACAGTGCTCCTGGTGACAGTGCCCACGGTGACAATGCTCATGGTGATAGTGCTCACGGTGACAGTTCGCATGGTGACAGGGCCCATGTTGAAAGTGCCCATGGTGACAGTGCTTATGGTGGCACTGCCCATGGTGAATGTGCTCATGCTGGCAGTGTACCTGGTTGGAGTTCCGATGGTGAAATTCCTCATGGTAGCACTGCCCATTATGATAGTGCTCATGGTGACAGTGTCCATGGTGACAGTGCCTATGGTGACAGTGCCCATTGTGATAGTGCTCATGGTGACAGTGCTCACGGTGACAGTGCCCTTGGTGATAGTGCTCATGGTGACAGTGCTCATGGGGACAGTGCACACGGTGACAGTGCCCACGGTGACAGTGCTCACGGTGATAGAGCTCATGGTGATATTGCCCATGGTAATAGTGCTCATGTTGACAGTGCCCATGGTGATATTGCTCATGGTGACACTGCCCATGGTGATAGTGCTGACGGTGATAGTGCTCATGGTGACAGTTCCCATGGTGACTGTGCCCATGGTGACAGTGCTCATGGTGACAGTACCGACGGTGACAGTGCTCATGGTGACAGTGCTCAGGGTGATAGTGCTCACGATGACAGTGGTCACGGTGACAGTTCCCTTGGTGATAGTGCTCACGGTGATAGTGCCCATGGTGACACTGCCCATGGTGATATTGCTCATGGTGACACTGCCCATGGTAATAGTGCTCATGGTGATAGTGTTCACATTGACAGTGCCTTTGGTGACAATTCTCATGGTGACACTGCCCATGGTGACAGTTCGCATGCTGACAGTGCCCATGTTGAAAGTTCCCATGGTGACAGTGTTCATGGTGATAATGCCCATGGTGACTTTGCTCATGCTGGCGGTGTACAGGGTTGGTGTTCCCATGTTGAAATTCCTCATGATGATAGTGTTGATGGTGACAGTGTCCATGTTGACAGTGCCAATGGTGACAGTGCTCATGGTGACACTGCCCATGGTGACATTTCGCAAGGTGACAGTGCCCATGTTGAAAGTGCCCATGGTGACAGTGACCATGGTGACACTTCCCATGTTGAAAGTGTTCATGGTGAGAGTGTCCATGATGAAAATGCCCATGGTGAGAGTGCCCATGGTGACAGTGTCTATGGTGATAGTGCTCATGGTGACAATGCCCATGGTGATATTGATCACGGTGACACTGCCCACGGTGATAGTGCTCATGGTGACATTTTCCATGGTGAGAGTGCTCATGTTGACATTGTCCATGGTGACCGTGCCCATGGTGACTATGCTCTTGCTAAGAATTCCCATGATGACATTACCCATGGTGACAGTACCCATGGCGACAGTGCCCATGGTGACAGTGCTCATGGTGACAGTGCTCACAGTGACAGTGCCCTTGGTGATAGTGCCCATGGTAATAGTGCTCACGGTGACAGTGCCCATGGTGACAGTTACCATGGTGACAGTGCCCACAGTGAAAGTGCTCATGGTGACATTACCCACGGTGACAGTACTCATGGTGAGAGTACGCATGGTGACAGTGCCCATGGTGACAGTGCTCATGGTGACACAGCCCATGGTGACTGTGCTAAAGCTGGCGGTGCATATGGTTGGAGTTCCCATGGTGAAATTCCTCATGGTGGCACTGCCCATGATGATAGTGCTCATGGTGACAGTGCCCATGGTGACATTTCCCATGGTGACAGTGCTCATGGTGAGAGTACTCACGGTGATAGTTCTCATGGTGACAGTGCCCGTGGTGATAGTGCCCATGGTGATAGTGCTCATGGTGATAGTGCTCATGGTGACAGTTCGCATGGTGACAGTGCCCACTTTGAAAGTGCCCATGGTGACAGTGCCCATGGTGACAGTGCTCATTGTGAGAATTGCCATGGTGACAGTGCTAATGTTGACATTGCCCATGGTGACCGTTCCCATGGTGACAGTTCCCAAGGTGATAGTGCTCATGGTGACAGTGCTATTGGTGACAGTGCACTCGGTGAGAATGCCCACACTTACATTGCTCACGTTGATAGTGCTCATGGTGATAGTGCCAATTTTAATAGTGCTCATGGTGACCGTGCCCATGTTGATGTTGCTCAAGGTGACACTTCCCATGGTGATAGTGCTCACGGTGATAGTGCTAATGGTGACACTGCCCTTGGTGATAGTGCTCATGGTGATAGTGCTCATGGTAATAGTGCTCATGTTGACGCTGCCCATGGTGACAGTGCCCATGTTGACACTGCCCATAGTGACATTTCCCATGGTGACAGTGCTCATGGTGAGAGTTCCCATGGTGACAGTGCACATGTTGACAGTTCCGATGGTGACAGTGCTCACGGTGACAGTGCTCACTGTGGCAGTGCCAATGGTTACAGTGCTCATGGTGGCAGTGTCCATGGTGGCAGTTCCCAAGATGACAGTGCTCATGGTGACATTTCCCATGGTAACAGAACTCAGGATGACAGTGTCCATGGTGACAGTGCCCATGGTGAGAGTGGCCATGTTGAAATTGCCCATGGTGACAGTGCTCATGGTGACACTGCCCATGGGGACTGTGCTCATGCTGGCGTTGAACAAGGTTGAACAAGGTTGGAGTTCCCATGGTGAAAATCCTCATGGTGGCACTACCCATGATAATAGTGCTCATGGTGACAGTGTACATCGTGAGAGTGCCCATGGTAACAATGCTCATGGAGAAACTGCCCATGGTGACAGTGCCCAAGGTGATATTCCCATGGTGACAGTGCTCATTTTGACAGTGCACACGGTGACAGTGCCCACAGTGACAGTGCTCACGGTGATAGTGTTAATGGTAATATTGCTCATGGTGACACTGCCATGGTTATAGTGCTCACGGTGATAGTGCTCATGGTGACAGTTCCCAAGGTGACAGTGCCCACGGTGATAGTGCTCATGGTGACATTGCCCACGGTGACAGTGCTCATGGTGAGAGTTTGCATGGTGACAGTGCCCATGGTTACAGTGCTCATGGTCACACAACCCATGGTGACTGTGCTAAAGCTGGCGGTGTACATGGTTGGAGTTCCCATGGTGAAATTCCTCATGGTGGCACTGCCCATGATGATAGTGTTCATGGTGACAGTGTCCATGGTGACAGTGCCCATTGTGATAGTGCTCACGGTGATAGTGCCCTCAGTGACAGTTCTAATGGTGACAATTCCATGGTGACAGTGCCCATGATGACTATGCTCATGCTGGCTGTGTACATGCTTGGAGATCCCATGGTGAAATTCCTCATGGTGGCACTGCCCATGATGATAGTGCTCATGGTGACAGTGCCCACGGTGACAGTGCTCATGGTGACAGTGCTCATGGTGACAGTGCCCTTGGTGATAGTACCCATGGTAAAAGTGCTCATGGTGACATTGCCCATGGTGATATTGCTCACGGTGACACCGCCCATGGTGATAGTGCTCAAGGTGATAGTGCTCATGGTGACGGTTCCCATGGTTACAGTGCCCATGGTGACAGTGCTCATGCTGACAGTGCTCACGGTGACTATGCTCATGGTGACAGTGCTCACGGTGATAGTGCTCAAGGTGACAGTTAGCATGGTGACAGGGCTCATGTTGAAAGTGCCCATGGTGACACTGCTCATGGTGGCACTGCCCATGGTGACTGTGCTCATGCTGGCGGTGTACATGGTTGGAGTTCCGATGGTGAAATTCCTCATGGTAGCACTGCCCATGATGATAGTGCTCACGGTGAAAGTGTCCATGGTGACAGTGCCTATGGTGACAGTGCCCATTGTGATAGTGCTCATGGTGATAGTGCCCAAAGTGACAGTGCTCATTGTGACAGTTCCTATGGTGACAGTGCCCATGATGATAGTGCTCATGGTAAAAGTTCCCACTGTGATAGTGCTCACGGTGAAAGTGCTCACGGTGACAGTGCCCTTGGTGATAGTGCTCTTGGTGATAGTGCTCATGGTAATAGTGCACATGGTGGCACTGCCCATGGTGACAGTGCCCATGGTGACACTGCCCATAGTAACATTTCCCATGGTGACAGTGCTCATGTTGACAGTGACCATGGTGAGTGTGCCCATGGTGACAGTGCCCATGGTGACAGTGTCCATGGTGACAGTGCTCACCTTGACAGTGCCCTTGGTGATAGTACCCATGTTAATATTGCTCACGGTTACAGTGCCCATGGTGATAGTGCTCATGGTGATAGTGCTCATGGTGATAGTTCGCATGGTGACAGTGCCCATGTGGAAAGTCTCCATGAAGGCAGTGCTCATGGTGACACTGCCCATGGTGACTGTGCCCTTGCTGGCGGTGTACATGTTTGGAGTTCCCATGGTGAAATTCCTTATGGTGGCACTGCCCATGATGATAGTGTTCATCGTGACAATGTCCATGGTGACAGTGCCTATGGTGACAGTGCCCATTGTGATAGTGCTCACGGTGATAGTGCCCTCAGTGTCAGTTCTAATGGTGACAGTTCCCATGGTGATAGAGCCCATGATGACAGTGCTCATGGTGACAGTGCCCACGGTAACATTGCTCATGGTGACAGTGCTCACGGTGACAGTAACCTTGGTGATAGTACCCATGGTAATAGAGGTCACGGTGACAGTGCCCATTTTGATATTGCTCGCGGTGACACTGCCCATGGTGATAGTGCTCACGGTGATAGTGCTCAGGGTGACAGTTCCCATGGTTACATTGCCCATGGTGACAGTGCTCATGGTGACAGTGCCCGTGGTGACTATGCTCATGGTGACATTGCTCACAGAGATACTGCTCATGGTGACAGTTCGCATGGCGACAGGGCCCATGTTAAAAGTGCCCATGGTGACAGTGCTCATGGTGGCACTGCCCATGGTGACTGTGCTCATGCTGGTGGTGTACATGGTTGGAGTTCCCATGGTGAAATTCCTTATTGTGGCAATGCCCATGATGATAGTGCTCATGGTGACAGTGCCCAAGGTGACAGTGCCCATGGTGACATTTCCCATCTTGACAGTGCGCATGGTGAGAGTTCCCATGGTGACAATGCTCATGTTGAAAATACCCAAGGTGACAGTGCTCATGGTGACAGTGTCCACGGTGACAATTCTCATGGTGACAGTGCTCACAGTGATAGTGCTCCTGGTGACAGTGCTCCCGCTGACAGTTCCCTTGGTGATAGTGCTCATGGTAATACTGCTGATGGTGATAGTGCTCATGGTGACGGTTCGCATGGTGAGACTGCCCATGTTGAAAGTGCCCATGGTTGCAGTGATCATGTTGACACTGCCCATTGTGACTGTGCTCATGCTGGCGGTGTACATAGTTGGAGTTCCCATGGTGAAATTCCTTATGGTGGCACTGCCCATGATGATAGTTTTCATGGTAACAGTGTCCATGTTGACAGTGCCTATGCTGCCAGTGCCCATTGTGATAGTGCTCACGGTGATAGTGTCCACAGAGACAGTGCTCATGGTGACAGTGCCCATGGTGACAGAGCTCACGGTGACAATGCCCTTGGTGATAGTACCCATGGTAATAGGGGTCACGGTGACAGTGCCCATGGTGATATTGCTCACGGTTGATACTGCCTATGGTGATAGTGCTCACGGTGATAGTGCTCATGGTAATAGTGCTCATGGTGACACTGCCCATGGTGAGAGTGCCCATGGTGACACTGCCGATAGTGACATTTCTCATGGTGACAGTGCTCATGGTGAGAGTTCCCATGGTGACAGTGCACATGGTGACAGTTCCCATGGTGACAGTGCTCACGGTGACCGTGCTCACTGTGGCAATGCCAATGGTAACATTGTTCATGGTGGCAGTGTCCACGGTGGCGGTTTCCAAGATGACAGTGCTCATGGTGACATTTCCCATGGTAACAGAGCTCATGATGACAGTGTCCATGGTGACAGTGCCCATGGTGACAGTGGCCATGTTGAAAGTGCCCATGATGAAACTGCCCATGGTGACAGTGCCCATAGTGATAGTGCCCATGGTGACATTTCCCATGGTGACAGTGCTAATGGAGAGAGTTCGCATGGTGACAGTGCCCATTATGACAGTGCTCATGGTGACCGCGCCCACAGTGACATTGTCCACGGTGAAAGTGCTCACGGTGACACTGCCCATGGTGATAGTGCTCACGGTGATAGTGCTCATGGTGACATTGTCCAAGGTTATAGTACTCATGGTGACAGTGCTCATGGTGATAGCGCTCATGGTGACAGTGCCCTTGGTGATAGTGCTCATGGTGATAGTGCTCATGTAGACATTTCCCATGGTGACAGTGCTCATGTTGACAGTCCCCATGGTGACTGTGCTCATGCTGGCGGTGTACATGGTTGGAGTTACAATGGTGAAATTCCTTATGGTGGCACTGCCCATGATGATAGTGGTCATGGTGAAAGTGTCCATGGTGACAGCGCCCATGGTGACAGTGCCCATGGTGATATTTCCCATGGTGATAGTGCTCATGGTGAGAGTTCCCATGGTGACAGTGCTCATCTTGGCAGTTCCCATAGTGACCGTTCCCATGGTGACAGTTCCCATGGTGATAGGGCTCATGGTTACAGTGCTCATGGTGACAGTGTACACGGTGACACTGCCTGCAGTGACAGTGCTCATGGTGATAATGGTCATGCTTATAGTGCCCACGGTGACAGTAGTCATGGTGAAAGTGTTCACGGTGATAGTGCTCACGGTGACAGTGCCCTTAATGATAGTGCTCACGGTGATAGTGCTCGTTGTGACAGTTCCCATCATGACAGTGCCCATGGTGACAGTGCGCATGGTGACAGTGCCCTGGGTGATTGTGCCCATGGTGACAGTGTCCATGGTGACCGTTCTCATGGTGACAGTGCTCATGATGACAGTGCCCACAGTGGCAGTGCCAATGGTTACAGTGCTCATGGTGGAAGTGTCCGTGCCGGCAGTTCCTAAGATGACATTGCTCATGGTGACAGTTCCCCTGTTAATACAGCTCATGATGACAGTGTCCTTTGTGATAGTGCCCATGGTGACAGTGCCCATGGTGACACAGGCCCTGGTGACTGTGCTCATGCTGGCGGTGTACATGGTTGGAGTTCCCATGGTGAAATTACTCATGGTGGCACTGCTCATGATGATAGTGCTCATGGTGACAGTGTCCATGATGAGAGTGCCAACGGTTACAGTGCTCATGTTGACACTGCCCATGGTTACAGTGCACACAATGACAGTTCCCACGGTGACAGTGCTCACGGTGACAGTGCTAATGGTGATAGTGCCCATGGTAATAGTGCTCACCCTGAGAGTTCCCATGGTGATATTGCTCATGGTGACACTGCCAATGCTGTTAGTGCTCACGGTGATAGTGCTCATGGTGACAGATGCCATGCTGACAGTGCTCATGGTGAGAGTTCCCATGGTGACAGTACTCATGTTGACAGTTCCCATGGTGACAGTGTCCATGGTGACAGTGCACATGGTGACAGTTTCCATGGTGTCAGTGCTCATGTTGACAGAGCCCACGGTGACAGTGCTCATGGTGAGAGTTCCCATGGTGACAGTGCTCATCTTGAGAGTGCCCATGGTGACCGTTCTCATGGTGACAGTTCCAATGTTGATAGTGCTCACCGTAATAGTGCCCATGGTGACAGTTCCCATGGATTCAGTGCCCATGGTGACAGTGCTCATTGTGACAGTGCCCACGGTGATAGAGCTCATGGTGGCAATTCGCATGGTGACAGTGCTCATGGTGACAGTGCCCTTGGTGATATTACACATGGTAATAATGCTCACGGTGACAGTGCCCATGGTGATAGTGCTCATGGTGATACTGCTCATGGTAATAGTGCTCATGGTGAAACTGCCCAAGTTGACAGTGCCCATGGTGACACGGCCCAAAGTGACATTTCCCATGGTGACAGTGCTAATGTTGAGAATTCCCATGGTGATAGTGCACATGGTGTCAGTTCCCATGGTGACAGTGCTCACTGTGACAGTTCCAATGATTACATTGCTTATGGTGGCAGTTTCCATGGTGGCAGTTCCCAAGATGACAGTGCTCATGGTGACATTTCCCATGGTAACAGAGCTCATGATGACAGTGTCCATGGTGACAGTGGCCATGTTGAAAGTGTCCATGGTGACAGTGCTCATGGTGACACTGCCCATGGTGACTGTGCTCATTCTGGCGGTGTACATGGTTGGAGTTCCCATGGTGAAATTCCTCATGGTGGCACTGCCCATGATGATAGTGATCATGGTGACAGTTCCCATGGTGACAGTGCACACGGTGACATTGCCCACGGTGACAGTGCTCATGGTGAAAGTTCGCATGGTGACAGTGCCCATGGTGACAGTGCTCAAGGTGACACAGCCCATGGTGACTGTGCTAAAGCTGGTGGTGTACATGGTTGTAGTTCTCATGGTGAAATTCCTCATGGTGGCACTGCCCATGATGATAGTGCTCATGGTGACAGTGCCCATGGTGACATTTCTCATGGTGACAGTGCTCATGGTGAGAGTTCCCATGGTGACAGTGCTCATTTTGACAGTGCCCATGGTTACCGTTCCCATGGTGACACTTCCCATGGTGATAGGGCTCATGGTGACAGTGCACACGGTGACAGTGCCCATGGTGACAGTGCTCACGGTGATAGTGCTCATGGTGATACTGCCCATGGTAATAGTGCTCATGGTGACACTGCCCATGGTGATATTGCTCACGGTGACACTGCCCATGGTGATAGTGCTCACGGTGATAGTGCTCATGGTGACAGTTCCCATGGTTACAGTGCCCATGGTGACAGTGCTCCTGGTGACAGTGCCCACGGTGACAATGCTCATGGTGATAGTGCTCACGGTGACAGTTCGCATGGTGACAGGGCCCATGTTGAAAGTGCCCATGGTGACAGTGCTTATGGTGGCACTGCCCATGGTGAATGTGCTCATGCTGGCAGTGTACCTGGTTGGAGTTCCGATGGTGAAATTCCTCATGGTAGCACTGCCCATTATGATAGTGCTCATGGTGACAGTGTCCATGGTGACAGTGCCTATGGTGACAGTGCCCATTGTGATAGTGCTCATGGTGACAGTGCTCACGGTGACAGTGCCCTTGGTGATAGTGCTCATGGTGACAGTGCTCATGGGGACAGTGCACACGGTGACAGTGCCCACGGTGACAGTGCTCACGGTGATAGAGCTCATGGTGATATTGCCCATGGTAATAGTGCTCATGTTGACAGTGCCCATGGTGATATTGCTCATGGTGACACTGCCCATGGTGATAGTGCTGACGGTGATAGTGCTCATGGTGACAGTTCCCATGGTGACTGTGCCCATGGTGACAGTGCTCATGGTGACAGTACCGACGGTGACAGTGCTCATGGTGACAGTGCTCAGGGTGATAGTGCTCACGATGACAGTGGTCACGGTGACAGTTCCCTTGGTGATAGTGCTCACGGTGATAGTGCCCATGGTGACACTGCCCATGGTGATATTGCTCATGGTGACACTGCCCATGGTAATAGTGCTCATGGTGATAGTGTTCACATTGACAGTGCCTTTGGTGACAATTCTCATGGTGACACTGCCCATGGTGACAGTTCGCATGCTGACAGTGCCCATGTTGAAAGTTCCCATGGTGACAGTGTTCATGGTGATAATGCCCATGGTGACTTTGCTCATGCTGGCGGTGTACAGGGTTGGTGTTCCCATGTTGAAATTCCTCATGATGATAGTGTTGATGGTGACAGTGTCCATGTTGACAGTGCCAATGGTGACAGTGCTCATGGTGACACTGCCCATGGTGACATTTCGCAAGGTGACAGTGCCCATGTTGAAAGTGCCCATGGTGACAGTGACCATGGTGACACTTCCCATGTTGAAAGTGTTCATGGTGAGAGTGTCCATGATGAAAATGCCCATGGTGAGAGTGCCCATGGTGACAGTGTCTATGGTGATAGTGCTCATGGTGACAATGCCCATGGTGATATTGATCACGGTGACACTGCCCACGGTGATAGTGCTCATGGTGACATTTTCCATGGTGAGAGTGCTCATGTTGACATTGTCCATGGTGACCGTGCCCATGGTGACTATGCTCTTGCTAAGAATTCCCATGATGACATTACCCATGGTGACAGTACCCATGGCGACAGTGCCCATGGTGACAGTGCTCATGGTGACAGTGTTCACAGTGACAGTGCCCTTGGTGATAGTGCCCATGGTAATAGTGCTCACGGTGACAGTGCCCATGGTGACAGTTACCATGGTGACAGTGCCCACAGTGAAAGTGCTCATGGTGACATTACCCACGGTGACAGTACTCATGGTGAGAGTACGCATGGTGACAGTGCCCATGGTGACAGTGCTCATGGTGACACAGCCCATGGTGACTGTGCTAAAGCTGGCGGTGCATATGGTTGGAGTTCCCATGGTGAAATTCCTCATGGTGGCACTGCCCATGATGATAGTGCTCATGGTGACAGTGCCCATGGTGACATTTCCCATGGTGACAGTGCTCATGGTGAGAGTACTCACGGTGATAGTTCTCATGGTGACAGTGCCCGTGGTGATAGTGCCCATGGTGATAGTGCTCATGGTGATAGTGCTCATGGTGACAGTTCGCATGGTGACAGTGCCCACTTTGAAAGTGCCCATGGTGACAGTACCCATGGTGACTGTGCCCATGGTGACAGTGCCCATGGTGACAGTGCTCATTGTGAGAATTGCCATGGTGACAGTGCTAATGTTGACATTGCCCATGGTGACCGTTCCCATGGTGACAGTTCCCAAGGTGATAGTGCTCATGGTGACAGTGCTATTGGTGACAGTGCACTCGGTGAGAATGCCCACACTTACATTGCTCACGTTGATAGTGCTCATGGTGATAGTGCCAATTTTAATAGTGCTCATGGTGACCGTGCCCATGTTGATGTTGCTCAAGGTGACACTTCCCATGGTGATAGTGCTCACGGTGATAGTGCTAATGGTGACACTGCCCTTGGTGATAGTGCTCATGGTGATAGTGCTCATGGTAATAGTGCTCATGTTGACGCTGCCCATGGTGACAGTGCCCATGTTGACACTGCCCATAGTGACATTTCCCATGGTGACAGTGCTCATGGTGAGAGTTCCCATGGTGACAGTGCACATGTTGACAGTTCCGATGGTGACAGTGCTCACGGTGACAGTGCTCACTGTGGCAGTGCCAATGGTTACAGTGCTCATGGTGGCAGTGTCCATGGTGGCAGTTCCCAAGATGACAGTGCTCATGGTGACATTTCCCATGGTAACAGAACTCAGGATGACAGTGTCCATGGTGACAGTGCCCATGGTGAGAGTGGCCATGTTGAAATTGCCCATGGTGACAGTGCTCATGGTGACACTGCCCATGGGGACTGTGCTCATGCTGGCGTTGAACAAGGTTGAACAAGGTTGGAGTTCCCATGGTGAAAATCCTCATGGTGGCACTACCCATGATAATAGTGCTCATGGTGACAGTGTACATCGTGAGAGTGCCCATGGTAACAATGCTCATGGAGAAACTGCCCATGGTGACAGTGCCCAAGGTGATATTCCCATGGTGACAGTGCTCATTTTGACAGTGCACACGGTGACAGTGCCCACAGTGACAGTGCTCACGGTGATAGTGTTAATGGTAATATTGCTCATGGTGACACTGCCATGGTTATAGTGCTCACGGTGATAGTGCTCATGGTGACAGTTCCCAAGGTGACAGTGCCCACGGTGATAGTGCTCATGGTGACATTGCCCACGGTGACAGTGCTCATGGTGAGAGTTTGCATGGTGACAGTGCCCATGGTTACAGTGCTCATGGTCACACAACCCATGGTGACTGTGCTAAAGCTGGCGGTGTACATGGTTGGAGTTCCCATGGTGAAATTCCTCATGGTGGCACTGCCCATGATGATAGTGTTCATGGTGACAGTGTCCATGGTGACAGTGCCCATTGTGATAGTGCTCACGGTGATAGTGCCCTCAGTGACAGTTCTAATGGTGACAATTCCATGGTGACAGTGCCCATGATGACTATGCTCATGCTGGCTGTGTACATGCTTGGAGATCCCATGGTGAAATTCCTCATGGTGGCACTGCCCATGATGATAGTGCTCATGGTGACAGTGCCCACGGTGACAGTGCTCATGGTGACAGTGCTCATGGTGACAGTGCCCTTGGTGATAGTACCCATGGTAAAAGTGCTCATGGTGACATTGCCCATGGTGATATTGCTCACGGTGACACCGCCCATGGTGATAGTGCTCAAGGTGATAGTGCTCATGGTGACGGTTCCCATGGTTACAGTGCCCATGGTGACAGTGCTCATGCTGACAGTGCTCACGGTGACTATGCTCATGGTGACAGTGCTCACGGTGATAGTGCTCAAGGTGACAGTTAGCATGGTGACAGGGCTCATGTTGAAAGTGCCCATGGTGACACTGCTCATGGTGGCACTGCCCATGGTGACTGTGCTCATGCTGGCGGTGTACATGGTTGGAGTTCCGATGGTGAAATTCCTCATGGTAGCACTGCCCATGATGATAGTGCTCACGGTGAAAGTGTCCATGGTGACAGTGCCTATGGTGACAGTGCCCATTGTGATAGTGCTCATGGTGATAGTGCCCAAAGTGACAGTGCTCATTGTGACAGTTCCTATGGTGACAGTGCCCATGATGATAGTGCTCATGGTAAAAGTTCCCACTGTGATAGTGCTCACGGTGAAAGTGCTCACGGTGACAGTGCCCTTGGTGATAGTGCTCTTGGTGATAGTGCTCATGGTAATAGTGCACATGGTGACACTGCCCATGGTGACAGTGCCCATGGTGACACTGCCCATAGTAACATTTCCCATGGTGACAGTGCTCATGTTGACAGTGCCCATGGTGACAGTGACCATGGTGAGTGTGCCCATGGTGACAGTGCCCATGGTGACAGTGTCCATGGTGACAGTGCTCACCTTGACAGTGCCCTTGGTGATAGTACCCATGTTAATATTGCTCACGGTTACAGTGCCCATGGTGATAGTGCTCATGGTGATAGTGCTCATGGTGATAGTTCGCATGGTGACAGTGCCCATGTTGAAAGTCTCCATGAAGGCAGTGCTCATGGTGACACTGCCCATGGTGACTGTGCCCTTGCTGGCGGTGTACATGTTTGGAGTTCCCATGGTGAAATTCCTTATGGTGGCACTGCCCATGATGATAGTGTTCATCGTGACAATGTCCATGGTGACAGTGCCTATGGTGACAGTGCCCATTGTGATAGTGCTCACGGTGATAGTGCCCTCAGTGTCAGTTCTAATGGTGACAGTTCCCATGGTGATAGAGCCCATGATGACAGTGCTCATGGTGACAGTGCCCACGGTAACATTGCTCATGGTGACAGTGCTCACGGTGACAGTAACCTTGGTGATAGTACCCATGGTAATAGAGGTCACGGTGACAGTGCCCATTTTGATATTGCTCGCGGTGACACTGCCCATGGTGATAGTGCTCACGGTGATAGTGCTCAGGGTGACAGTTCCCATGGTTACATTGCCCATGGTGACAGTGCTCATGGTGACAGTGCCCGTGGTGACTATGCTCATGGTGACATTGCTCACAGAGATACTGCTCATGGTGACAGTTCGCATGGCGACAGGGCCCATGTTAAAAGTGCCCATGGTGACAGTGCTCATGGTGGCACTGCCCATGGTGACTGTGCTCATGCTGGTGGTGTACATGGTTGGAGTTCCCATGGTGAAATTCCTTATTGTGGCAATGCCCATGATGATAGTGCTCATGGTGACAGTGCCCAAGGTGACAGTGCCCATGGTGACATTTCCCATCTTGACAGTGCGCATGGTGAGAGTTCCCATGGTGACAATGCTCATGTTGAAAATACCCAAGGTGACAGTGCTCATGGTGACAGTGTCCACGGTGACAATTCTCATGGTGACAGTGCTCACAGTGATAGTGCTCCTGGTGACAGTGCTCCCGCTGACAGTTCCCTTGGTGATAGTGCTCATGGTAATACTGCTGATGGTGATAGTGCTCATGGTGACGGTTCGCATGGTGAGACTGCCCATGTTGAAAGTGCCCATGGTTGCAGTGATCATGTTGACACTGCCCATTGTGACTGTGCTCATGCTGGCGGTGTACATAGTTGGAGTTCCCATGGTGAAATTCCTTATGGTGGCACTGCCCATGATGATAGTTTTCATGGTAACAGTGTCCATGTTGACAGTGCCTATGCTGCCAGTGCCCATTGTGATAGTGCTCACGGTGATAGTGTCCACAGAGACAGTGCTCATGGTGACAGTGCCCATGGTGACAGAGCTCACGGTGACAATGCCCTTGGTGATAGTACCCATGGTAATAGGGGTCACGGTGACAGTGCCCATGGTGATATTGCTCACGGTTGATACTGCCTATGGTGATAGTGCTCACGGTGATAGTGCTCATGGTAATAGTGCTCATGGTGACACTGCCCATGGTGAGAGTGCCCATGGTGACACTGCCGATAGTGACATTTCTCATGGTGACAGTGCTCATGGTGAGAGTTCCCATGGTGACAGTGCACATGGTGACAGTTCCCATGGTGACAGTGCTCACGGTGACCGTGCTCACTGTGGCAATGCCAATGGTAACATTGTTCATGGTGGCAGTGTCCACGGTGGCGGTTTCCAAGATGACAGTGCTCATGGTGACATTTCCCATGGTAACAGAGCTCATGATGACAGTGTCCATGGTGACAGTGCCCATGGTGACAGTGGCCATGTTGAAAGTGCCCATGATGAAACTGCCCATGGTGACAGTGCCCATAGTGATAGTGCCCATGGTGACATTTCCCATGGTGACAGTGCTAATGGAGAGAGTTCGCATGGTGACAGTGCCCATTATGACAGTGCTCATGGTGACCGCGCCCACAGTGCCATTGTCCACGGTGAAAGTGCTCACGGTGACACTGCCCATGGTGATAGTGCTCACGGTGATAGTGCTCATGGTGACATTGTCCAAGGTTATAGTGCTCATGGTGACAGTGCTCATGGTGATAGCGCTCATGGTGACAGTGCCCTTGGTGATAGTGCTCATGGTGATAGTGCTCATGTAGACATTTCCCATGGTGACAGTGCTCATGTTGACAGTCCCCATGGTGACTGTGCTCATGCTGGCGGTGTACATGGTTGGAGTTACAATGGTGAAATTCCTTATGGTGGCACTGCCCATGATGATAGTGGTCATGGTGAAAGTGTCCATGGTGACAGCGCCCATGGTGACAGTGCCCATGGTGATATTTCCCATGGTGATAGTGCTCATGGTGAGAGTTCCCATGGTGACAGTGCTCATCTTGGCAGTTCCCATAGTGACCGTTCCCATGGTGACAGTTCCCATGGTGATAGGGCTCATGGTTACAGTGCTCATGGTGACAGTGTACACGGTGACACTGCCTGCAGTGACAGTGCTCATGGTGATAATGGTCATGCTTATAGTGCCCACGGTGACAGTAGTCATGGTGAAAGTGTTCACGGTGATAGTGCTCACGGTGACAGTGCCCTTAATGATAGTGCTCACGGTGATAGTGCTCGTTGTGACAGTTCCCATCATGACAGTGCCCATGGTGACAGTGCGCATGGTGACAGTGCCCTGGGTGATTGTGCCCATGGTGACAGTGTCCATGGTGACCGTTCTCATGGTGACAGTGCTCATGATGACAGTGCCCACAGTGGCAGTGCCAATGGTTACAGTGCTCATGGTGGAAGTGTCCGTGCCGGCAGTTCCTAAGATGACATTGCTCATGGTGACAGTTCCCCTGTTAATACAGCTCATGATGACAGTGTCCTTTGTGATAGTGCCCATGGTGACAGTGCCCATGGTGACACAGGCCCTGGTGACTGTGCTCATGCTGGCGGTGTACATGGTTGGAGTTCCCATGGTGAAATTACTCATGGTGGCACTGCTCATGATGATAGTGCTCATGGTGACAGTGTCCATGATGAGAGTGCCAACGGTTACAGTGCTCATGTTGACACTGCCCATGGTTACAGTGCACACAATGACAGTTCCCACGGTGACAGTGCTCACGGTGACAGTGCTAATGGTGATAGTGCCCATGGTAATAGTGCTCACCCTGAGAGTTCCCATGGTGATATTGCTCATGGTGACACTGCCAATGCTGTTAGTGCTCACGGTGATAGTGCTCATGGTGACAGATGCCATGCTGACAGTGCTCATGGTGAGAGTTCCCATGGTGACAGTACTCATGTTGACAGTTCCCATGGTGACAGTGTCCATGGTGACAGTGCACATGGTGACAGTTTCCATGGTGTCAGTGCTCATGTTGACAGAGCCCACGGTGACAGTGCTCATGGTGAGAGTTCCCATGGTGACAGTGCTCATCTTGAGAGTGCCCATGGTGACCGTTCTCATGGTGACAGTTCCAATGTTGATAGTGCTCACCGTAATAGTGCCCATGGTGACAGTTCCCATGGATTCAGTGCCCATGGTGACAGTGCTCATTGTGACAGTGCCCACGGTGATAGAGCTCATGGTGGCAATTCGCATGGTGACAGTGCTCATGGTGACAGTGCCCTTGGTGATATTACACATGGTAATAATGCTCACGGTGACAGTGCCCATGGTGATAGTGCTCATGGTGATACTGCTCATGGTAATAGTGCTCATGGTGAAACTGCCCAAGTTGACAGTGCCCATGGTGACACGGCCCAAAGTGACATTTCCCATGGTGACAGTGCTAATGTTGAGAATTCCCATGGTGATAGTGCACATGGTGTCAGTTCCCATGGTGACAGTGCTCACTGTGACAGTTCCAATGATTACATTGCTTATGGTGGCAGTTTCCATGGTGGCAGTTCCCAAGATGACAGTGCTCATGGTGACATTTCCCATGGTAACAGAGCTCATGATGACAGTGTCCATGGTGACAGTGGCCATGTTGAAAGTGTCCATGGTGACAGTGCTCATGGTGACACTGCCCATGGTGACTGTGCTCATTCTGGCGGTGTACATGGTTGGAGTTCCCATGGTGAAATTCCTCATGGTGGCACTGCCCATGATGATAGTGATCATGGTGACAGTTCCCATGGTGACAGTGCACACGGTGACATTGCCCACGGTGACAGTGCTCATGGTGAAAGTTCGCATGGTGACAGTGCCCATGGTGACAGTGCTCAAGGTGACACAGCCCATGGTGACTGTGCTAAAGCTGGTGGTGTACATGGTTGTAGTTCTCATGGTGAAATTCCTCATGGTGGCACTGCCCATGATGATAGTGCTCATGGTGACAGTGCCCATGGTGACATTTCTCATGGTGACAGTGCTCATGGTGAGAGTTCCCATGGTGACAGTGCTCATTTTGACAGTGCCCATGGTTACCGTTCCCATGGTGACACTTCCCATGGTGATAGGGCTCATGGTGACAGTGCACACGGTGACAGTGCCCATGGTGACAGTGCTCACGGTGATAGTGCTCATGGTGATACTGCCCATGGTAATAGTGCTCATGGTGACACTGCCCATGGTGATATTGCTCACGGTGACACTGCCCATGGTGATAGTGCTCACGGTGATAGTGCTCATGGTGACAGTTCCCATGGTTACAGTGCCCATGGTGACAGTGCTCCTGGTGACAGTGCCCACGGTGACAATGCTCATGGTGATAGTGCTCACGGTGACAGTTCGCATGGTGACAGGGCCCATGTTGAAAGTGCCCATGGTGACAGTGCTTATGGTGGCACTGCCCATGGTGAATGTGCTCATGCTGGCAGTGTACCTGGTTGGAGTTCCGATGGTGAAATTCCTCATGGTAGCACTGCCCATTATGATAGTGCTCATGGTGACAGTGTCCATGGTGACAGTGCCTATGGTGACAGTGCCCATTGTGATAGTGCTCATGGTGACAGTGCTCACGGTGACAGTGCCCTTGGTGATAGTGCTCATGGTGACAGTGCTCATGGGGACAGTGCACACGGTGACAGTGCCCACGGTGACAGTGCTCACGGTGATAGAGCTCATGGTGATATTGCCCATGGTAATAGTGCTCATGTTGACAGTGCCCATGGTGATATTGCTCATGGTGACACTGCCCATGGTGATAGTGCTGACGGTGATAGTGCTCATGGTGACAGTTCCCATGGTGACTGTGCCCATGGTGACAGTGCTCATGGTGACAGTACCGACGGTGACAGTGCTCATGGTGACAGTGCTCAGGGTGATAGTGCTCACGATGACAGTGGTCACGGTGACAGTTCCCTTGGTGATAGTGCTCACGGTGATAGTGCCCATGGTGACACTGCCCATGGTGATATTGCTCATGGTGACACTGCCCATGGTAATAGTGCTCATGGTGATAGTGTTCACATTGACAGTGCCTTTGGTGACAATTCTCATGGTGACACTGCCCATGGTGACAGTTCGCATGCTGACAGTGCCCATGTTGAAAGTTCCCATGGTGACAGTGTTCATGGTGATAATGCCCATGGTGACTTTGCTCATGCTGGCGGTGTACAGGGTTGGTGTTCCCATGTTGAAATTCCTCATGATGATAGTGTTGATGGTGACAGTGTCCATGTTGACAGTGCCAATGGTGACAGTGCTCATGGTGACACTGCCCATGGTGACATTTCGCAAGGTGACAGTGCCCATGTTGAAAGTGCCCATGGTGACAGTGACCATGGTGACACTTCCCATGTTGAAAGTGTTCATGGTGAGAGTGTCCATGATGAAAATGCCCATGGTGAGAGTGCCCATGGTGACAGTGTCTATGGTGATAGTGCTCATGGTGACAATGCCCATGGTGATATTGATCACGGTGACACTGCCCACGGTGATAGTGCTCATGGTGACATTTTCCATGGTGAGAGTGCTCATGTTGACATTGTCCATGGTGACCGTGCCCATGGTGACTATGCTCTTGCTAAGAATTCCCATGATGACATTACCCATGGTGACAGTACCCATGGCGACAGTGCCCATGGTGACAGTGCTCATGGTGACAGTGCTCACAGTGACAGTGCCCTTGGTGATAGTGCCCATGGTAATAGTGCTCACGGTGACAGTGCCCATGGTGACAGTTACCATGGTGACAGTGCCCACAGTGAAAGTGCTCATGGTGACATTACCCACGGTGACAGTACTCATGGTGAGAGTACGCATGGTGACAGTGCCCATGGTGACAGTGCTCATGGTGACACAGCCCATGGTGACTGTGCTAAAGCTGGCGGTGCATATGGTTGGAGTTCCCATGGTGAAATTCCTCATGGTGGCACTGCCCATGATGATAGTGCTCATGGTGACAGTGCCCATGGTGACATTTCCCATGGTGACAGTGCTCATGGTGAGAGTACTCACGGTGATAGTTCTCATGGTGACAGTGCCCGTGGTGATAGTGCCCATGGTGATAGTGCTCATGGTGATAGTGCTCATGGTGACAGTTCGCATGGTGACAGTGCCCACTTTGAAAGTGCCCATGGTGACAGTACCCATGGTGACTGTGCCCATGGTGACAGTGCCCATGGTGACAGTGCTCATTGTGAGAATTGCCATGGTGACAGTGCTAATGTTGACATTGCCCATGGTGACCGTTCCCATGGTGACAGTTCCCAAGGTGATAGTGCTCATGGTGACAGTGCTATTGGTGACAGTGCACTCGGTGAGAATGCCCACACTTACATTGCTCACGTTGATAGTGCTCATGGTGATAGTGCCAATTTTAATAGTGCTCATGGTGACCGTGCCCATGTTGATGTTGCTCAAGGTGACACTTCCCATGGTGATAGTGCTCACGGTGATAGTGCTAATGGTGACACTGCCCTTGGTGATAGTGCTCATGGTGATAGTGCTCATGGTAATAGTGCTCATGTTGACGCTGCCCATGGTGACAGTGCCCATGTTGACACTGCCCATAGTGACATTTCCCATGGTGACAGTGCTCATGGTGAGAGTTCCCATGGTGACAGTGCACATGTTGACAGTTCCGATGGTGACAGTGCTCACGGTGACAGTGCTCACTGTGGCAGTGCCAATGGTTACAGTGCTCATGGTGGCAGTGTCCATGGTGGCAGTTCCCAAGATGACAGTGCTCATGGTGACATTTCCCATGGTAACAGAACTCAGGATGACAGTGTCCATGGTGACAGTGCCCATGGTGAGAGTGGCCATGTTGAAATTGCCCATGGTGACAGTGCTCATGGTGACACTGCCCATGGGGACTGTGCTCATGCTGGCGTTGAACAAGGTTGAACAAGGTTGGAGTTCCCATGGTGAAAATCCTCATGGTGGCACTACCCATGATAATAGTGCTCATGGTGACAGTGTACATCGTGAGAGTGCCCATGGTAACAATGCTCATGGAGAAACTGCCCATGGTGACAGTGCCCAAGGTGATATTCCCATGGTGACAGTGCTCATTTTGACAGTGCACACGGTGACAGTGCCCACAGTGACAGTGCTCACGGTGATAGTGTTAATGGTAATATTGCTCATGGTGACACTGCCATGGTTATAGTGCTCACGGTGATAGTGCTCATGGTGACAGTTCCCAAGGTGACAGTGCCCACGGTGATAGTGCTCATGGTGACATTGCCCACGGTGACAGTGCTCATGGTGAGAGTTTGCATGGTGACAGTGCCCATGGTTACAGTGCTCATGGTCACACAACCCATGGTGACTGTGCTAAAGCTGGCGGTGTACATGGTTGGAGTTCCCATGGTGAAATTCCTCATGGTGGCACTGCCCATGATGATAGTGTTCATGGTGACAGTGTCCATGGTGACAGTGCCCATTGTGATAGTGCTCACGGTGATAGTGCCCTCAGTGACAGTTCTAATGGTGACAATTCCATGGTGACAGTGCCCATGATGACTATGCTCATGCTGGCTGTGTACATGCTTGGAGATCCCATGGTGAAATTCCTCATGGTGGCACTGCCCATGATGATAGTGCTCATGGTGACAGTGCCCACGGTGACAGTGCTCATGGTGACAGTGCTCATGGTGACAGTGCCCTTGGTGATAGTACCCATGGTAAAAGTGCTCATGGTGACATTGCCCATGGTGATATTGCTCACGGTGACACCGCCCATGGTGATAGTGCTCAAGGTGATAGTGCTCATGGTGACGGTTCCCATGGTTACAGTGCCCATGGTGACAGTGCTCATGCTGACAGTGCTCACGGTGACTATGCTCATGGTGACAGTGCTCACGGTGATAGTGCTCAAGGTGACAGTTAGCATGGTGACAGGGCTCATGTTGAAAGTGCCCATGGTGACACTGCTCATGGTGGCACTGCCCATGGTGACTGTGCTCATGCTGGCGGTGTACATGGTTGGAGTTCCGATGGTGAAATTCCTCATGGTAGCACTGCCCATGATGATAGTGCTCACGGTGAAAGTGTCCATGGTGACAGTGCCTATGGTGACAGTGCCCATTGTGATAGTGCTCATGGTGATAGTGCCCAAAGTGACAGTGCTCATTGTGACAGTTCCTATGGTGACAGTGCCCATGATGATAGTGCTCATGGTAAAAGTTCCCACTGTGATAGTGCTCACGGTGAAAGTGCTCACGGTGACAGTGCCCTTGGTGATAGTGCTCTTGGTGATAGTGCTCATGGTAATAGTGCACATGGTGGCACTGCCCATGGTGACAGTGCCCATGGTGACACTGCCCATAGTAACATTTCCCATGGTGACAGTGCTCATGTTGACAGTGACCATGGTGAGTGTGCCCATGGTGACAGTGCCCATGGTGACAGTGTCCATGGTGACAGTGCTCACCTTGACAGTGCCCTTGGTGATAGTACCCATGTTAATATTGCTCACGGTTACAGTGCCCATGGTGATAGTGCTCATGGTGATAGTGCTCATGGTGATAGTTCGCATGGTGACAGTGCCCATGTGGAAAGTCTCCATGAAGGCAGTGCTCATGGTGACACTGCCCATGGTGACTGTGCCCTTGCTGGCGGTGTACATGTTTGGAGTTCCCATGGTGAAATTCCTTATGGTGGCACTGCCCATGATGATAGTGTTCATCGTGACAATGTCCATGGTGACAGTGCCTATGGTGACAGTGCCCATTGTGATAGTGCTCACGGTGATAGTGCCCTCAGTGTCAGTTCTAATGGTGACAGTTCCCATGGTGATAGAGCCCATGATGACAGTGCTCATGGTGACAGTGCCCACGGTAACATTGCTCATGGTGACAGTGCTCACGGTGACAGTAACCTTGGTGATAGTACCCATGGTAATAGAGGTCACGGTGACAGTGCCCATTTTGATATTGCTCGCGGTGACACTGCCCATGGTGATAGTGCTCACGGTGATAGTGCTCAGGGTGACAGTTCCCATGGTTACATTGCCCATGGTGACAGTGCTCATGGTGACAGTGCCCGTGGTGACTATGCTCATGGTGACATTGCTCACAGAGATACTGCTCATGGTGACAGTTCGCATGGCGACAGGGCCCATGTTAAAAGTGCCCATGGTGACAGTGCTCATGGTGGCACTGCCCATGGTGACTGTGCTCATGCTGGTGGTGTACATGGTTGGAGTTCCCATGGTGAAATTCCTTATTGTGGCAATGCCCATGATGATAGTGCTCATGGTGACAGTGCCCAAGGTGACAGTGCCCATGGTGACATTTCCCATCTTGACAGTGCGCATGGTGAGAGTTCCCATGGTGACAATGCTCATGTTGAAAATACCCAAGGTGACAGTGCTCATGGTGACAGTGTCCACGGTGACAATTCTCATGGTGACAGTGCTCACAGTGATAGTGCTCCTGGTGACAGTGCTCCCGCTGACAGTTCCCTTGGTGATAGTGCTCATGGTAATACTGCTGATGGTGATAGTGCTCATGGTGACGGTTCGCATGGTGAGACTGCCCATGTTGAAAGTGCCCATGGTTGCAGTGATCATGTTGACACTGCCCATTGTGACTGTGCTCATGCTGGCGGTGTACATAGTTGGAGTTCCCATGGTGAAATTCCTTATGGTGGCACTGCCCATGATGATAGTTTTCATGGTAACAGTGTCCATGTTGACAGTGCCTATGCTGCCAGTGCCCATTGTGATAGTGCGCTCATGGTGACAGTGCCCATGGTGACAGAGCTCACGGTGACAATGCCCTTGGTGATAGTACCCATGGTAATAGGGGTCACGGTGACAGTGCCCATGGTGATATTGCTCACGGTTGATACTGCCTATGGTGATAGTGCTCACGGTGATAGTGCTCATGGTAATAGTGCTCATGGTGACACTGCCCATGGTGAGAGTGCCCATGGTGACACTGCCGATAGTGACATTTCTCATGGTGACAGTGCTCATGGTGAGAGTTCCCATGGTGACAGTGCACATGGTGACAGTTCCCATGGTGACAGTGCTCACGGTGACCGTGCTCACTGTGGCAATGCCAATGGTAACATTGTTCATGGTGGCAGTGTCCACGGTGGCGGTTTCCAAGATGACAGTGCTCATGGTGACATTTCCCATGGTAACAGAGCTCATGATGACAGTGTCCATGGTGACAGTGCCCATGGTGACAGTGGCCATGTTGAAAGTGCCCATGATGAAACTGCCCATGGTGACAGTGCCCATAGTGATAGTGCCCATGGTGACATTTCCCATGGTGACAGTGCTAATGGAGAGAGTTCGCATGGTGACAGTGCCCATTATGACAGTGCTCATGGTGACCGCGCCCACAGTGACATTGTCCACGGTGAAAGTGCTCACGGTGACACTGCCCATGGTGATAGTGCTCACGGTGATAGTGCTCATGGTGACATTGTCCAAGGTTATAGTACTCATGGTGACAGTGCTCATGGTGATAGCGCTCATGGTGACAGTGCCCTTGGTGATAGTGCTCATGGTGATAGTGCTCATGTAGACATTTCCCATGGTGACAGTGCTCATGTTGACAGTCCCCATGGTGACTGTGCTCATGCTGGCGGTGTACATGGTTGGAGTTACAATGGTGAAATTCCTTATGGTGGCACTGCCCATGATGATAGTGGTCATGGTGAAAGTGTCCATGGTGACAGCGCCCATGGTGACAGTGCCCATGGTGATATTTCCCATGGTGATAGTGCTCATGGTGAGAGTTCCCATGGTGACAGTGCTCATCTTGGCAGTTCCCATAGTGACCGTTCCCATGGTGACAGTTCCCATGGTGATAGGGCTCATGGTTACAGTGCTCATGGTGACAGTGTACACGGTGACACTGCCTGCAGTGACAGTGCTCATGGTGATAATGGTCATGCTTATAGTGCCCACGGTGACAGTAGTCATGGTGAAAGTGTTCACGGTGATAGTGCTCACGGTGACAGTGCCCTTAATGATAGTGCTCACGGTGATAGTGCTCGTTGTGACAGTTCCCATCATGACAGTGCCCATGGTGACAGTGCGCATGGTGACAGTGCCCTGGGTGATTGTGCCCATGGTGACAGTGTCCATGGTGACCGTTCTCATGGTGACAGTGCTCATGATGACAGTGCCCACAGTGGCAGTGCCAATGGTTACAGTGCTCATGGTGGAAGTGTCCGTGCCGGCAGTTCCTAAGATGACATTGCTCATGGTGACAGTTCCCCTGTTAATACAGCTCATGATGACAGTGTCCTTTGTGATAGTGCCCATGGTGACAGTGCCCATGGTGACACAGGCCCTGGTGACTGTGCTCATGCTGGCGGTGTACATGGTTGGAGTTCCCATGGTGAAATTACTCATGGTGGCACTGCTCATGATGATAGTGCTCATGGTGACAGTGTCCATGATGAGAGTGCCAACGGTTACAGTGCTCATGTTGACACTGCCCATGGTTACAGTGCACACAATGACAGTTCCCACGGTGACAGTGCTCACGGTGACAGTGCTAATGGTGATAGTGCCCATGGTAATAGTGCTCACCCTGAGAGTTCCCATGGTGATATTGCTCATGGTGACACTGCCAATGCTGTTAGTGCTCACGGTGATAGTGCTCATGGTGACAGATGCCATGCTGACAGTGCTCATGGTGAGAGTTCCCATGGTGACAGTACTCATGTTGACAGTTCCCATGGTGACAGTGTCCATGGTGACAGTGCACATGGTGACAGTTTCCATGGTGTCAGTGCTCATGTTGACAGAGCCCACGGTGACAGTGCTCATGGTGAGAGTTCCCATGGTGACAGTGCTCATCTTGAGAGTGCCCATGGTGACCGTTCTCATGGTGACAGTTCCAATGTTGATAGTGCTCACCGTAATAGTGCCCATGGTGACAGTTCCCATGGATTCAGTGCCCATGGTGACAGTGCTCATTGTGACAGTGCCCACGGTGATAGAGCTCATGGTGGCAATTCGCATGGTGACAGTGCTCATGGTGACAGTGCCCTTGGTGATATTACACATGGTAATAATGCTCACGGTGACAGTGCCCATGGTGATAGTGCTCATGGTGATACTGCTCATGGTAATAGTGCTCATGGTGAAACTGCCCAAGTTGACAGTGCCCATGGTGACACGGCCCAAAGTGACATTTCCCATGGTGACAGTGCTAATGTTGAGAATTCCCATGGTGATAGTGCACATGGTGTCAGTTCCCATGGTGACAGTGCTCACTGTGACAGTTCCAATGATTACATTGCTTATGGTGGCAGTTTCCATGGTGGCAGTTCCCAAGATGACAGTGCTCATGGTGACATTTCCCATGGTAACAGAGCTCATGATGACAGTGTCCATGGTGACAGTGGCCATGTTGAAAGTGTCCATGGTGACAGTGCTCATGGTGACACTGCCCATGGTGACTGTGCTCATTCTGGCGGTGTACATGGTTGGAGTTCCCATGGTGAAATTCCTCATGGTGGCACTGCCCATGATGATAGTGATCATGGTGACAGTTCCCATGGTGACAGTGCACACGGTGACATTGCCCACGGTGACAGTGCTCATGGTGAAAGTTCGCATGGTGACAGTGCCCATGGTGACAGTGCTCAAGGTGACACAGCCCATGGTGACTGTGCTAAAGCTGGTGGTGTACATGGTTGTAGTTCTCATGGTGAAATTCCTCATGGTGGCACTGCCCATGATGATAGTGCTCATGGTGACAGTGCCCATGGTGACATTTCTCATGGTGACAGTGCTCATGGTGAGAGTTCCCATGGTGACAGTGCTCATTTTGACAGTGCCCATGGTTACCGTTCCCATGGTGACACTTCCCATGGTGATAGGGCTCATGGTGACAGTGCACACGGTGACAGTGCCCATGGTGACAGTGCTCACGGTGATAGTGCTCATGGTGATACTGCCCATGGTAATAGTGCTCATGGTGACACTGCCCATGGTGATATTGCTCACGGTGACACTGCCCATGGTGATAGTGCTCACGGTGATAGTGCTCATGGTGACAGTTCCCATGGTTACAGTGCCCATGGTGACAGTGCTCCTGGTGACAGTGCCCACGGTGACAATGCTCATGGTGATAGTGCTCACGGTGACAGTTCGCATGGTGACAGGGCCCATGTTGAAAGTGCCCATGGTGACAGTGCTTATGGTGGCACTGCCCATGGTGAATGTGCTCATGCTGGCAGTGTACCTGGTTGGAGTTCCGATGGTGAAATTCCTCATGGTAGCACTGCCCATTATGATAGTGCTCATGGTGACAGTGTCCATGGTGACAGTGCCTATGGTGACAGTGCCCATTGTGATAGTGCTCATGGTGACAGTGCTCACGGTGACAGTGCCCTTGGTGATAGTGCTCATGGTGACAGTGCTCATGGGGACAGTGCACACGGTGACAGTGCCCACGGTGACAGTGCTCACGGTGATAGAGCTCATGGTGATATTGCCCATGGTAATAGTGCTCATGTTGACAGTGCCCATGGTGATATTGCTCATGGTGACACTGCCCATGGTGATAGTGCTGACGGTGATAGTGCTCATGGTGACAGTTCCCATGGTGACTGTGCCCATGGTGACAGTGCTCATGGTGACAGTACCGACGGTGACAGTGCTCATGGTGACAGTGCTCAGGGTGATAGTGCTCACGATGACAGTGGTCACGGTGACAGTTCCCTTGGTGATAGTGCTCACGGTGATAGTGCCCATGGTGACACTGCCCATGGTGATATTGCTCATGGTGACACTGCCCATGGTAATAGTGCTCATGGTGATAGTGTTCACATTGACAGTGCCTTTGGTGACAATTCTCATGGTGACACTGCCCATGGTGACAGTTCGCATGCTGACAGTGCCCATGTTGAAAGTTCCCATGGTGACAGTGTTCATGGTGATAATGCCCATGGTGACTTTGCTCATGCTGGCGGTGTACAGGGTTGGTGTTCCCATGTTGAAATTCCTCATGATGATAGTGTTGATGGTGACAGTGTCCATGTTGACAGTGCCAATGGTGACAGTGCTCATGGTGACACTGCCCATGGTGACATTTTGCAAGGTGACAGTGCCCATGTTGAAAGTGCCCATGGTGACAGTGACCATGGTGACACTTCCCATGTTGAAAGTGTTCATGGTGAGAGTGTCCATGATGAAAATGCCCATGGTGAGAGTGCCCATGGTGACAGTGTCTATGGTGATAGTGCTCATGGTGACAATGCCCATGGTGATATTGATCACGGTGACACTGCCCACGGTGATAGTGCTCATGGTGACATTTTCCATGGTGAGAGTGCTCATGTTGACATTGTCCATGGTGACCGTGCCCATGGTGACTATGCTCTTGCTAAGAATTCCCATGATGACATTACCCATGGTGACAGTACCCATGGCGACAGTGCCCATGGTGACAGTGCTCATGGTGACAGTGTTCACAGTGACAGTGCCCTTGGTGATAGTGCCCATGGTAATAGTGCTCACGGTGACAGTGCCCATGGTGACAGTTACCATGGTGACAGTGCCCACAGTGAAAGTGCTCATGGTGACATTACCCACGGTGACAGTACTCATGGTGAGAGTACGCATGGTGACAGTGCCCATGGTGACAGTGCTCATGGTGACACAGCCCATGGTGACTGTGCTAAAGCTGGCGGTGCATATGGTTGGAGTTCCCATGGTGAAATTCCTCATGGTGGCACTGCCCATGATGATAGTGCTCATGGTGACAGTGCCCATGGTGACATTTCCCATGGTGACAGTGCTCATGGTGAGAGTACTCACGGTGATAGTTCTCATGGTGACAGTGCCCGTGGTGATAGTGCCCATGGTGATAGTGCTCATGGTGATAGTGCTCATGGTGACAGTTCGCATGGTGACAGTGCCCACTTTGAAAGTGCCCATGGTGACAGTACCCATGGTGACTGTGCCCATGGTGACAGTGCCCATGGTGACAGTGCTCATTGTGAGAATTGCCATGGTGACAGTGCTAATGTTGACATTGCCCATGGTGACCGTTCCCATGGTGACAGTTCCCAAGGTGATAGTGCTCATGGTGACAGTGCTATTGGTGACAGTGCACTCGGTGAGAATGCCCACACTTACATTGCTCACGTTGATAGTGCTCATGGTGATAGTGCCAATTTTAATAGTGCTCATGGTGACCGTGCCCATGTTGATGTTGCTCAAGGTGACACTTCCCATGGTGATAGTGCTCACGGTGATAGTGCTAATGGTGACACTGCCCTTGGTGATAGTGCTCATGGTGATAGTGCTCATGGTAATAGTGCTCATGTTGACGCTGCCCATGGTGACAGTGCCCATGTTGACACTGCCCATAGTGACATTTCCCATGGTGACAGTGCTCATGGTGAGAGTTCCCATGGTGACAGTGCACATGTTGACAGTTCCGATGGTGACAGTGCTCACGGTGACAGTGCTCACTGTGGCAGTGCCAATGGTTACAGTGCTCATGGTGGCAGTGTCCATGGTGGCAGTTCCCAAGATGACAGTGCTCATGGTGACATTTCCCATGGTAACAGAACTCAGGATGACAGTGTCCATGGTGACAGTGCCCATGGTGAGAGTGGCCATGTTGAAATTGCCCATGGTGACAGTGCTCATGGTGACACTGCCCATGGGGACTGTGCTCATGCTGGCGTTGAACAAGGTTGAACAAGGTTGGAGTTCCCATGGTGAAAATCCTCATGGTGGCACTACCCATGATAATAGTGCTCATGGTGACAGTGTACATCGTGAGAGTGCCCATGGTAACAATGCTCATGGAGAAACTGCCCATGGTGACAGTGCCCAAGGTGATATTCCCATGGTGACAGTGCTCATTTTGACAGTGCACACGGTGACAGTGCCCACAGTGACAGTGCTCACGGTGATAGTGTTAATGGTAATATTGCTCATGGTGACACTGCCATGGTTATAGTGCTCACGGTGATAGTGCTCATGGTGACAGTTCCCAAGGTGACAGTGCCCACGGTGATAGTGCTCATGGTGACATTGCCCACGGTGACAGTGCTCATGGTGAGAGTTTGCATGGTGACAGTGCCCATGGTTACAGTGCTCATGGTCACACAACCCATGGTGACTGTGCTAAAGCTGGCGGTGTACATGGTTGGAGTTCCCATGGTGAAATTCCTCATGGTGGCACTGCCCATGATGATAGTGTTCATGGTGACAGTGTCCATGGTGACAGTGCCCATTGTGATAGTGCTCACGGTGATAGTGCCCTCAGTGACAGTTCTAATGGTGACAATTCCATGGTGACAGTGCCCATGATGACTATGCTCATGCTGGCTGTGTACATGCTTGGAGATCCCATGGTGAAATTCCTCATGGTGGCACTGCCCATGATGATAGTGCTCATGGTGACAGTGCCCACGGTGACAGTGCTCATGGTGACAGTGCTCATGGTGACAGTGCCCTTGGTGATAGTACCCATGGTAAAAGTGCTCATGGTGACATTGCCCATGGTGATATTGCTCACGGTGACACCGCCCATGGTGATAGTGCTCAAGGTGATAGTGCTCATGGTGACGGTTCCCATGGTTACAGTGCCCATGGTGACAGTGCTCATGCTGACAGTGCTCACGGTGACTATGCTCATGGTGACAGTGCTCACGGTGATAGTGCTCAAGGTGACAGTTAGCATGGTGACAGGGCTCATGTTGAAAGTGCCCATGGTGACACTGCTCATGGTGGCACTGCCCATGGTGACTGTGCTCATGCTGGCGGTGTACATGGTTGGAGTTCCGATGGTGAAATTCCTCATGGTAGCACTGCCCATGATGATAGTGCTCACGGTGAAAGTGTCCATGGTGACAGTGCCTATGGTGACAGTGCCCATTGTGATAGTGCTCATGGTGATAGTGCCCAAAGTGACAGTGCTCATTGTGACAGTTCCTATGGTGACAGTGCCCATGATGATAGTGCTCATGGTAAAAGTTCCCACTGTGATAGTGCTCACGGTGAAAGTGCTCACGGTGACAGTGCCCTTGGTGATAGTGCTCTTGGTGATAGTGCTCATGGTAATAGTGCACATGGTGACACTGCCCATGGTGACAGTGCCCATGGTGACACTGCCCATAGTAACATTTCCCATGGTGACAGTGCTCATGTTGACAGTGCCCATGGTGACAGTGACCATGGTGAGTGTGCCCATGGTGACAGTGCCCATGGTGACAGTGTCCATGGTGACAGTGCTCACCTTGACAGTGCCCTTGGTGATAGTACCCATGTTAATATTGCTCACGGTTACAGTGCCCATGGTGATAGTGCTCATGGTGATAGTGCTCATGGTGATAGTTCGCATGGTGACAGTGCCCATGTTGAAAGTCTCCATGAAGGCAGTGCTCATGGTGACACTGCCCATGGTGACTGTGCCCTTGCTGGCGGTGTACATGTTTGGAGTTCCCATGGTGAAATTCCTTATGGTGGCACTGCCCATGATGATAGTGTTCATCGTGACAATGTCCATGGTGACAGTGCCTATGGTGACAGTGCCCATTGTGATAGTGCTCACGGTGATAGTGCCCTCAGTGTCAGTTCTAATGGTGACAGTTCCCATGGTGATAGAGCCCATGATGACAGTGCTCATGGTGACAGTGCCCACGGTAACATTGCTCATGGTGACAGTGCTCACGGTGACAGTAACCTTGGTGATAGTACCCATGGTAATAGAGGTCACGGTGACAGTGCCCATTTTGATATTGCTCGCGGTGACACTGCCCATGGTGATAGTGCTCACGGTGATAGTGCTCAGGGTGACAGTTCCCATGGTTACATTGCCCATGGTGACAGTGCTCATGGTGACAGTGCCCGTGGTGACTATGCTCATGGTGACATTGCTCACAGAGATACTGCTCATGGTGACAGTTCGCATGGCGACAGGGCCCATGTTAAAAGTGCCCATGGTGACAGTGCTCATGGTGGCACTGCCCATGGTGACTGTGCTCATGCTGGTGGTGTACATGGTTGGAGTTCCCATGGTGAAATTCCTTATTGTGGCAATGCCCATGATGATAGTGCTCATGGTGACAGTGCCCAAGGTGACAGTGCCCATGGTGACATTTCCCATCTTGACAGTGCGCATGGTGAGAGTTCCCATGGTGACAATGCTCATGTTGAAAATACCCAAGGTGACAGTGCTCATGGTGACAGTGTCCACGGTGACAATTCTCATGGTGACAGTGCTCACAGTGATAGTGCTCCTGGTGACAGTGCTCCCGCTGACAGTTCCCTTGGTGATAGTGCTCATGGTAATACTGCTGATGGTGATAGTGCTCATGGTGACGGTTCGCATGGTGAGACTGCCCATGTTGAAAGTGCCCATGGTTGCAGTGATCATGTTGACACTGCCCATTGTGACTGTGCTCATGCTGGCGGTGTACATAGTTGGAGTTCCCATGGTGAAATTCCTTATGGTGGCACTGCCCATGATGATAGTTTTCATGGTAACAGTGTCCATGTTGACAGTGCCTATGCTGCCAGTGCCCATTGTGATAGTGCTCACGGTGATAGTGTCCACAGAGACAGTGCTCATGGTGACAGTGCCCATGGTGACAGAGCTCACGGTGACAATGCCCTTGGTGATAGTACCCATGGTAATAGGGGTCACGGTGACAGTGCCCATGGTGATATTGCTCACGGTTGATACTGCCTATGGTGATAGTGCTCACGGTGATAGTGCTCATGGTAATAGTGCTCATGGTGACACTGCCCATGGTGAGAGTGCCCATGGTGACACTGCCGATAGTGACATTTCTCATGGTGACAGTGCTCATGGTGAGAGTTCCCATGGTGACAGTGCACATGGTGACAGTTCCCATGGTGACAGTGCTCACGGTGACCGTGCTCACTGTGGCAATGCCAATGGTAACATTGTTCATGGTGGCAGTGTCCACGGTGGCGGTTTCCAAGATGACAGTGCTCATGGTGACATTTCCCATGGTAACAGAGCTCATGATGACAGTGCCCATGGTGACAGTGGCCATGTTGAAAGTGCCCATGATGAAACTGCCCATGGTGACAGTGCCCATAGTGATAGTGCCCATGGTGACATTTCCCATGGTGACAGTGCTAATGGAGAGAGTTCGCATGGTGACAGTGCCCATTATGACAGTGCTCATGGTGACCGCGCCCACAGTGACATTGTCCACGGTGAAAGTGCTCACGGTGACACTGCTCATGGTGATAGTGCTCACGGTGATAGTGCTCATGGTGACATTGTCCAAGGTTATAGTACTCATGGTGACAGTGCTCATGGTGATAGCGCTCATGGTGACAGTGCCCTTGGTGATAGTGCTCATGGTGATAGTGCTCATGTAGACATTTCCCATGGTGACAGTGCTCATGTTGACAGTCCCCATGGTGACTGTGCTCATGCTGGCGGTGTACATGGTTGGAGTTACAATGGTGAAATTCCTTATGGTGGCACTGCCCATGATGATAGTGGTCATGGTGAAAGTGTCCATGGTGACAGCGCCCATGGTGACAGTGCCCATGGTGATATTTCCCATGGTGATAGTGCTCATGGTGAGAGTTCCCATGGTGACAGTGCTCATCTTGGCAGTTCCCATAGTGACCGTTCCCATGGTGACAGTTCCCATGGTGATAGGGCTCATGGTTACAGTGCTCATGGTGACAGTGTACACGGTGACACTGCCTGCAGTGACAGTGCTCATGGTGATAATGGTCATGCTTATAGTGCCCACGGTGACAGTAGTCATGGTGAAAGTGTTCACGGTGATAGTGCTCACGGTGACAGTGCCCTTAATGATAGTGCTCACGGTGATAGTGCTCGTTGTGACAGTTCCCATCATGACAGTGCCCATGGTGACAGTGCGCATGGTGACAGTGCCCTGGGTGATTGTGCCCATGGTGACAGTGTCCATGGTGACCGTTCTCATGGTGACAGTGCTCATGATGACAGTGCCCACAGTGGCAGTGCCAATGGTTACAGTGCTCATGGTGGAAGTGTCCGTGCCGGCAGTTCCTAAGATGACATTGCTCATGGTGACAGTTCCCCTGTTAATACAGCTCATGATGACAGTGTCCTTTGTGATAGTGCCCATGGTGACAGTGCCCATGGTGACACAGGCCCTGGTGACTGTGCTCATGCTGGCGGTGTACATGGTTGGAGTTCCCATGGTGAAATTACTCATGGTGGCACTGCTCATGATGATAGTGCTCATGGTGACAGTGTCCATGATGAGAGTGCCAACGGTTACAGTGCTCATGTTGACACTGCCCATGGTTACAGTGCACACAATGACAGTTCCCACGGTGACAGTGCTCACGGTGACAGTGCTAAAGGTGATAGTGCCCATGGTAATAGTGCTCACCCTGAGAGTTCCCATGGTGATATTGCTCATGGTGACACTGCCAATGCTGTTAGTGCTCACGGTGATAGTGCTCATGGTGACAGATGCCATGCTGACAGTGCTCATGGTGAGAGTTCCCATGGTGACAGTACTCATGTTGACAGTTCCCATGGTGACAGTGTCCATGGTGACAGTGCACATGGTGACAGTTTCCATGGTGTCAGTGCTCATGTTGACAGAGCCCACGGTGACAGTGCTCATGGTGAGAGTTCCCATGGTGACAGTGCTCATCTTGAGAGTGCCCATGGTGACCGTTCTCATGGTGACAGTTCCAATGTTGATAGTGCTCACCGTAATAGTGCCCATGGTGACAGTTCCCATGGATTCAGTGCCCATGGTGACAGTGCTCATTGTGACAGTGCCCACGGTGATAGAGCTCATGGTGGCAATTCGCATGGTGACAGTGCTCATGGTGACAGTGCCCTTGGTGATATTACACATGGTAATAATGCTCACGGTGACAGTGCCCATGGTGATAGTGCTCATGGTGATACTGCTCATGGTAATAGTGCTCATGGTGAAACTGCCCAAGTTGACAGTGCCCATGGTGACACGGCCCAAAGTGACATTTCCCATGGTGACAGTGCTAATGTTGAGAATTCCCATGGTGATAGTGCACATGGTGTCAGTTCCCATGGTGACAGTGCTCACTGTGACAGTTCCAATGATTACATTGCTTATGGTGGCAGTTTCCATGGTGGCAGTTCCCAAGATGACAGTGCTCATGGTGACATTTCCCATGGTAACAGAGCTCATGATGACAGTGTCCATGGTGACAGTGGCCATGTTGAAAGTGTCCATGGTGACAGTGCTCATGGTGACACTGCCCATGGTGACTGTGCTCATTCTGGCGGTGTACATGGTTGGAGTTCCCATGGTGAAATTCCTCATGGTGGCACTGCCCATGATGATAGTGATCATGGTGACAGTTCCCATGGTGACAGTGCACACGGTGACATTGCCCACGGTGACAGTGCTCATGGTGAAAGTTCGCATGGTGACAGTGCCCATGGTGACAGTGCTCAAGGTGACACAGCCCATGGTGACTGTGCTAAAGCTGGTGGTGTACATGGTTGTAGTTCTCATGGTGAAATTCCTCATGGTGGCACTGCCCATGATGATAGTGCTCATGGTGACAGTGCCCATGGTGACATTTCTCATGGTGACAGTGCTCATGGTGAGAGTTCCCATGGTGACAGTGCTCATTTTGACAGTGCCCATGGTTACCGTTCCCATGGTGACACTTCCCATGGTGATAGGGCTCATGGTGACAGTGCACACGGTGACAGTGCCCATGGTGACAGTGCTCACGGTGATAGTGCTCATGGTGATACTGCCCATGGTAATAGTGCTCATGGTGACACTGCCCATGGTGATATTGCTCACGGTGACACTGCCCATGGTGATAGTGCTCACGGTGATAGTGCTCATGGTGACAGTTCCCATGGTTACAGTGCCCATGGTGACAGTGCTCCTGGTGACAGTGCCCACGGTGACAATGCTCATGGTGATAGTGCTCACGGTGATAGTGCTCATGGTGACAGTTCGCATGGTGACAGGGCCCATGTTGAAAGTGCCCATGGTGACAGTGCTTATGGTGGCACTGCCCATGGTGAATGTGCTCATGCTGGCAGTGTACCTGGTTGGAGTTCCGATGGTGAAATTCCTCATGGTAGCACTGCCCATTATGATAGTGCTCATGGTGACAGTGTCCATGGTGACAGTGCCTATGGTGACAGTGCCCATTGTGATAGTGCTCATGGTGACAGTGCTCACGGTGACAGTGCCCTTGGTGATAGTGCTCATGGTGACAGTGCTCATGGGGACAGTGCACACGGTGACAGTGCCCACGGTGACAGTGCTCACGGTGATAGAGCTCATGGTGATATTGCCCATGGTAATAGTGCTCATGTTGACAGTGCCCATGGTGATATTGCTCATGGTGACACTGCCCATGGTGATAGTGCTGACGGTGATAGTGCTCATGGTGACAGTTCCCATGGTGACTGTGCCCATGGTGACAGTGCTCATGGTGACAGTACCGACGGTGACAGTGCTCATGGTGACAGTGCTCAGGGTGATAGTGCTCACGATGACAGTGGTCACGGTGACAGTTCCCTTGGTGATAGTGCTCACGGTGATAGTGCCCATGGTGACACTGCCCATGGTGATATTGCTCATGGTGACACTGCCCATGGTAATAGTGCTCATGGTGATAGTGTTCACATTGACAGTGCCTTTGGTGACAATTCTCATGGTGACACTGCCCATGGTGACAGTTCGCATGCTGACAGTGCCCATGTTGAAAGTTCCCATGGTGACAGTGTTCATGGTGATAATGCCCATGGTGACTTTGCTCATGCTGGCGGTGTACAGGGTTGGTGTTCCCATGTTGAAATTCCTCATGATGATAGTGTTGATGGTGACAGTGTCCATGTTGACAGTGCCAATGGTGACAGTGCTCATGGTGACACTGCCCATGGTGACATTTCGCAAGGTGACAGTGCCCATGTTGAAAGTGCCCATGGTGACAGTGACCATGGTGACACTTCCCATGTTGAAAGTGTTCATGGTGAGAGTGTCCATGATGAAAATGCCCATGGTGAGAGTGCCCATGGTGACAGTGTCTATGGTGATAGTGCTCATGGTGACAATGCCCATGGTGATATTGATCACGGTGACACTGCCCACGGTGATAGTGCTCATGGTGACATTTTCCATGGTGAGAGTGCTCATGTTGACATTGTCCATGGTGACCGTGCCCATGGTGACTATGCTCTTGCTAAGAATTCCCATGATGACATTACCCATGGTGACAGTACCCATGGCGACAGTGCCCATGGTGACAGTGCTCATGGTGACAGTGCTCACAGTGACAGTGCCCTTGGTGATAGTGCCCATGGTAATAGTGCTCACGGTGACAGTGCCCATGGTGACAGTTACCATGGTGACAGTGCCCACAGTGAAAGTGCTCATGGTGACATTACCCACGGTGACAGTACTCATGGTGAGAGTACGCATGGTGACAGTGCCCATGGTGACAGTGCTCATGGTGACACAGCCCATGGTGACTGTGCTAAAGCTGGCGGTGCATATGGTTGGAGTTCCCATGGTGAAATTCCTCATGGTGGCACTGCCCATGATGATAGTGCTCATGGTGACAGTGCCCATGGTGACATTTCCCATGGTGACAGTGCTCATGGTGAGAGTACTCACGGTGATAGTTCTCATGGTGACAGTGCCCGTGGTGATAGTGCCCATGGTGATAGTGCTCATGGTGATAGTGCTCATGGTGACAGTTCGCATGGTGACAGTGCCCACTTTGAAAGTGCCCATGGTGACAGTACCCATGGTGACTGTGCCCATGGTGACAGTGCCCATGGTGACAGTGCTCATTGTGAGAATTGCCATGGTGACAGTGCTAATGTTGACATTGCCCATGGTGACCGTTCCCATGGTGACAGTTCCCAAGGTGATAGTGCTCATGGTGACAGTGCTATTGGTGACAGTGCACTCGGTGAGAATGCCCACACTTACATTGCTCACGTTGATAGTGCTCATGGTGATAGTGCCAATTTTAATAGTGCTCATGGTGACCGTGCCCATGTTGATGTTGCTCAAGGTGACACTTCCCATGGTGATAGTGCTCACGGTGATAGTGCTAATGGTGACACTGCCCTTGGTGATAGTGCTCATGGTGATAGTGCTCATGGTAATAGTGCTCATGTTGACGCTGCCCATGGTGACAGTGCCCATGGTGACACTGCCCATAGTGACATTTCCCATGGTGACAGTGCTCATGGTGAGAGTTCCCATGGTGACAGTGCACATGTTGACAGTTCCGATGGTGACAGTGCTCACGGTGACAGTGCTCACTGTGGCAGTGCCAATGGTTACAGTGCTCATGGTGGCAGTGTCCATGGTGGCAGTTCCCAAGATGACAGTGCTCATGGTGACATTTCCCATGGTAACAGAACTCAGGATGACAGTGTCCATGGTGACAGTGCCCATGGTGAGAGTGGCCATGTTGAAATTGCCCATGGTGACAGTGCTCATGGTGACACTGCCCATGGGGACTGTGCTCATGCTGGCGTTGAACAAGGTTGAACAAGGTTGGAGTTCCCATGGTGAAAATCCTCATGGTGGCACTACCCATGATAATAGTGCTCATGGTGACAGTGTACATCGTGAGAGTGCCCATGGTAACAATGCTCATGGAGAAACTGCCCATGGTGACAGTGCCCAAGGTGATATTCCCATGGTGACAGTGCTCATTTTGACAGTGCACACGGTGACAGTGCCCACAGTGACAGTGCTCACGGTGATAGTGTTAATGGTAATATTGCTCATGGTGACACTGCCCATGGTTATAGTGCTCACGGTGATAGTGCTCATGGTGACAGTTCCCAAGGTGACAGTGCCCACGGTGATAGTGCTCATGGTGACATTGCCCACGGTGACAGTGCTCATGGTGAGAGTTTGCATGGTGACAGTGCCCATGGTTACAGTGCTCATGGTCACACAACCCATGGTGACTGTGCTAAAGCTGGCGGTGTACATGGTTGGAGTTCCCATGGTGAAATTCCTCATGGTGGCACTGCCCATGATGATAGTGTTCATGGTGACAGTGTCCATGGTGACAGTGCCCATTGTGATAGTGCTCACGGTGATAGTGCCCTCAGTGACAGTTCTAATGGTGACAATTCCATGGTGACAGTGCCCATGATGACTATGCTCATGCTGGCTGTGTACATGCTTGGAGATCCCATGGTGAAATTCCTCATGGTGGCACTGCCCATGATGATAGTGCTCATGGTGACAGTGCCCACGGTGACAGTGCTCATGGTGACAGTGCTCATGGTGACAGTGCCCTTGGTGATAGTACCCATGGTAAAAGTGCTCATGGTGACATTGCCCATGGTGATATTGCTCACGGTGACACCGCCCATGGTGATAGTGCTCAAGGTGATAGTGCTCATGGTGACGGTTCCCATGGTTACAGTGCCCATGGTGACAGTGCTCATGCTGACAGTGCTCACGGTGACTATGCTCATGGTGACAGTGCTCACGGTGATAGTGCTCAAGGTGACAGTTAGCATGGTGACAGGGCTCATGTTGAAAGTGCCCATGGTGACACTGCTCATGGTGGCACTGCCCATGGTGACTGTGCTCATGCTGGCGGTGTACATGGTTGGAGTTCCGATGGTGAAATTCCTCATGGTAGCACTGCCCATGATGATAGTGCTCACGGTGAAAGTGTCCATGGTGACAGTGCCTATGGTGACAGTGCCCATTGTGATAGTGCTCATGGTGATAGTGCCCAAAGTGACAGTGCTCATTGTGACAGTTCCTATGGTGACAGTGCCCATGATGATAGTGCTCATGGTAAAAGTTCCCACTGTGATAGTGCTCACGGTGAAAGTGCTCACGGTGACAGTGCCCTTGGTGATAGTGCTCTTGGTGATAGTGCTCATGGTAATAGTGCACATGGTGACACTGCCCATGGTGACAGTGCCCATGGTGACACTGCCCATAGTAACATTTCCCATGGTGACAGTGCTCATGTTGACAGTGCCCATGGTGACAGTGACCATGGTGAGTGTGCCCATGGTGACAGTGCCCATGGTGACAGTGTCCATGGTGACAGTGCTCACCTTGACAGTGCCCTTGGTGATAGTACCCATGTTAATATTGCTCACGGTTACAGTGCCCATGGTGATAGTGCTCATGGTGATAGTGCTCATGGTGATAGTTCGCATGGTGACAGTGCCCATGTGGAAAGTCTCCATGAAGGCAGTGCTCATGGTGACACTGCCCATGGTGACTGTGCCCTTGCTGGCGGTGTACATGTTTGGAGTTCCCATGGTGAAATTCCTTATGGTGGCACTGCCCATGATGATAGTGTTCATCGTGACAATGTCCATGGTGACAGTGCCTATGGTGACAGTGCCCATTGTGATAGTGCTCACGGTGATAGTGCCCTCAGTGTCAGTTCTAATGGTGACAGTTCCCATGGTGATAGAGCCCATGATGACAGTGCTCATGGTGACAGTGCCCACGGTAACATTGCTCATGGTGACAGTGCTCACGGTGACAGTAACCTTGGTGATAGTACCCATGGTAATAGAGGTCACGGTGACAGTGCCCATTTTGATATTGCTCGCGGTGACACTGCCCATGGTGATAGTGCTCACGGTGATAGTGCTCAGGGTGACAGTTCCCATGGTTACATTGCCCATGGTGACAGTGCTCATGGTGACAGTGCCCGTGGTGACTATGCTCATGGTGACATTGCTCACAGAGATACTGCTCATGGTGACAGTTCGCATGGCGACAGGGCCCATGTTAAAAGTGCCCATGGTGACAGTGCTCATGGTGGCACTGCCCATGGTGACTGTGCTCATGCTGGTGGTGTACATGGTTGGAGTTCCCATGGTGAAATTCCTTATTGTGGCAATGCCCATGATGATAGTGCTCATGGTGACAGTGCCCAAGGTGACAGTGCCCATGGTGACATTTCCCATCTTGACAGTGCGCATGGTGAGAGTTCCCATGGTGACAATGCTCATGTTGAAAATACCCAAGGTGACAGTGCTCATGGTGACAGTGTCCACGGTGACAATTCTCATGGTGACAGTGCTCACAGTGATAGTGCTCCTGGTGACAGTGCTCCCGCTGACAGTTCCCTTGGTGATAGTGCTCATGGTAATACTGCTGATGGTGATAGTGCTCATGGTGACGGTTCGCATGGTGAGACTGCCCATGTTGAAAGTGCCCATGGTTGCAGTGATCATGTTGACACTGCCCATTGTGACTGTGCTCATGCTGGCGGTGTACATAGTTGGAGTTCCCATGGTGAAATTCCTTATGGTGGCACTGCCCATGATGATAGTTTTCATGGTAACAGTGTCCATGTTGACAGTGCCTATGCTGCCAGTGCCCATTGTGATAGTGCTCACGGTGATAGTGTCCACAGAGACAGTGCTCATGGTGACAGTGCCCATGGTGACAGAGCTCACGGTGACAATGCCCTTGGTGATAGTACCCATGGTAATAGGGGTCACGGTGACAGTGCCCATGGTGATATTGCTCACGGTTGATACTGCCTATGGTGATAGTGCTCACGGTGATAGTGCTCATGGTAATAGTGCTCATGGTGACACTGCCCATGGTGAGAGTGCCCATGGTGACACTGCCGATAGTGACATTTCTCATGGTGACAGTGCTCATGGTGAGAGTTCCCATGGTGACAGTGCACATGGTGACAGTTCCCATGGTGACAGTGCTCACGGTGACCGTGCTCACTGTGGCAATGCCAATGGTAACATTGTTCATGGTGGCAGTGTCCACGGTGGCGGTTTCCAAGATGACAGTGCTCATGGTGACATTTCCCATGGTAACAGAGCTCATGATGACAGTGTCCATGGTGACAGTGCCCATGGTGACAGTGGCCATGTTGAAAGTGCCCATGATGAAACTGCCCATGGTGACAGTGCCCATAGTGATAGTGCCCATGGTGACATTTCCCATGGTGACAGTGCTAATGGAGAGAGTTCGCATGGTGACAGTGCCCATTATGACAGTGCTCATGGTGACCGCGCCCACAGTGACATTGTCCACGGTGAAAGTGCTCACGGTGACACTGCCCATGGTGATAGTGCTCACGGTGATAGTGCTCATGGTGACATTGTCCAAGGTTATAGTGCTCATGGTGACAGTGCTCATGGTGATAGCGCTCATGGTGACAGTGCCCTTGGTGATAGTGCTCATGGTGATAGTGCTCATGTAGACATTTCCCATGGTGACAGTGCTCATGTTGACAGTCCCCATGGTGACTGTGCTCATGCTGGCGGTGTACATGGTTGGAGTTCCCATGGTGAAATTCCTTATGGTGGCACTGCTCATGATGATAGTGCTCATGGTGACAGTGTCCATGATGAGAGTGCCAACGGTTACAGTGCTCATGTTGACACTGCCCATGGTTACAGTGCACACAATGACAGTTCCCACGGTGACAGTGCTCACGGTGACAGTGCTAATGGTGATAGTGCCCATGGTAATAGTGCTCACCCTGAGAGTTCCCATGGTGATATTGCTCATGGTGACACTGCCAATGCTGTTAGTGCTCACGGTGATAGTGCTCATGGTGACAGATGCCATGCTGACAGTGCTCATGGTGAGAGTTCCCATGGTGACAGTACTCATGTTGACAGTTCCCATGGTGACAGTGTCCATGGTGACAGTGCACATGGTGACAGTTTCCATGGTGTCAGTGCTCATGTTGACAGAGCCCACGGTGACAGTGCTCATGGTGAGAGTTCCCATGGTGACAGTGCTCATCTTGAGAGTGCCCATGGTGACCGTTCTCATGGTGACAGTTCCAATGTTGATAGTGCTCACCGTAATAGTGCCCATGGTGACAGTTCCCATGGATTCAGTGCCCATGGTGACAGTGCTCATTGTGACAGTGCCCACGGTGATAGAGCTCATGGTGGCAATTCGCATGGTGACAGTGCTCATGGTGACAGTGCCCTTGGTGATATTACACATGGTAATAATGCTCACGGTGACAGTGCCCATGGTGATAGTGCTCATGGTGATACTGCTCATGGTAATAGTGCTCATGGTGAAACTGCCCAAGTTGACAGTGCCCATGGTGACACGGCCCAAAGTGACATTTCCCATGGTGACAGTGCTAATGTTGAGAATTCCCATGGTGATAGTGCACATGGTGTCAGTTCCCATGGTGACAGTGCTCACTGTGACAGTTCCAATGATTACATTGCTTATGGTGGCAGTTTCCATGGTGGCAGTTCCCAAGATGACAGTGCTCATGGTGACATTTCCCATGGTAACAGAGCTCATGATGACAGTGTCCATGGTGACAGTGGCCATGTTGAAAGTGTCCATGGTGACAGTGCTCATGGTGACACTGCCCATGGTGACTGTGCTCATTCTGGCGGTGTACATGGTTGGAGTTCCCATGGTGAAATTCCTCATGGTGGCACTGCCCATGATGATAGTGATCATGGTGACAGTTCCCATGGTGACAGTGCACACGGTGACATTGCCCACGGTGACAGTGCTCATGGTGAAAGTTCGCATGGTGACAGTGCCCATGGTGACAGTGCTCAAGGTGACACAGCCCATGGTGACTGTGCTAAAGCTGGTGGTGTACATGGTTGTAGTTCTCATGGTGAAATTCCTCATGGTGGCACTGCCCATGATGATAGTGCTCATGGTGACAGTGCCCATGGTGACATTTCTCATGGTGACAGTGCTCATGGTGAGAGTTCCCATGGTGACAGTGCTCATTTTGACAGTGCCCATGGTTACCGTTCCCATGGTGACACTTCCCATGGTGATAGGGCTCATGGTGACAGTGCACACGGTGACAGTGCCCATGGTGACAGTGCTCACGGTGATAGTGCTCATGGTGATACTGCCCATGGTAATAGTGCTCATGGTGACACTGCCCATGGTGATATTGCTCACGGTGACACTGCCCATGGTGATAGTGCTCACGGTGATAGTGCTCATGGTGACAGTTCCCATGGTTACAGTGCCCATGGTGACAGTGCTCCTGGTGACAGTGCCCACGGTGACAATGCTCATGGTGATAGTGCTCACGGTGATAGTGCTCATGGTGACAGTTCGCATGGTGACAGGGCCCATGTTGAAAGTGCCCATGGTGACAGTGCTTATGGTGGCACTGCCCATGGTGAATGTGCTCATGCTGGCAGTGTACCTGGTTGGAGTTCCGATGGTGAAATTCCTCATGGTAGCACTGCCCATTATGATAGTGCTCATGGTGACAGTGTCCATGGTGACAGTGCCTATGGTGACAGTGCCCATTGTGATAGTGCTCATGGTGACAGTGCTCACGGTGACAGTGCCCTTGGTGATAGTGCTCATGGTGACAGTGCTCATGGGGACAGTGCACACGGTGACAGTGCCCACGGTGACAGTGCTCACGGTGATAGAGCTCATGGTGATATTGCCCATGGTAATAGTGCTCATGTTGACAGTGCCCATGGTGATATTGCTCATGGTGACACTGCCCATGGTGATAGTGCTGACGGTGATAGTGCTCATGGTGACAGTTCCCATGGTGACTGTGCCCATGGTGACAGTGCTCATGGTGACAGTACCGACGGTGACAGTGCTCAGGGTGATAGTGCTCACGATGACAGTGGTCACGGTGACAGTTCCCTTGGTGATAGTGCTCACGGTGATAGTGCCCATGGTGACACTGCCCATGGTGATATTGCTCATGGTGACACTGCCCATGGTAATAGTGCTCATGGTGATAGTGTTCACATTGACAGTGCCTTTGGTGACAATTCTCATGGTGACACTGCCCATGGTGACAGTTCGCATGCTGACAGTGCCCATGTTGAAAGTTCCCATGGTGACAGTGTTCATGGTGATAATGCCCATGGTGACTTTGCTCATGCTGGCGGTGTACAGGGTTGGTGTTCCCATGTTGAAATTCCTCATGATGATAGTGTTGATGGTGACAGTGTCCATGTTGACAGTGCCAATGGTGACAGTGCTCATGGTGACACTGCCCATGGTGACATTTCGCAAGGTGACAGTGCCCATGTTGAAAGTGCCCATGGTGACAGTGACCATGGTGACACTTCCCATGTTGAAAGTGTTCATGGTGAGAGTGTCCATGATGAAAATGCCCATGGTGAGAGTGCCCATGGTGACAGTGTCTATGGTGATAGTGCTCATGGTGACAATGCCCATGGTGATATTGATCACGGTGACACTGCCCACGGTGATAGTGCTCATGGTGACATTTTCCATGGTGAGAGTGCTCATGTTGACATTGTCCATGGTGACCGTGCCCATGGTGACTATGCTCTTGCTAAGAATTCCCATGATGACATTACCCATGGTGACAGTACCCATGGCGACAGTGCCCATGGTGACAGTGCTCATGGTGACAGTGCTCACAGTGACAGTGCCCTTGGTGATAGTGCCCATGGTAATAGTGCTCACGGTGACAGTGCCCATGGTGACAGTTACCATGGTGACAGTGCCCACAGTGAAAGTGCTCATGGTGACATTACCCACGGTGACAGTACTCATGGTGAGAGTACGCATGGTGACAGTGCCCATGGTGACAGTGCTCATGGTGACACAGCCCATGGTGACTGTGCTAAAGCTGGCGGTGCATATGGTTGGAGTTCCCATGGTGAAATTCCTCATGGTGGCACTGCCCATGATGATAGTGCTCATGGTGACAGTGCCCATGGTGACATTTCCCATGGTGACAGTGCTCATGGTGAGAGTACTCACGGTGATAGTTCTCATGGTGACAGTGCCCGTGGTGATAGTGCCCATGGTGATAGTGCTCATGGTGATAGTGCTCATGGTGACAGTTCGCATGGTGACAGTGCCCACTTTGAAAGTGCCCATGGTGACAGTACCCATGGTGACTGTGCCCATGGTGACAGTGCCCATGGTGACAGTGCTCATTGTGAGAATTGCCATGGTGACAGTGCTAATGTTGACATTGCCCATGGTGACCGTTCCCATGGTGACAGTTCCCAAGGTGATAGTGCTCATGGTGACAGTGCTATTGGTGACAGTGCACTCGGTGAGAATGCCCACACTTACATTGCTCACGTTGATAGTGCTCATGGTGATAGTGCCAATTTTAATAGTGCTCATGGTGACCGTGCCCATGTTGATGTTGCTCAAGGTGACACTTCCCATGGTGATAGTGCTCACGGTGATAGTGCTAATGGTGACACTGCCCTTGGTGATAGTGCTCATGGTGATAGTGCTCATGGTAATAGTGCTCATGTTGACGCTGCCCATGGTGACAGTGCCCATGGTGACACTGCCCATAGTGACATTTCCCATGGTGACAGTGCTCATGGTGAGAGTTCCCATGGTGACAGTGCACATGTTGACAGTTCCGATGGTGACAGTGCTCACGGTGACAGTGCTCACTGTGGCAGTGCCAATGGTTACAGTGCTCATGGTGGCAGTGTCCATGGTGGCAGTTCCCAAGATGACAGTGCTCATGGTGACATTTCCCATGGTAACAGAACTCAGGATGACAGTGTCCATGGTGACAGTGCCCATGGTGAGAGTGGCCATGTTGAAATTGCCCATGGTGACAGTGCTCATGGTGACACTGCCCATGGGGACTGTGCTCATGCTGGCGTTGAACAAGGTTGAACAAGGTTGGAGTTCCCATGGTGAAAATCCTCATGGTGGCACTACCCATGATAATAGTGCTCATGGTGACAGTGTACATCGTGAGAGTGCCCATGGTAACAATGCTCATGGAGAAACTGCCCATGGTGACAGTGCCCAAGGTGATATTCCCATGGTGACAGTGCTCATTTTGACAGTGCACACGGTGACAGTGCCCACAGTGACAGTGCTCACGGTGATAGTGTTAATGGTAATATTGCTCATGGTGACACTGCCCATGGTTATAGTGCTCACGGTGATAGTGCTCATGGTGACAGTTCCCAAGGTGACAGTGCCCACGGTGATAGTGCTCATGGTGACATTGCCCACGGTGACAGTGCTCATGGTGAGAGTTTGCATGGTGACAGTGCCCATGGTTACAGTGCTCATGGTCACACAACCCATGGTGACTGTGCTAAAGCTGGCGGTGTACATGGTTGGAGTTCCCATGGTGAAATTCCTCATGGTGGCACTGCCCATGATGATAGTGTTCATGGTGACAGTGTCCATGGTGACAGTGCCCATTGTGATAGTGCTCACGGTGATAGTGCCCTCAGTGACAGTTCTAATGGTGACAATTCCATGGTGACAGTGCCCATGATGACTATGCTCATGCTGGCTGTGTACATGCTTGGAGATCCCATGGTGAAATTCCTCATGGTGGCACTGCCCATGATGATAGTGCTCATGGTGACAGTGCCCACGGTGACAGTGCTCATGGTGACAGTGCTCATGGTGACAGTGCCCTTGGTGATAGTACCCATGGTAAAAGTGCTCATGGTGACATTGCCCATGGTGATATTGCTCACGGTGACACCGCCCATGGTGATAGTGCTCAAGGTGATAGTGCTCATGGTGACGGTTCCCATGGTTACAGTGCCCATGGTGACAGTGCTCATGCTGACAGTGCTCACGGTGACTATGCTCATGGTGACAGTGCTCACGGTGATAGTGCTCAAGGTGACAGTTAGCATGGTGACAGGGCTCATGTTGAAAGTGCCCATGGTGACACTGCTCATGGTGGCACTGCCCATGGTGACTGTGCTCATGCTGGCGGTGTACATGGTTGGAGTTCCGATGGTGAAATTCCTCATGGTAGCACTGCCCATGATGATAGTGCTCACGGTGAAAGTGTCCATGGTGACAGTGCCTATGGTGACAGTGCCCATTGTGATAGTGCTCATGGTGATAGTGCCCAAAGTGACAGTGCTCATTGTGACAGTTCCTATGGTGACAGTGCCCATGATGATAGTGCTCATGGTAAAAGTTCCCACTGTGATAGTGCTCACGGTGAAAGTGCTCACGGTGACAGTGCCCTTGGTGATAGTGCTCTTGGTGATAGTGCTCATGGTAATAGTGCACATGGTGACACTGCCCATGGTGACAGTGCCCATGGTGACACTGCCCATAGTAACATTTCCCATGGTGACAGTGCTCATGTTGACAGTGCCCATGGTGACAGTGACCATGGTGAGTGTGCCCATGGTGACAGTGCCCATGGTGACAGTGTCCATGGTGACAGTGCTCACCTTGACAGTGCCCTTGGTGATAGTACCCATGTTAATATTGCTCACGGTTACAGTGCCCATGGTGATAGTGCTCATGGTGATAGTGCTCATGGTGATAGTTCGCATGGTGACAGTGCCCATGTTGAAAGTCTCCATGAAGGCAGTGCTCATGGTGACACTGCCCATGGTGACTGTGCCCTTGCTGGCGGTGTACATGTTTGGAGTTCCCATGGTGAAATTCCTTATGGTGGCACTGCCCATGATGATAGTGTTCATCGTGACAATGTCCATGGTGACAGTGCCTATGGTGACAGTGCCCATTGTGATAGTGCTCATGGTGATAGTGCCCTCAGTGTCAGTTCTAATGGTGACAGTTCCCATGGTGATAGAGCCCATGATGACAGTGCTCATGGTGACAGTGCCCACGGTAACATTGCTCATGGTGACAGTGCTCACGGTGACAGTAACCTTGGTGATAGTACCCATGGTAATAGAGGTCACGGTGACAGTGCCCATTTTGATATTGCTCGCGGTGACACTGCCCATGGTGATAGTGCTCACGGTGATAGTGCTCAGGGTGACAGTTCCCATGGTTACATTGCCCATGGTGACAGTGCTCATGGTGACAGTGCCCGTGGTGACTATGCTCATGGTGACATTGCTCACAGAGATACTGCTCATGGTGACAGTTCGCATGGCGACAGGGCCCATGTTAAAAGTGCCCATGGTGACAGTGCTCATGGTGGCACTGCCCATGGTGACTGTGCTCATGCTGGTGGTGTACATGGTTGGAGTTCCCATGGTGAAATTCCTTATTGTGGCAATGCCCATGATGATAGTGCTCATGGTGACAGTGCCCAAGGTGACAGTGCCCATGGTGACATTTCCCATCTTGACAGTGCGCATGGTGAGAGTTCCCATGGTGACAATGCTCATGTTGAAAATACCCAAGGTGACAGTGCTCATGGTGACAGTGTCCACGGTGACAATTCTCATGGTGACAGTGCTCACAGTGATAGTGCTCCTGGTGACAGTGCTCCCGCTGACAGTTCCCTTGGTGATAGTGCTCATGGTAATACTGCTGATGGTGATAGTGCTCATGGTGACGGTTCGCATGGTGAGACTGCCCATGTTGAAAGTGCCCATGGTTGCAGTGATCATGTTGACACTGCCCATTGTGACTGTGCTCATGCTGGCGGTGTACATAGTTGGAGTTCCCATGGTGAAATTCCTTATGGTGGCACTGCCCATGATGATAGTTTTCATGGTAACAGTGTCCATGTTGACAGTGCCTATGCTGCCAGTGCCCATTGTGATAGTGCTCACGGTGATAGTGTCCACAGAGACAGTGCTCATGGTGACAGTGCCCATGGTGACAGAGCTCACGGTGACAATGCCCTTGGTGATAGTACCCATGGTAATAGGGGTCACGGTGACAGTGCCCATGGTGATATTGCTCACGGTTGATACTGCCTATGGTGATAGTGCTCACGGTGATAGTGCTCATGGTAATAGTGCTCATGGTGACACTGCCCATGGTGAGAGTGCCCATGGTGACACTGCCGATAGTGACATTTCTCATGGTGACAGTGCTCATGGTGAGAGTTCCCATGGTGACAGTGCACATGGTGACAGTTCCCATGGTGACAGTGCTCACGGTGACCGTGCTCACTGTGGCAATGCCAATGGTAACATTGTTCATGGTGGCAGTGTCCACGGTGGCGGTTTCCAAGATGACAGTGCTCATGGTGACATTTCCCATGGTAACAGAGCTCATGATGACAGTGTCCATGGTGACAGTGCCCATGGTGACAGTGGCCATGTTGAAAGTGCCCATGATGAAACTGCCCATGGTGACAGTGCCCATAGTGATAGTGCCCATGGTGACATTTCCCATGGTGACAGTGCTAATGGAGAGAGTTCGCATGGTGACAGTGCCCATTATGACAGTGCTCATGGTGACCGCGCCCACAGTGACATTGTCCACGGTGAAAGTGCTCACGGTGACACTGCCCATGGTGATAGTGCTCACGGTGATAGTGCTCATGGTGACATTGTCCAAGGTTATAGTGCTCATGGTGACAGTGCTCATGGTGATAGCGCTCATGGTGACAGTGCCCTTGGTGATAGTGCTCATGGTGATAGTGCTCATGTAGACATTTCCCATGGTGACAGTGCTCATGTTGACAGTCCCCATGGTGACTGTGCTCATGCTGGCGGTGTACATGGTTGGAGTTCCCATGGTGAAATTCCTTATGGTGGCACTGCCCATGATGATAGTGGTCATGGTGAAAGTGTCCATGGTGACAGCGCCCATGGTGACAGTGCCCATGGTGATATTTCCCATGGTGATAGTGCTCATGGTGAGAGTTCCCATGGTGACAGTGCTCATCTTGGCAGTTCCCATAGTGACCGTTCCCATGGTGACAGTTCCCATGGTGATAGGGCTCATGGTTACAGTGCTCATGGTGACAGTGTACACGGTGACACTGCCTGCAGTGACAGTGCTCATGGTGATAATGGTCATGCTTATAGTGCCCACGGTGACAGTAGTCATGGTGAAAGTGTTCACGGTGATAGTGCTCACGGTGACAGTGCCCTTAATGATAGTGCTCACGGTGATAGTGCTCGTTGTGACAGTTCCCATCATGACAGTGCCCATGGTGACAGTGCGCATGGTGACAGTGCCCTGGGTGATTGTGCCCATGGTGACAGTGTCCATGGTGACCGTTCTCATGGTGACAGTGCTCATGATGACAGTGCCCACAGTGGCAGTGCCAATGGTTACAGTGCTCATGGTGGAAGTGTCCGTGCCGGCAGTTCCTAAGATGACATTGCTCATGGTGACAGTTCCCCTGTTAATACAGCTCATGATGACAGTGTCCTTTGTGATAGTGCCCATGGTGACAGTGCCCATGGTGACACAGGCCCTGGTGACTGTGCTCATGCTGGCGGTGTACATGGTTGGAGTTCCCATGGTGAAATTACTCATGGTGGCACTGCTCATGATGATAGTGCTCATGGTGACAGTGTCCATGATGAGAGTGCCAACGGTTACAGTGCTCATGTTGACACTGCCCATGGTTACAGTGCACACAATGACAGTTCCCACGGTGACAGTGCTCACGGTGACAGTGCTAAAGGTGATAGTGCCCATGGTAATAGTGCTCACCCTGAGAGTTCCCATGGTGATATTGCTCATGGTGACACTGCCAATGCTGTTAGTGCTCACGGTGATAGTGCTCATGGTGACAGATGCCATGCTGACAGTGCTCATGGTGAGAGTTCCCATGGTGACAGTACTCATGTTGACAGTTCCCATGGTGACAGTGTCCATGGTGACAGTGCACATGGTGACAGTTTCCATGGTGTCATTGCTCATGTTGACAGAGCCCACGGTGACAGTGCTCATGGTGAGAGTTCCCATGGTGACAGTGCTCATCTTGAGAGTGCCCATGGTGACCGTTCTCATGGTGACAGTTCCAATGTTGATAGTGCTCACCGTAATAGTGCCCATGGTGACAGTTCCCATGGATTCAGTGCCCATGGTGACAGTGCTCATTGTGACAGTGCCCACGGTGATAGAGCTCATGGTGGCAATTCGCATGGTGACAGTGCTCATGGTGACAGTGCCCTTGGTGATATTACACATGGTAATAATGCTCACGGTGACAGTGCCCATGGTGATAGTGCTCATGGTGATACTGCTCATGGTAATAGTGCTCATGGTGAAACTGCCCAAGTTGACAGTGCCCATGGTGACACGGCCCAAAGTGACATTTCCCATGGTGACAGTGCTAATGTTGAGAATTCCCATGGTGATAGTGCACATGGTGTCAGTTCCCATGGTGACAGTGCTCACTGTGACAGTTCCAATGATTACATTGCTTATGGTGGCAGTTTCCATGGTGGCAGTTCCCAAGATGACAGTGCTCATGGTGACATTTCCCATGGTAACAGAGCTCATGATGACAGTGTCCATGGTGACAGTGGCCATGTTGAAAGTGTCCATGGTGACAGTGCTCATGGTGACACTGCCCATGGTGACTGTGCTCATTCTGGCGGTGTACATGGTTGGAGTTCCCATGGTGAAATTCCTCATGGTGGCACTGCCCATGATGATAGTGATCATGGTGACAGTTCCCATGGTGACAGTGCACACGGTGACATTGCCCACGGTGACAGTGCTCATGGTGAAAGTTCGCATGGTGACAGTGCCCATGGTGACAGTGCTCAAGGTGACACAGCCCATGGTGACTGTGCTAAAGCTGGTGGTGTACATGGTTGTAGTTCTCATGGTGAAATTCCTCATGGTGGCACTGCCCATGATGATAGTGCTCATGGTGACAGTGCCCATGGTGACATTTCTCATGGTGACAGTGCTCATGGTGAGAGTTCCCATGGTGACAGTGCTCATTTTGACAGTGCCCATGGTTACCGTTCCCATGGTGACACTTCCCATGGTGATAGGGCTCATGGTGACAGTGCACACGGTGACAGTGCCCATGGTGACAGTGCTCACGGTGATAGTGCTCATGGTGATACTGCCCATGGTAATAGTGCTCATGGTGACACTGCCCATGGTGATATTGCTCACGGTGACACTGCCCATGGTGATAGTGCTCACGGTGATAGTGCTCATGGTGACAGTTCCCATGGTTACAGTGCCCATGGTGACAGTGCTCCTGGTGACAGTGCCCACGGTGACAATGCTCATGGTGATAGTGCTCACGGTGATAGTGCTCATGGTGACAGTTCGCATGGTGACAGGGCCCATGTTGAAAGTGCCCGTGGTGACAGTGCTTATGGTGGCACTGCCCATGGTGAATGTGCTCATGCTGGCAGTGTACCTGGTTGGAGTTCCGATGGTGAAATTCCTCATGGTAGCACTGCCCATTATGATAGTGCTCATGGTGACAGTGTCCATGGTGACAGTGCCTATGGTGACAGTGCCCATTGTGATAGTGCTCATGGTGACAGTGCTCACGGTGACAGTGCCCTTGGTGATAGTGCTCATGGTGACAGTGCTCATGGGGACAGTGCACACGGTGACAGTGCCCACGGTGACAGTGCTCACGGTGATAGAGCTCATGGTGATATTGCCCATGGTAATAGTGCTCATGTTGACAGTGCCCATGGTGATATTGCTCATGGTGACACTGCCCATGGTGATAGTGCTGACGGTGATAGTGCTCATGGTGACAGTTCCCATGGTGACTGTGCCCATGGTGACAGTGCTCATGGTGACAGTACCGACGGTGACAGTGCTCATGGTGACAGTGCTCAGGGTGATAGTGCTCACGATGACAGTGGTCACGGTGACAGTTCCCTTGGTGATAGTGCTCACGGTGATAGTGCCCATGGTGACACTGCCCATGGTGATATTGCTCATGGTGACACTGCCCATGGTAATAGTGCTCATGGTGATAGTGTTCACATTGACAGTGCCTTTGGTGACAATTCTCATGGTGACACTGCCCATGGTGACAGTTCGCATGCTGACAGTGCCCATGTTGAAAGTTCCCATGGTGACAGTGTTCATGGTGATAATGCCCATGGTGACTTTGCTCATGCTGGCGGTGTACAGGGTTGGTGTTCCCATGTTGAAATTCCTCATGATGATAGTGTTGATGGTGACAGTGTCCATGTTGACAGTGCCAATGGTGACAGTGCTCATGGTGACACTGCCCATGGTGACATTTCGCAAGGTGACAGTGCCCATATTGAAAGTGCCCATGGTGACAGTGACCATGGTGACACTTCCCATGTTGAAAGTGTTCATGGTGAGAGTGTCCATGATGAAAATGCCCATGGTGAGAGTGCCCATGGTGACAGTGTCTATGGTGATAGTGCTCATGGTGACAATGCCCATGGTGATATTGATCACGGTGACACTGCCCACGGTGATAGTGCTCATGGTGACATTTTCCATGGTGAGAGTGCTCATGTTGACATTGTCCATGGTGACCGTGCCCATGGTGACTATGCTCTTGCTAAGAATTCCCATGATGACATTACCCATGGTGACAGTACCCATGGCGACAGTGCCCATGGTGACAGTGCTCATGGTGACAGTGCTCACAGTGACAGTGCCCTTGGTGATAGTGCCCATGGTAATAGTGCTCACGGTGACAGTGCCCATGGTGACAGTTACCATGGTGACAGTGCCCACAGTGAAAGTGCTCATGGTGACATTACCCACGGTGACAGTACTCATGGTGAGAGTACGCATGGTGACAGTGCCCATGGTGACAGTGCTCATGGTGACACAGCCCATGGTGACTGTGCTAAAGCTGGCGGTGCATATGGTTGGAGTTCCCATGGTGAAATTCCTCATGGTGGCACTGCCCATGATGATAGTGCTCATGGTGACAGTGCCCATGGTGACATTTCCCATGGTGACAGTGCTCATGGTGAGAGTACTCACGGTGATAGTTCTCATGGTGACAGTGCCCGTGGTGATAGTGCCCATGGTGATAGTGCTCATGGTGATAGTGCTCATGGTGACAGTTCGCATGGTGACAGTGCCCACTTTGAAAGTGCCCATGGTGACAGTACCCATGGTGACTGTGCCCATGGTGACAGTGCCCATGGTGACAGTGCTCATTGTGAGAATTGCCATGGTGACAGTGCTAATGTTGACATTGCCCATGGTGACCGTTCCCATGGTGACAGTTCCCAAGGTGATAGTGCTCATGGTGACAGTGCTATTGGTGACAGTGCACTCGGTGAGAATGCCCACACTTACATTGCTCACGTTGATAGTGCTCATGGTGATAGTGCCAATTTTAATAGTGCTCATGGTGACCGTGCCCATGTTGATGTTGCTCAAGGTGACACTTCCCATGGTGATAGTGCTCACGGTGATAGTGCTAATGGTGACACTGCCCTTGGTGATAGTGCTCATGGTGATAGTGCTCATGGTAATAGTGCTCATGTTGACGCTGCCCATGGTGACAGTGCCCATGGTGACACTGCCCATAGTGACATTTCCCATGGTGACAGTGCTCATGGTGAGAGTTCCCATGGTGACAGTGCACATGTTGACAGTTCCGATGGTGACAGTGCTCACGGTGACAGTGCTCACTGTGGCAGTGCCAATGGTTACAGTGCTCATAGTGGCAGTATCCATGGTGGCAGTTCCCAAGATGACAGTGCTCATGGTGACATTTCCCATGGTAACAGAACTCAGGATGACAGTGTCCATGGTGACAGTGCCCATGGTGAGAGTGGCCATGTTGAAATTGCCCATGGTGACAGTGCTCATGGTGACACTGCCCATGGGGACTGTGCTCATGCTGGCGTTGAACAAGGTTGAACAAGGTTGGAGTTCCCATGGTGAAAATCCTCATGGTGGCACTACCCATGATAATAGTGCTCATGGTGACAGTGTACATCGTGAGAGTGCCCATGGTAACAATGCTCATGGAGAAACTGCCCATGGTGACAGTGCCCAAGGTGATATTCCCATGGTGACAGTGCTCATTTTGACAGTGCACACGGTGACAGTGCCCACAGTGACAGTGCTCACGGTGATAGTGTTAATGGTAATATTGCTCATGGTGACACTGCCCATGGTTATAGTGCTCACGGTGATAGTGCTCATGGTGACAGTTCCCAAGGTGACAGTGCCCACGGTGATAGTGCTCATGGTGACATTGCCCACGGTGACAGTGCTCATGGTGAGAGTTTGCATGGTGACAGTGCCCATGGTTACAGTGCTCATGGTCACACAACCCATGGTGACTGTGCTAAAGCTGGCGGTGTACATGGTTGGAGTTCCCATGGTGAAATTCCTCATGGTGGCACTGCCCATGATGATAGTGTTCATGGTGACAGTGTCCATGGTGACAGTGCCCATTGTGATAGTGCTCACGGTGATAGTGCCCTCAGTGACAGTTCTAATGGTGACAATTCCATGGTGACAGTGCCCATGATGACTATGCTCATGCTGGCTGTGTACATGCTTGGAGATCCCATGGTGAAATTCCTCATGGTGGCACTGCCCATGATGATAGTGCTCATGGTGACAGTGCCCACGGTGACAGTGCTCATGGTGACAGTGCTCATGGTGACAGTGCCATTGGTGATAGTACCCATGGTAAAAGTGCTCATGGTGACATTGCCCATGGTGATATTGCTCACGGTGACACCGCCCATGGTGATAGTGCTCAAGGTGATAGTGCTCATGGTGACGGTTCCCATGGTTACAGTGCCCATGGTGACAGTGCTCATGCTGACAGTGCTCACGGTGACTATGCTCATGGTGACAGTGCTCACGGTGATAGTGCTCAAGGTGACAGTTAGCATGGTGACAGGGCTCATGTTGAAAGTGCCCATGGTGACACTGCTCATGGTGGCACTGCCCATGGTGACTGTGCTCATGCTGGCGGTGTACATGGTTGGAGTTCCGATGGTGAAATTCCTCATGGTAGCACTGCCCATGATGATAGTGCTCACGGTGAAAGTGTCCATGGTGACAGTGCCTATGGTGACAGTGCCCATTGTGATAGTGCTCATGGTAAAAGTTCCCACTGTGATAGTGCTCACGGTGAAAGTGCTCACGGTGACAGTGCCCTTGGTGATAGTGCTCTTGGTGATAGTGCTCATGGTAATAGTGCACATGGTGACACTGCCCATGGTGACAGTGCCCATGGTGACACTGCCCATAGTAACATTTCCCATGGTGACAGTGCTCATGTTGACAGTGCCCATGGTGACAGTGACCATGGTGAGTGTGCCCATGGTGACAGTGCCCATGGTGACAGTGTCCATGGTGACAGTGCTCACCTTGACAGTGCCCTTGGTGATAGTACCCATGTTAATATTGCTCACGGTTACAGTGCCCATGGTGATAGTGCTCATGGTGATAGTGCTCATGGTGACAGTTACCTTGGTGATAGTGCTCATGGTGATAGTGCTCATGGTGATAGTTCGCATGGTGACAGTGCCCATGTGGAAAGTCTCCATGAAGGCAGTGCTCATGGTGACACTGCCCATGGTGACTGTGCCCTTGCTGGCGGTGTACATGTTTGGAGTTCCCATGGTGAAATTCCTTATGGTGGCACTGCCCATGATGATAGTGTTCATCGTGACAATGTCCATGGTGACAGTGCCTATGGTGACAGTGCCCATTGTGATAGTGCTCACGGTGATAGTGCCCTCAGTGTCAGTTCTAATGGTGACAGTTCCCATGGTGATAGAGCCCATGATGACAGTGCTCATGGTGACAGTGCCCACGGTAACATTGCTCATGGTGACAGTGCTCACGGTGACAGTAACCTTGGTGATAGTACCCATGGTAATAGAGGTCACGGTGACAGTGCCCATTTTGATATTGCTCACGGTGACACTGCCCATGGTGATAGTGCTCACGGTGATAGTGCTCAGGGTGACAGTTCCCATGGTTACATTGCCCATGGTGACAGTGCTCATGGTGACAGTGCCCGTGGTGACTATGCTCATGGTGACATTGCTCACAGAGATACTGCTCATGGTGACAGTTCGCATGGCGACAGGGCCCATGTTAAAAGTGCCCATGGTGACAGTGCTCATGGTGGCACTGCCCATGGTGACTGTGCTCATGCTGGTGGTGTACATGGTTGGAGTTCCCATGGTGAAATTCCTTATTGTGGCAATGCCCATGATGATAGTGCTCATGGTGACAGTGCCCAAGGTGACAGTGCCCATGGTGACATTTCCCATCTTGACAGTGCGCATGGTGAGAGTTCCCATGGTGACAATGCTCATGTTGAAAATACCCAAGGTGACAGTGCTCATGGTGACAGTGTCCACGGTGACAATTCTCATGGTGACAGTGCTCACAGTGATAGTGCTCCTGGTGACAGTGCTCCCGCTGACAGTTCCCTTGGTGATAGTGCTCATGGTAATACTGCTGATGGTGATAGTGCTCATGGTGACGGTTCGCATGGTGAGACTGCCCATGTTGAAAGTGCCCATGGTTGCAGTGATCATGTTGACACTGCCCATTGTGACTGTGCTCATGCTGGCGGTGTACATAGTTGGAGTTCCCATGGTGAAATTCCTTATGGTGGCACTGCCCATGATGATAGTTTTCATGGTAACAGTGTCCATGTTGACAGTGCCTATGCTGCCAGTGCCCATTGTGATAGTGCTCACGGTGATAGTGTCCACAGAGACAGTGCTCATGGTGACAGTGCCCATGGTGACAGAGCTCACGGTGACAATGCCCTTGGTGATAGTACCCATGGTAATAGGGGTCACGGTGACAGTGCCCATGGTGATATTGCTCACGGTTGATACTGCCTATGGTGATAGTGCTCACGGTGATAGTGCTCATGGTAATAGTGCTCATGGTGACACTGCCCATGGTGAGAGTGCCCATGGTGACACTGCCGATAGTGACATTTCTCATGGTGACAGTGCTCATGGTGAGAGTTCCCATGGTGACAGTGCACATGGTGACAGTTCCCATGGTGACAGTGCTCACGGTGACCGTGCTCACTGTGGCAATGCCAATGGTAACATTGTTCATGGTGGCAGTGTCCACGGTGGCGGTTTCCAAGATGACAGTGCTCATGGTGACATTTCCCATGGTAACAGAGCTCATGATGACAGTGTCCATGGTGACAGTGCCCATGGTGACAGTGGCCATGTTGAAAGTGCCCATGATGAAACTGCCCATGGTGACAGTGCCCATAGTGATAGTGCCCATGGTGACATTTCCCATGGTGACAGTGCTAATGGAGAGAGTTCGCATGGTGACAGTGCCCATTATGACAGTGCTCATGGTGACCGCGCCCACAGTGACATTGTCCACGGTGAAAGTGCTCACGGTGACACTGCCCATGGTGATAGTGCTCACGGTGATAGTGCTCATGGTGACATTGTCCAAGGTTATAGTGCTCATGGTGACAGTGCTCATGGTGATAGCGCTCATGGTGACAGTGCCCTTGGTGATAGTGCTCATGGTGATAGTGCTCATGTAGACATTTCCCATGGTGACAGTGCTCATGTTGACAGTCCCCATGGTGACTGTGCTCATGCTGGCGGTGTACATGGTTGGAGTTCCCATGGTGAAATTCCTTATGGTGGCACTGCCCATGATGATAGTGGTCATGGTGAAAGTGTCCATGGTGACAGCGCCCATGGTGACAGTGCCCATGGTGATATTTCCCATGGTGATAGTGCTCATGGTGAGAGTTCCCATGGTGACAGTGCTCATCTTGGCAGTTCCCATAGTGACCGTTCCCATGGTGACAGTTCCCATGGTGATAGGGCTCATGGTTACAGTGCTCATGGTGACAGTGTACACGGTGACACTGCCTGCAGTGACAGTGCTCATGGTGATAATGGTCATGCTTATAGTGCCCACGGTGACAGTAGTCATGGTGAAAGTGTTCACGGTGATAGTGCTCACGGTGACAGTGCCCTTAATGATAGTGCTCACGGTGATAGTGCTCGTTGTGACAGTTCCCATCATGACAGTGCCCATGGTGACAGTGCGCATGGTGACAGTGCCCTGGGTGATTGTGCCCATGGTGACAGTGTCCATGGTGACCGTTCTCATGGTGACAGTGCTCATGATGACAGTGCCCACAGTGGCAGTGCCAATGGTTACAGTGCTCATGGTGGAAGTGTCCGTGCCGGCAGTTCCTAAGATGACATTGCTCATGGTGACAGTTCCCCTGTTAATACAGCTCATGATGACAGTGTCCTTTGTGATAGTGCCCATGGTGACAGTGCCCATGGTGACACAGGCCCTGGTGACTGTGCTCATGCTGGCGGTGTACATGGTTGGAGTTCCCATGGTGAAATTACTCATGGTGGCACTGCTCATGATGATAGTGCTCATGGTGACAGTGTCCATGATGAGAGTGCCAACGGTTACAGTGCTCATGTTGACACTGCCCATGGTTACAGTGCACACAATGACAGTTCCCACGGTGACAGTGCTCACGGTGACAGTGCTAATGGTGATAGTGCCCATGGTAATAGTGCTCACCCTGAGAGTTCCCATGGTGATATTGCTCATGGTGACACTGCCAATGCTGTTAGTGCTCACGGTGATAGTGCTCATGGTGACAGATGCCATGCTGACAGTGCTCATGGTGAGAGTTCCCATGGTGACAGTACTCATGTTGACAGTTCCCATGGTGACAGTGTCCATGGTGACAGTGCACATGGTGACAGTTTCCATGGTGTCAGTGCTCATGTTGACAGAGCCCACGGTGACAGTGCTCATGGTGAGAGTTCCCATGGTGACAGTGCTCATCTTGAGAGTGCCCATGGTGACCGTTCTCATGGTGACAGTTCCAATGTTGATAGTGCTCACCGTAATAGTGCCCATGGTGACAGTTCCCATGGATTCAGTGCCCATGGTGACAGTGCTCATTGTGACAGTGCCCACGGTGATAGAGCTCATGGTGGCAATTCGCATGGTGACAGTGCTCATGGTGACAGTGCCCTTGGTGATATTACACATGGTAATAATGCTCACGGTGACAGTGCCCATGGTGATAGTGCTCATGGTGATACTGCTCATGGTAATAGTGCTCATGGTGAAACTGCCCAAGTTGACAGTGCCCATGGTGACACGGCCCAAAGTGACATTTCCCATGGTGACAGTGCTAATGTTGAGAATTCCCATGGTGATAGTGCACATGGTGTCAGTTCCCATGGTGACAGTGCTCACTGTGACAGTTCCAATGATTACATTGCTTATGGTGGCAGTTTCCATGGTGGCAGTTCCCAAGATGACAGTGCTCATGGTGACATTTCCCATGGTAACAGAGCTCATGATGACAGTGTCCATGGTGACAGTGGCCATGTTGAAAGTGTCCATGGTGACAGTGCTCATGGTGACACTGCCCATGGTGACTGTGCTCATTCTGGCGGTGTACATGGTTGGAGTTCCCATGGTGAAATTCCTCATGGTGGCACTGCCCATGATGATAGTGATCATGGTGACAGTTCCCATGGTGACAGTGCACACGGTGACATTGCCCACGGTGACAGTGCTCATGGTGAAAGTTCGCATGGTGACAGTGCCCATGGTGACAGTGCTCAAGGTGACACAGCCCATGGTGACTGTGCTAAAGCTGGTGGTGTACATGGTTGTAGTTCTCATGGTGAAATTCCTCATGGTGGCACTGCCCATGATGATAGTGCTCATGGTGACAGTGCCCATGGTGACATTTCTCATGGTGACAGTGCTCATGGTGAGAGTTCCCATGGTGACAGTGCTCATTTTGACAGTGCCCATGGTTACCGTTCCCATGGTGACACTTCCCATGGTGATAGGGCTCATGGTGACAGTGCACACGGTGACAGTGCCCATGGTGACAGTGCTCACGGTGATAGTGCTCATGGTGATACTGCCCATGGTAATAGTGCTCATGGTGACACTGCCCATGGTGATATTGCTCACGGTGACACTGCCCATGGTGATAGTGCTCACGGTGATAGTGCTCATGGTGACAGTTCCCATGGTTACAGTGCCCATGGTGACAGTGCTCCTGGTGACAGTGCCCACGGTGACAATGCTCATGGTGATAGTGCTCACGGTGACAGTTCGCATGGTGACAGGGCCCATGTTGAAAGTGCCCATGGTGACAGTGCTTATGGTGGCACTGCCCATGGTGAATGTGCTCATGCTGGCAGTGTACCTGGTTGGAGTTCCGATGGTGAAATTCCTCATGGTAGCACTGCCCATTATGATAGTGCTCATGGTGACAGTGTCCATGGTGACAGTGCCTATGGTGACAGTGCCCATTGTGATAGTGCTCATGGTGACAGTGCTCACGGTGACAGTGCCCTTGGTGATAGTGCTCATGGTGACAGTGCTCATGGGGACAGTGCACACGGTGACAGTGCCCACGGTGACAGTGCTCATGGTGATAGAGCTCATGGTGATATTGCCCATGGTAATAGTGCTCATGTTGACAGTGCCCATGGTGATATTGCTCATGGTGACACTGCCCATGGTGATAGTGCTGACGGTGATAGTGCTCATGGTGACAGTTCCCATGGTGACTGTGCCCATGGTGACAGTGCTCATGGTGACAGTACCGACGGTGACAGTGCTCATGGTGACAGTGCTCAGGGTGATAGTGCTCACGATGACAGTGGTCACGGTGACAGTTCCCTTGGTGATAGTGCTCACGGTGATAGTGCCCATGGTGACACTGCCCATGGTGATATTGCTCATGGTGACACTGCCCATGGTAATAGTGCTCATGGTGATAGTGTTCACATTGACAGTGCCTTTGGTGACAATTCTCATGGTGACACTGCCCATGGTGACAGTTCGCATGCTGACAGTGCCCATGTTGAAAGTTCCCATGGTGACAGTGTTCATGGTGATAATGCCCATGGTGACTTTGCTCATGCTGGCGGTGTACAGGGTTGGTGTTCCCATGTTGAAATTCCTCATGATGATAGTGTTGATGGTGACAGTGTCCATGTTGACAGTGCCAATGGTGACAGTGCTCATGGTGACACTGCCCATGGTGACATTTCGCAAGGTGACAGTGCCCATGTTGAAAGTGCCCATGGTGACAGTGACCATGGTGACACTTCCCATGTTGAAAGTGTTCATGATGAGAGTGTCCATGATGAAAATGCCCATGGTGAGAGTGCCCATGGTGACAGTGTCTATGGTGATAGTGCTCATGGTGACAATGCCCATGGTGATATTGATCACGGTGACACTGCCCACGGTGATAGTGCTCATGGTGACATTTTCCATGGTGAGAGTGCTCATGTTGACATTGTCCATGGTGACCGTGCCCATGGTGACTATGCTCTTGCTAAGAATTCCCATGATGACATTACCCATGGTGACAGTACCCATGGCGACAGTGCCCATGGTGACAGTGCTCATGGTGACAGTGCTCACAGTGACAGTGCCCTTGGTGATAGTGCCCATGGTAATAGTGCTCACGGTGACAGTGCCCATGGTGACAGTTACCATGGTGACAGTGCCCACAGTGAAAGTGCTCATGGTGACATTACCCACGGTGACAGTACTCATGGTGAGAGTACGCATGGTGACAGTGCCCATGGTGACAGTGCTCATGGTGACACAGCCCATGGTGACTGTGCTAAAGCTGGCGGTGCATATGGTTGGAGTTCCCATGGTGAAATTCCTCATGGTGGCACTGCCCATGATGATAGTGCTCATGGTGACAGTGCCCATGGTGACATTTCCCATGGTGACAGTGCTCATGGTGAGAGTACTCACGGTGATAGTTCTCATGGTGACAGTGCCCGTGGTGATAGTGCCCATGGTGATAGTGCTCATGGTGATAGTGCTCATGGTGACAGTTCGCATGGTGACAGTGCCCACTTTGAAAGTGCCCATGGTGACAGTACCCATGGTGACTGTGCCCATGGTGACAGTGCCCATGGTGACAGTGCTCATTGTGAGAATTGCCATGGTGACAGTGCTAATGTTGACATTGCCCATGGTGACAGTTCCCAAGGTGATAGTGCTCATGGTGACAGTGCTATTGGTGACAGTGCACTCGGTGAGAATGCCCACACTTACATTGCTCACGTTGATAGTGCTCATGGTGATAGTGCCAATTTTAATAGTGCTCATGGTGACCGTGCCCATGTTGATGTTGCTCAAGGTGACACTTCCCATGGTGATAGTGCTCACGGTGATAGTGCTAATGGTGACACTGCCCTTGGTGATAGTGCTCATGGTGATAGTGCTCATGGTAATAGTGCTCATGTTGACGCTGCCCATGGTGACAGTGCCCATGGTGACACTGCCCATAGTGACATTTCCCATGGTGACAGTGCTCATGGTGAGAGTTCCCATGGTGACAGTGCACATGTTGACAGTTCCGATGGTGACAGTGCTCACGGTGACAGTGCTCACTGTGGCAGTGCCAATGGTTACAGTGCTCATGGTGGCAGTGTCCATGGTGGCAGTTCCCAAGATGACAGTGCTCATGGTGACATTTCCCATGGTAACAGAACTCAGGATGACAGTGTCCATGGTGACAGTGCCCATGGTGAGAGTGGCCATGTTGAAATTGCCCATGGTGACAGTGCTCATGGTGACACTGCCCATGGGGACTGTGCTCATGCTGGCGTTGAACAAGGTTGAACAAGGTTGGAGTTCCCATGGTGAAAATCCTCATGGTGGCACTACCCATGATAATAGTGCTCATGGTGACAGTGTACATCGTGAGAGTGCCCATGGTAACAATGCTCATGGAGAAACTGCCCATGGTGACAGTGCCCAAGGTGATATTCCCATGGTGACAGTGCTCATTTTGACAGTGCACACGGTGACAGTGCCCACAGTGACAGTGCTCACGGTGATAGTGTTAATGGTAATATTGCTCATGGTGACACTGCCCATGGTTATAGTGCTCACGGTGATAGTGCTCATGGTGACAGTTCCCAAGGTGACAGTGCCCACGGTGATAGTGCTCATGGTGACATTGCCCACGGTGACAGTGCTCATGGTGAGAGTTTGCATGGTGACAGTGCCCATGGTTACAGTGCTCATGGTCACACAACCCATGGTGACTGTGCTAAAGCTGGCGGTGTACATGGTTGGAGTTCCCATGGTGAAATTCCTCATGGTGGCACTGCCCATGATGATAGTGTTCATGGTGACAGTGTCCATGGTGACAGTGCCCATTGTGATAGTGCTCACGGTGATAGTGCCCTCAGTGACAGTTCTAATGGTGACAATTCCATGGTGACAGTGCCCATGATGACTATGCTCATGCTGGCTGTGTACATGCTTGGAGATCCCATGGTGAAATTCCTCATGGTGGCACTGCCCATGATAATAGTGCTCATGGTGAGAGTGCCCACGGTGACAGTGCTCATGGTGACAGTGCTCATGGTGACAGTGCCATTGGTGATAGTACCCATGGTAAAAGTGCTCATGGTGACATTGCCCATGGTGATATTGCTCACGGTGACACCGCCCATGGTGATAGTGCTCAAGGTGATAGTGCTCATGGTGACGGTTCCCATGGTTACAGTGCCCATGGTGACAGTGCTCATGCTGACAGTGCTCACGGTGACTATGCTCATGGTGACAGTGCTCACGGTGATAGTGCTCAAGGTGACAGTTAGCATGGTGACAGGGCTCATGTTGAAAGTGCCCATGGTGACACTGCTCATGGTGGCACTGCCCATGGTGACTGTGCTCATGCTGGCGGTGTACATGGTTGGAGTTCCGATGGTGAAATTCCTCATGGTAGCACTGCCCATGATGATAGTGCTCACGGTGAAAGTGTCCATGGTGACAGTGCCTATGGTGACAGTGCCCATTGTGATAGTGCTCATGGTGATAGTGCCCAAAGTGACAGTGCTCATTGTGACAGTTCCTATGGTGACAGTGCCCATGATGATAGTGCTCATGGTAAAAGTTCCCACTGTGATAGTGCTCACGGTGAAAGTGCTCACGGTGACAGTGCCCTTGGTGATAGTGCTCTTGGTGATAGTGCTCATGGTAATAGTGCACATGGTGACACTGCCCATGGTGACAGTGCCCATGGTGACACTGCCCATAGTAACATTTCCCATGGTGACAGTGCTCATGTTGACAGTGCCCATGGTGACAGTGACCATGGTGAGTGTGCCCATGGTGACAGTGCCCATGGTGACAGTGTCCATGGTGACAGTGCTCACCTTGACAGTGCCCTTGGTGATAGTACCCATGTTAATATTGCTCACGGTTACAGTGCCCATTGTGATAGTGCTCACGGTGATAGTGTCCACAGAGACAGTGCTCATGGTGACAGTGCCCATGGTGACAGAGCTCACGGTGACAATGCCCTTGGTGATAGTACCCATGGTAATAGGGGTCACGGTGACAGTGCCCATGGTGATATTGCTCACGGTTGATACTGCCTATGGTGATAGTGCTCACGGTGATAGTGCTCATGGTAATAGTGCTCATGGTGACACTGCCCATGGTGAGAGTGCCCATGGTGACACTGCCGATAGTGACATTTCTCATGGTGACAGTGCTCATGGTGAGAGTTCCCATGGTGACAGTGCACATGGTGACAGTTCCCATGGTGACAGTGCTCACGGTGACCGTGCTCACTGTGGCAATGCCAATGGTAACATTGTTCATGGTGGCAGTGTCCACGGTGGCGGTTTCCAAGATGACAGTGCTCATGGTGACATTTCCCATGGTAACAGAGCTCATGATGACAGTGTCCATGGTGACAGTGCCCATGGTGACAGTGGCCATGTTGAAAGTGCCCATGATGAAACTGCCCATGGTGACAGTGCCCATAGTGATAGTGCCCATGGTGACATTTCCCATGGTGACAGTGCTAATGGAGAGAGTTCGCATGGTGACAGTGCCCATTATGACAGTGCTCATGGTGACCGCGCCCACAGTGACATTGTCCACGGTGAAAGTGCTCACGGTGACACTGCCCATGGTGATAGTGCTCACGGTGATAGTGCTCATGGTGACATTGTCCAAGGTTATAGTGCTCATGGTGACAGTGCTCATGGTGATAGCGCTCATGGTGACAGTGCCCTTGGTGATAGTGCTCATGGTGATAGTGCTCATGTAGACATTTCCCATGGTGACAGTGCTCATGTTGACAGTCCCCATGGTGACTGTGCTCATGCTGGCGGTGTACATGGTTGGAGTTCCCATGGTGAAATTCCTTATGGTGGCACTGCCCATGATGATAGTGGTCATGGTGAAAGTGTCCATGGTGACAGCGCCCATGGTGACAGTGCCCATGGTGATATTTCCCATGGTGATAGTGCTCATGGTGAGAGTTCCCATGGTGACAGTGCTCATCTTGGCAGTTCCCATAGTGACCGTTCCCATGGTGACAGTTCCCATGGTGATAGGGCTCATGGTTACAGTGCTCATGGTGACAGTGTACACGGTGACACTGCCTGCAGTGACAGTGCTCATGGTGATAATGGTCATGCTTATAGTGCCCACGGTGACAGTAGTCATGGTGAAAGTGTTCACGGTGATAGTGCTCACGGTGACAGTGCCCTTAATGATAGTGCTCACGGTGATAGTGCTCGTTGTGACAGTTCCCATCATGACAGTGCCCATGGTGACAGTGCGCATGGTGACAGTGCCCTGGGTGATTGTGCCCATGGTGACAGTGTCCATGGTGACCGTTCTCATGGTGACAGTGCTCATGATGACAGTGCCCACAGTGGCAGTGCCAATGGTTACAGTGCTCATGGTGGAAGTGTCCGTGCCGGCAGTTCCTAAGATGACATTGCTCATGGTGACAGTTCCCCTGTTAATACAGCTCATGATGACAGTGTCCTTTGTGATAGTGCCCATGGTGACAGTGCCCATGGTGACACAGGCCCTGGTGACTGTGCTCATGCTGGCGGTGTACATGGTTGGAGTTCCCATGGTGAAATTACTCATGGTGGCACTGCTCATGATGATAGTGCTCATGGTGACAGTGTCCATGATGAGAGTGCCAACGGTTACAGTGCTCATGTTGACACTGCCCATGGTTACAGTGCACACAATGACAGTTCCCACGGTGACAGTGCTCACGGTGACAGTGCTAATGGTGATAGTGCCCATGGTAATAGTGCTCACCCTGAGAGTTCCCATGGTGATATTGCTCATGGTGACACTGCCAATGCTGTTAGTGCTCACGGTGATAGTGCTCATGGTGACAGATGCCATGCTGACAGTGCTCATGGTGAGAGTTCCCATGGTGACAGTACTCATGTTGACAGTTCCCATGGTGACAGTGTCCATGGTGACAGTGCACATGGTGACAGTTTCCATGGTGTCAGTGCTCATGTTGACAGAGCCCACGGTGACAGTGCTCATGGTGAGAGTTCCCATGGTGACAGTGCTCATCTTGAGAGTGCCCATGGTGACCGTTCTCATGGTGACAGTTCCAATGTTGATAGTGCTCACTGTAATAGTGCCCATGGTGACAGTTCCCATGGATTCAGTGCCCATGGTGACAGTGCTCATTGTGACAGTGCCCACGGTGATAGAGCTCATGGTGGCAATTCGCATGGTGACAGTGCTCATGGTGACAGTGCCCTTGGTGATATTACACATGGTAATAATGCTCACGGTGACAGTGCCCATGGTGATAGTGCTCATGGTGATACTGCTCATGGTAATAGTGCTCATGGTGAAACTGCCCAAGTTGACAGTGCCCATGGTGACACGGCCCAAAGTGACATTTCCCATGGTGACAGTGCTAATGTTGAGAATTCCCATGGTGATAGTGCACATGGTGTCAGTTCCCATGGTGACAGTGCTCACTGTGACAGTTCCAATGATTACATTGCTTATGGTGGCAGTTTCCATGGTGGCAGTTCCCAAGATGACAGTGCTCATGGTGACATTTCCCATGGTAACAGAGCTCATGATGACAGTGTCCATGGTGACAGTGGCCATGTTGAAAGTGTCCATGGTGACAGTGCTCATGGTGACACTGCCCATGGTGACTGTGCTCATTCTGGCGGTGTACATGGTTGGAGTTCCCATGGTGAAATTCCTCATGGTGGCACTGCCCATGATGATAGTGATCATGGTGACAGTTCCCATGGTGACAGTGCACACGGTGACATTGCCCACGGTGACAGTGCTCATGGTGAAAGTTCGCATGGTGACAGTGCCCATGGTGACAGTGCTCAAGGTGACACAGCCCATGGTGACTGTGCTAAAGCTGGTGGTGTACATGGTTGTAGTTCTCATGGTGAAATTCCTCATGGTGGCACTGCCCATGATGATAGTGCTCATGGTGACAGTGCCCATGGTGACATTTCTCATGGTGACAGTGCTCATGGTGAGAGTTCCCATGGTGACAGTGCTCATTTTGACAGTGCCCATGGTTACCGTTCCCATGGTGACACTTCCCATGGTGATAGGGCTCATGGTGACAGTGCACACGGTGACAGTGCCCATGGTGACAGTGCTCACGGTGATAGTGCTCATGGTGATACTGCCCATGGTAATAGTGCTCATGGTGACACTGCCCATGGTGATATTGCTCACGGTGACACTGCCCATGGTGATAGTGCTCACGGTGATAGTGCTCATGGTGACAGTTCCCATGGTTACAGTGCCCATGGTGACAGTGCTCCTGGTGACAGTGCCCACGGTGACAATGCTCATGGTGATAGTGCTCACGGTGACAGTTCGCATGGTGACAGGGCCCATGTTGAAAGTGCCCATGGTGACAGTGCTTATGGTGGCACTGCCCATGGTGAATGTGCTCATGCTGGCAGTGTACCTGGTTGGAGTTCCGATGGTGAAATTCCTCATGGTAGCACTGCCCATTATGATAGTGCTCATGGTGACAGTGTCCATGGTGACAGTGCCTATGGTGACAGTGCCCATTGTGATAGTGCTCATGGTGACAGTGCTCACGGTGACAGTGCCCTTGGTGATAGTGCTCATGGTGACAGTGCTCATGGGGACAGTGCACACGGTGACAGTGCCCACGGTGACAGTGCTCATGGTGATAGAGCTCATGGTGATATTGCCCATGGTAATAGTGCTCATGTTGACAGTGCCCATGGTGATATTGCTCATGGTGACACTGCCCATGGTGATAGTGCTGACGGTGATAGTGCTCATGGTGACAGTTCCCATGGTGACTGTGCCCATGGTGACAGTGCTCATGGTGACAGTACCGACGGTGACAGTGCTCATGGTGACAGTGCTCAGGGTGATAGTGCTCACGATGACAGTGGTCACGGTGACAGTTCCCTTGGTGATAGTGCTCACGGTGATAGTGCCCATGGTGACACTGCCCATGGTGATATTGCTCATGGTGACACTGCCCATGGTAATAGTGCTCATGGTGATAGTGTTCACATTGACAGTGCCTTTGGTGACAATTCTCATGGTGACACTGCCCATGGTGACAGTTCGCATGCTGACAGTGCCCATGTTGAAAGTTCCCATGGTGACAGTGTTCATGGTGATAATGCCCATGGTGACTTTGCTCATGCTGGCGGTGTACAGGGTTGGTGTTCCCATGTTGAAATTCCTCATGATGATAGTGTTGATGGTGACAGTGTCCATGTTGACAGTGCCAATGGTGACAGTGCTCATGGTGACACTGCCCATGGTGACATTTCGCAAGGTGACAGTGCCCATGTTGAAAGTGCCCATGGTGACAGTGACCATGGTGACACTTCCCATGTTGAAAGTGTTCATGGTGAGAGTGTCCATGATGAAAATGCCCATGGTGAGAGTGCCCATGGTGACAGTGTCTATGGTGATAGTGCTCATGGTGACAATGCCCATGGTGATATTGATCACGGTGACACTGCCCACGGTGATAGTGCTCATGGTGACATTTTCCATGGTGAGAGTGCTCATGTTGACATTGTCCATGGTGACCGTGCCCATGGTGACTATGCTCTTGCTAAGAATTCCCATGATGACATTACCCATGGTGACAGTACCCATGGCGACAGTGCCCATGGTGACAGTGCTCATGGTGACAGTGCTCACAGTGACAGTGCCCTTGGTGATAGTGCCCATGGTAATAGTGCTCACGGTGACAGTGCCCATGGTGACAGTTACCATGGTGACAGTGCCCACAGTGAAAGTGCTCATGGTGACATTACCCACGGTGACAGTACTCATGGTGAGAGTACGCATGGTGACAGTGCCCATGGTGACAGTGCTCATGGTGACACAGCCCATGGTGACTGTGCTAAAGCTGGCGGTGCATATGGTTGGAGTTCCCATGGTGAAATTCCTCATGGTGGCACTGCCCATGATGATAGTGCTCATGGTGACAGTGCCCATGGTGACATTTCCCATGGTGACAGTGCTCATGGTGAGAGTACTCACGGTGATAGTTCTCATGGTGACAGTGCCCGTGGTGATAGTGCCCATGGTGATAGTGCTCATGGTGATAGTGCTCATGGTGACAGTTCGCATGGTGACAGTGCCCACTTTGAAAGTGCCCATGGTGACAGTACCCATGGTGACTGTGCCCATGGTGACAGTGCCCATGGTGACAGTGCTCATTGTGAGAATTGCCATGGTGACAGTGCTAATGTTGACATTGCCCATGGTGACAGTTCCCAAGGTGATAGTGCTCATGGTGACAGTGCTATTGGTGACAGTGCACTCGGTGAGAATGCCCACACTTACATTGCTCACGTTGATAGTGCTCATGGTGATAGTGCCAATTTTAATAGTGCTCATGGTGACCGTGCCCATGTTGATGTTGCTCAAGGTGACACTTCCCATGGTGATAGTGCTCACGGTGATAGTGCTAATGGTGACACTGCCCTTGGTGATAGTGCTCATGGTGATAGTGCTCATGGTAATAGTGCTCATGTTGACGCTGCCCATGGTGACAGTGCCCATGGTGACACTGCCCATAGTGACATTTCCCATGGTGACAGTGCTCATGGTGAGAGTTCCCATGGTGACAGTGCACATGTTGACAGTTCCGATGGTGACAGTGCTCACGGTGACAGTGCTCACTGTGGCAGTGCCAATGGTTACAGTGCTCATGGTGGCAGTGTCCATGGTGGCAGTTCCCAAGATGACAGTGCTCATGGTGACATTTCCCATGGTAACAGAACTCAGGATGACAGTGTCCATGGTGACAGTGCCCATGGTGAGAGTGGCCATGTTGAAATTGCCCATGGTGACAGTGCTCATGGTGACACTGCCCATGGGGACTGTGCTCATGCTGGCGTTGAACAAGGTTGAACAAGGTTGGAGTTCCCATGGTGAAAATCCTCATGGTGGCACTACCCATGATAATAGTGCTCATGGTGACAGTGTACATCGTGAGAGTGCCCATGGTAACAATGCTCATGGAGAAACTGCCCATGGTGACAGTGCCCAAGGTGATATTCCCATGGTGACAGTGCTCATTTTGACAGTGCACACGGTGACAGTGCCCACAGTGACAGTGCTCACGGTGATAGTGTTAATGGTAATATTGCTCATGGTGACACTGCCCATGGTTATAGTGCTCACGGTGATAGTGCTCATGGTGACAGTTCCCAAGGTGACAGTGCCCACGGTGATAGTGCTCATGGTGACATTGCCCACGGTGACAGTGCTCATGGTGAGAGTTTGCATGGTGACAGTGCCCATGGTTACAGTGCTCATGGTCACACAACCCATGGTGACTGTGCTAAAGCTGGCGGTGTACATGGTTGGAGTTCCCATGGTGAAATTCCTCATGGTGGCACTGCCCATGATGATAGTGTTCATGGTGACAGTGTCCATGGTGACAGTGCCCATTGTGATAGTGCTCACGGTGATAGTGCCCTCAGTGACAGTTCTAATGGTGACAATTCCATGGTGACAGTGCCCATGATGACTATGCTCATGCTGGCTGTGTACATGCTTGGAGATCCCATGGTGAAATTCCTCATGGTGGCACTGCCCATGATAATAGTGCTCATGGTGAGAGTGCCCACGGTGACAGTGCTCATGGTGACAGTGCTCATGGTGACAGTGCCATTGGTGATAGTACCCATGGTAAAAGTGCTCATGGTGACATTGCCCATGGTGATATTGCTCACGGTGACACCGCCCATGGTGATAGTGCTCAAGGTGATAGTGCTCATGGTGACGGTTCCCATGGTTACAGTGCCCATGGTGACAGTGCTCATGCTGACAGTGCTCACGGTGACTATGCTCATGGTGACAGTGCTCACGGTGATAGTGCTCAAGGTGACAGTTAGCATGGTGACAGGGCTCATGTTGAAAGTGCCCATGGTGACACTGCTCATGGTGGCACTGCCCATGGTGACTGTGCTCATGCTGGCGGTGTACATGGTTGGAGTTCCGATGGTGAAATTCCTCATGGTAGCACTGCCCATGATGATAGTGCTCACGGTGAAAGTGTCCATGGTGACAGTGCCTATGGTGACAGTGCCCATTGTGATAGTGCTCATGGTGATAGTGCCCAAAGTGACAGTGCTCATTGTGACAGTTCCTATGGTGACAGTGCCCATGATGATAGTGCTCATGGTAAAAGTTCCCACTGTGATAGTGCTCACGGTGAAAGTGCTCACGGTGACAGTGCCCTTGGTGATAGTGCTCTTGGTGATAGTGCTCATGGTAATAGTGCACATGGTGACACTGCCCATGGTGACAGTGCCCATGGTGACACTGCCCATAGTAACATTTCCCATGGTGACAGTGCTCATGTTGACAGTGCCCATGGTGACAGTGACCATGGTGAGTGTGCCCATGGTGACAGTGCCCATGGTGACAGTGTCCATGGTGACAGTGCTCACCTTGACAGTGCCCTTGGTGATAGTACCCATGTTAATATTGCTCACGGTTACAGTGCCCATGGTGATAGTGCTCATGGTGATAGTGCTCATGGTGATAGTTCGCATGGTGACAGTGCCCATGTGGAAAGTCTCCATGAAGGCAGTGCTCATGGTGACACTGCCCATGGTGACTGTGCCCTTGCTGGCGGTGTACATGTTTGGAGTTCCCATGGTGAAATTCCTTATGGTGGCACTGCCCATGATGATAGTGCTCATGGTGACAGTGTCCATGATGAGAGTGCCAACGGTTACAGTGCTCATGTTGACACTGCCCATGGTTACAGTGCACACAATGACAGTTCCCACGGTGACAGTGCTCACGGTGACAGTGCTAATGGTGATAGTGCCCATGGTAATAGTGCTCACCCTGAGAGTTCCCATGGTGATATTGCTCATGGTGACACTGCCAATGCTGTTAGTGCTCACGGTGATAGTGCTCATGGTGACAGATGCCATGCTGACAGTGCTCATGGTGAGAGTTCCCATGGTGACAGTACTCATGTTGACAGTTCCCATGGTGACAGTGTCCATGGTGACAGTGCACATGGTGACAGTTTCCATGGTGTCAGTGCTCATGTTGACAGAGCCCACGGTGACAGTGCTCATGGTGAGAGTTCCCATGGTGACAGTGCTCATCTTGAGAGTGCCCATGGTGACCGTTCTCATGGTGACAGTTCCAATGTTGATAGTGCTCACCGTAATAGTGCCCATGGTGACAGTTCCCATGGATTCAGTGCCCATGGTGACAGTGCTCATTGTGACAGTGCCCACGGTGATAGAGCTCATGGTGGCAATTCGCATGGTGACAGTGCTCATGGTGACAGTGCCCTTGGTGATATTACACATGGTAATAATGCTCACGGTGACAGTGCCCATGGTGATAGTGCTCATGGTGATACTGCTCATGGTAATAGTGCTCATGGTGAAACTGCCCAAGTTGACAGTGCCCATGGTGACACGGCCCAAAGTGACATTTCCCATGGTGACAGTGCTAATGTTGAGAATTCCCATGGTGATAGTGCACATGGTGTCAGTTCCCATGGTGACAGTGCTCACTGTGACAGTTCCAATGATTACATTGCTTATGGTGGCAGTTTCCATGGTGGCAGTTCCCAAGATGACAGTGCTCATGGTGACATTTCCCATGGTAACAGAGCTCATGATGACAGTGTCCATGGTGACAGTGGCCATGTTGAAAGTGTCCATGGTGACAGTGCTCATGGTGACACTGCCCATGGTGACTGTGCTCATTCTGGCGGTGTACATGGTTGGAGTTCCCATGGTGAAATTCCTCATGGTGGCACTGCCCATGATGATAGTGATCATGGTGACAGTTCCCATGGTGACAGTGCACACGGTGACATTGCCCACGGTGACAGTGCTCATGGTGAAAGTTCGCATGGTGACAGTGCCCATGGTGACAGTGCTCAAGGTGACACAGCCCATGGTGACTGTGCTAAAGCTGGTGGTGTACATGGTTGTAGTTCTCATGGTGAAATTCCTCATGGTGGCACTGCCCATGATGGTAGTGCTCATGGTGACAGTGCCCATGGTGACATTTCTCATGGTGACAGTGCTCATGGTGAGAGTTCCCATGGTGACAGTGCTCATTTTGACAGTGCCCATGGTTACCGTTCCCATGGTGACACTTCCCATGGTGATAGGGCTCATGGTGACAGTGCACACGGTGACAGTGCCCATGGTGACAGTGCTCACGGTGATAGTGCTCATGGTGATACTGCCCATGGTAATAGTGCTCATGGTGACACTGCCCATGGTGATATTGCTCACGGTGACACTGCCCATGGTGATAGTGCTCACGGTGATAGTGCTCATGGTGACAGTTCCCATGGTTACAGTGCCCATGGTGACAGTGCTCCTGGTGACAGTGCCCACGGTGACAATGCTCATGGTGATAGTGCTCACGGTGACAGTTCGCATGGTGACAGGGCCCATGTTGAAAGTGCCCATGGTGACAGTGCTTATGGTGGCACTGCCCATGGTGAATGTGCTCATGCTGGCAGTGTACCTGGTTGGAGTTCCGATGGTGAAATTCCTCATGGTAGCACTGCCCATTATGATAGTGCTCATGGTGACAGTGTCCATGGTGACAGTGCCTATGGTGACAGTGCCCATTGTGATAGTGCTCATGGTGACAGTGCTCACGGTGACAGTGCCCTTGGTGATAGTGCTCATGGTGACAGTGCTCATGGGGACAGTGCACACGGTGACAGTACCCACGGTGACAGTGCTCACGGTGATAGAGCTCATGGTGATATTGCCCATGGTAATAGTGCTCATGTTGACAGTGCCCATGGTGATATTGCTCATGGTGACACTGCCCATGGTGATAGTGCTGACGGTGATAGTGCTCATGGTGACAGTTCCCATGGTGACTGTGCCCATGGTGACAGTGCTCATGGTGACAGTACCGACGGTGACAGTGCTCATGGTGACAGTGCTCAGGGTGATAGTGCTCACGATGACAGTGGTCACGGTGACAGTTCCCTTGGTGATAGTGCTCACGGTGATAGTGCCCATGGTGACACTGCCCATGGTGATATTGCTCATGGTGACACTGCCCATGGTAATAGTGCTCATGGTGATAGTGTTCACATTGACAGTGCCTTTGGTGACAATTCTCATGGTGACACTGCCCATGGTGACAGTTCGCATGCTGACAGTGCCCATGTTGAAAGTTCCCATGGTGACAGTGTTCATGGTGATAATGCCCATGGTGACTTTGCTCATGCTGGCGGTGTACAGGGTTGGTGTTCCCATGTTGAAATTCCTCATGATGATAGTGTTGATGGTGACAGTGTCCATGTTGACAGTGCCAATGGTGACAGTGCTCATGGTGACACTGCCCATGGTGACATTTCGCAAGGTGACAGTGCCCATATTGAAAGTGCCCATGGTGACAGTGACCATGGTGACACTTCCCATGTTGAAAGTGTTCATGGTGAGAGTGTCCATGATGAAAATGCCCATGGTGAGAGTGCCCATGGTGACAGTGTCTATGGTGATAGTGCTCATGGTGACAATGCCCATGGTGATATTGATCACGGTGACACTGCCCACGGTGATAGTGCTCATGGTGACATTTTCCATGGTGAGAGTGCTCATGTTGACATTGTCCATGGTGACCGTGCCCATGGTGACTATGCTCTTGCTAAGAATTCCCATGATGACATTACCCATGGTGACAGTACCCATGGCGACAGTGCCCATGGTGACAGTGCTCATGGTGACAGTGCTCACAGTGACAGTGCCCTTGGTGATAGTGCCCATGGTAATAGTGCTCACGGTGACAGTGCCCATGGTGACAGTTACCATGGTGACAGTGCCCACAGTGAAAGTGCTCATGGTGACATTACCCACGGTGACAGTACTCATGGTGAGAGTACGCATGGTGACAGTGCCCATGGTGACAGTGCTCATGGTGACACAGCCCATGGTGACTGTGCTAAAGCTGGCGGTGCATATGGTTGGAGTTCCCATGGTGAAATTCCTCATGGTGGCACTGCCCATGATGATAGTGCTCATGGTGACAGTGCCCATGGTGACATTTCCCATGGTGACAGTGCTCATGGTGAGAGTACTCACGGTGATAGTTCTCATGGTGACAGTGCCCGTGGTGATAGTGCCCATGGTGATAGTGCTCATGGTGATAGTGCTCATGGTGACAGTTCGCATGGTGACAGTGCCCACTTTGAAAGTGCCCATGGTGACAGTACCCATGGTGACTGTGCCCATGGTGACAGTGCCCATGGTGACAGTGCTCATTGTGAGAATTGCCATGGTGACAGTGCTAATGTTGACATTGCCCATGGTGACCGTTCCCATGGTGACAGTTCCCAAGGTGATAGTGCTCATGGTGACAGTGCTATTGGTGACAGTGCACTCGGTGAGAATGCCCACACTTACATTGCTCACGTTGATAGTGCTCATGGTGATAGTGCCAATTTTAATAGTGCTCATGGTGACCGTGCCCATGTTGATGTTGCTCAAGGTGACACTTCCCATGGTGATAGTGCTCACGGTGATAGTGCTAATGGTGACACTGCCCTTGGTGATAGTGCTCATGGTGATAGTGCTCATGGTAATAGTGCTCATGTTGACGCTGCCCATGGTGACAGTGCCCATGGTGACACTGCCCATAGTGACATTTCCCATGGTGACAGTGCTCATGGTGAGAGTTCCCATGGTGACAGTGCACATGTTGACAGTTCCGATGGTGACAGTGCTCACGGTGACAGTGCTCACTGTGGCAGTGCCAATGGTTACAGTGCTCATGGTGGCAGTGTCCATGGTGGCAGTTCCCAAGATGACAGTGCTCATGGTGACATTTCCCATGGTAACAGAACTCAGGATGACAGTGTCCATGGTGACAGTGCCCATGGTGAGAGTGGCCATGTTGAAATTGCCCATGGTGACAGTGCTCATGGTGACACTGCCCATGGGGACTGTGCTCATGCTGGCGTTGAACAAGGTTGAACAAGGTTGGAGTTCCCATGGTGAAAATCCTCATGGTGGCACTACCCATGATAATAGTGCTCATGGTGACAGTGTACATCGTGAGAGTGCCCATGGTAACAATGCTCATGGAGAAACTGCCCATGGTGACAGTGCCCAAGGTGATATTCCCATGGTGACAGTGCTCATTTTGACAGTGCACACGGTGACAGTGCCCACAGTGACAGTGCTCACGGTGATAGTGTTAATGGTAATATTGCTCATGGTGACACTGCCCATGGTTATAGTGCTCACGGTGATAGTGCTCATGGTGACAGTTCCCAAGGTGACAGTGCCCACGGTGATAGTGCTCATGGTGACATTGCCCACGGTGACAGTGCTCATGGTGAGAGTTTGCATGGTGACAGTGCCCATGGTTACAGTGCTCATGGTCACACAACCCATGGTGACTGTGCTAAAGCTGGCGGTGTACATGGTTGGAGTTCCCATGGTGAAATTCCTCATGGTGGCACTGCCCATGATGATAGTGTTCATGGTGACAGTGTCCATGGTGACAGTGCCCATTGTGATAGTGCTCACGGTGATAGTGCCCTCAGTGACAGTTCTAATGGTGACAATTCCATGGTGACAGTGCCCATGATGACTATGCTCATGCTGGCTGTGTACATGCTTGGAGATCCCATGGTGAAATTCCTCATGGTGGCACTGCCCATGATGATAGTGCTCATGGTGACAGTGCCCACGGTGACAGTGCTCATGGTGACAGTGCCATTGGTGATAGTACCCATGGTAAAAGTGCTCATGGTGACATTGCCCATGGTGATATTGCTCACGGTGACACCGCCCATGGTGATAGTGCTCAAGGTGATAGTGCTCATGGTGACGGTTCCCATGGTTACAGTGCCCATGGTGACAGTGCTCATGCTGACAGTGCTCACGGTGACTATGCTCATGGTGACAGTGCTCACGGTGATAGTGCTCAAGGTGACAGTTAGCATGGTGACAGGGCTCATGTTGAAAGTGCCCATGGTGACACTGCTCATGGTGGCACTGCCCATGGTGACTGTGCTCATGCTGGCGGTGTACATGGTTGGAGTTCCGATGGTGAAATTCCTCATGGTAGCACTGCCCATGATGATAGTGCTCACGGTGAAAGTGTCCATGGTGACAGTGCCTATGGTGACAGTGCCCATTGTGATAGTGCTCATGGTGATAGTGCCCAAAGTGACAGTGCTCATTGTGACAGTTCCTATGGTGACAGTGCCCATGATGATAGTGCTCATGGTAAAAGTTCCCACTGTGATAGTGCTCACGGTGAAAGTGCTCACGGTGACAGTGCCCTTGGTGATAGTGCTCTTGGTGATAGTGCTCATGGTAATAGTGCACATGGTGACACTGCCCATGGTGACAGTGCCCATGGTGACACTGCCCATAGTAACATTTCCCATGGTGACAGTGCTCATGTTGACAGTGCCCATGGTGACAGTGACCATGGTGAGTGTGCCCATGGTGACAGTGCCCATGGTGACAGTGTCCATGGTGACAGTGCTCACCTTGACAGTGCCCTTGGTGATAGTACCCATGTTAATATTGCTCACGGTTACAGTGCCCATGGTGATAGTGCTCATGGTGATAGTGCTCATGGTGATAGTTCGCATGGTGACAGTGCCCATGTGGAAAGTCTCCATGAAGGCAGTGCTCATGGTGACACTGCCCATGGTGACTGTGCCCTTGCTGGCGGTGTACATGTTTGGAGTTCCCATGGTGAAATTCCTTATGGTGGCACTGCCCATGATGATAGTGTTCATCGTGACAATGTCCATGGTGACAGTGCCTATGGTGACAGTGCCCATTGTGATAGTGCTCACGGTGATAGTGCCCTCAGTGTCAGTTCTAATGGTGACAGTTCCCATGGTGATAGAGCCCATGATGACAGTGCTCATGGTGACAGTGCCCACGGTAACATTGCTCATGGTGACAGTGCTCACGGTGACAGTAACCTTGGTGATAGTACCCATGGTAATAGAGGTCACGGTGACAGTGCCCATTTTGATATTGCTCACGGTGACACTGCCCATGGTGATAGTGCTCACGGTGATAGTGCTCAGGGTGACAGTTCCCATGGTTACATTGCCCATGGTGACAGTGCTCATGGTGACAGTGCCCGTGGTGACTATGCTCATGGTGACATTGCTCACAGAGATACTGCTCATGGTGACAGTTCGCATGGCGACAGGGCCCATGTTAAAAGTGCCCATGGTGACAGTGCTCATGGTGGCACTGCCCATGGTGACTGTGCTCATGCTGGTGGTGTACATGGTTGGAGTTCCCATGGTGAAATTCCTTATTGTGGCAATGCCCATGATGATAGTGCTCATGGTGACAGTGCCCAAGGTGACAGTGCCCATGGTGACATTTCCCATCTTGACAGTGCGCATGGTGAGAGTTCCCATGGTGACAATGCTCATGTTGAAAATACCCAAGGTGACAGTGCTCATGGTGACAGTGTCCACGGTGACAATTCTCATGGTGACAGTGCTCACAGTGATAGTGCTCCTGGTGACAGTGCTCCCGCTGACAGTTCCCTTGGTGATAGTGCTCATGGTAATACTGCTGATGGTGATAGTGCTCATGGTGACGGTTCGCATGGTGAGACTGCCCATGTTGAAAGTGCCCATGGTTGCAGTGATCATGTTGACACTGCCCATTGTGACTGTGCTCATGCTGGCGGTGTACATAGTTGGAGTTCCCATGGTGAAATTCCTTATGGTGGCACTGCCCATGATGATAGTTTTCATGGTAACAGTGTCCATGTTGACAGTGCCTATGCTGCCAGTGCCCATTGTGATAGTGCTCACGGTGATAGTGTCCACAGAGACAGTGCTCATGGTGACAGTGCCCATGGTGACAGAGCTCACGGTGACAATGCCCTTGGTGATAGTACCCATGGTAATAGGGGTCACGGTGACAGTGCCCATGGTGATATTGCTCACGGTTGATACTGCCTATGGTGATAGTGCTCACGGTGATAGTGCTCATGGTAATAGTGCTCATGGTGACACTGCCCATGGTGAGAGTGCCCATGGTGACACTGCCGATAGTGACATTTCTCATGGTGACAGTGCTCATGGTGAGAGTTCCCATGGTGACAGTGCACATGGTGACAGTTCCCATGGTGACAGTGCTCACGGTGACCGTGCTCACTGTGGCAATGCCAATGGTAACATTGTTCATGGTGGCAGTGTCCACGGTGGCGGTTTCCAAGATGACAGTGCTCATGGTGACATTTCCCATGGTAACAGAGCTCATGATGACAGTGTCCATGGTGACAGTGCCCATGGTGACAGTGGCCATGTTGAAAGTGCCCATGATGAAACTGCCCATGGTGACAGTGCCCATAGTGATAGTGCCCATGGTGACATTTCCCATGGTGACAGTGCTAATGGAGAGAGTTCGCATGGTGACAGTGCCCATTATGACAGTGCTCATGGTGACCGCGCCCACAGTGACATTGTCCACGGTGAAAGTGCTCACGGTGACACTGCCCATGGTGATAGTGCTCACGGTGATAGTGCTCATGGTGACATTGTCCAAGGTTATAGTGCTCATGGTGACAGTGCTCATGGTGATAGCGCTCATGGTGACAGTGCCCTTGGTGATAGTGCTCATGGTGATAGTGCTCATGTAGACATTTCCCATGGTGACAGTGCTCATGTTGACAGTCCCCATGGTGACTGTGCTCATGCTGGCGGTGTACATGGTTGGAGTTCCCATGGTGAAATTCCTTATGGTGGCACTGCCCATGATGATAGTGGTCATGGTGAAAGTGTCCATGGTGACAGCGCCCATGGTGACAGTGCCCATGGTGATATTTCCCATGGTGATAGTGCTCATGGTGAGAGTTCCCATGGTGACAGTGCTCATCTTGGCAGTTCCCATAGTGACCGTTCCCATGGTGACAGTTCCCATGGTGATAGGGCTCATGGTTACAGTGCTCATGGTGACAGTGTACACGGTGACACTGCCTGCAGTGACAGTGCTCATGGTGATAATGGTCATGCTTATAGTGCCCACGGTGACAGTAGTCATGGTGAAAGTGTTCACGGTGATAGTGCTCACGGTGACAGTGCCCTTAATGATAGTGCTCACGGTGATAGTGCTCGTTGTGACAGTTCCCATCATGACAGTGCCCATGGTGACAGTGCGCATGGTGACAGTGCCCTGGGTGATTGTGCCCATGGTGACAGTGTCCATGGTGACCGTTCTCATGGTGACAGTGCTCATGATGACAGTGCCCACAGTGGCAGTGCCAATGGTTACAGTGCTCATGGTGGAAGTGTCCGTGCCGGCAGTTCCTAAGATGACATTGCTCATGGTGACAGTTCCCCTGTTAATACAGCTCATGATGACAGTGTCCTTTGTGATAGTGCCCATGGTGACAGTGCCCATGGTGACACAGGCCCTGGTGACTGTGCTCATGCTGGCGGTGTACATGGTTGGAGTTCCCATGGTGAAATTACTCATGGTGGCACTGCTCATGATGATAGTGCTCATGGTGACAGTGTCCATGATGAGAGTGCCAACGGTTACAGTGCTCATGTTGACACTGCCCATGGTTACAGTGCACACAATGACAGTTCCCACGGTGACAGTGCTCACGGTGACAGTGCTAATGGTGATAGTGCCCATGGTAATAGTGCTCACCCTGAGAGTTCCCATGGTGATATTGCTCATGGTGACACTGCCAATGCTGTTAGTGCTCACGGTGATAGTGCTCATGGTGACAGATGCCATGCTGACAGTGCTCATGGTGAGAGTTCCCATGGTGACAGTACTCATGTTGACAGTTCCCATGGTGACAGTGTCCATGGTGACAGTGCACATGGTGACAGTTTCCATGGTGTCAGTGCTCATGTTGACAGAGCCCACGGTGACAGTGCCCATGGTGATATTGCTCACGGTTGATACTGCCTATGGTGATAGTGCTCACGGTAATAGTGCTCATGGTAATAGTGCTCATGGTGACACTGCCCATGGTGAGAGTGCCCATGGTGACACTGCCGATAGTGACATTTCTCATGGTGACAGTGCACATGGTGACAGTTCCCATGGTGACAGTGCTCACGGTGACCGTGCTCACTGTGGCAATGCCAATGGTAACATTGTTCATGGTGGCAGTGTCCACGGTGGCGGTTTCCAAGATGACAGTGCTCATGGTGACATTTCCCATGGTAACAGAGCTCATGATGACAGTGTCCATGGTGACAGTGCCCATGGTGACAGTGGCCATGTTGAAAGTGCCCATGATGAAACTGCCCATGGTGACAGTGCCCATAGTGATAGTGCCCATGGTGACATTTCCCATGGTGACAGTGCTAATGGAGAGAGTTCGCATGGTGACAGTGCCCATTATGACAGTGCTCATGGTGACCGCGCCCACAGTGACATTGTCCACGGTGAAAGTGCTCACGGTGACACTGCCCATGGTGATAGTGCTCACGGTGATAGTGCTCATGGTGACATTGTCCAAGGTTATAGTGCTCATGGTGACAGTGCTCATGGTGATAGCGCTCATGGTGACAGTGCCCTTGGTGATAGTGCTCATGGTGATAGTGCTCATGTAGACATTTCCCATGGTGACAGTGCTCATGTTGACAGTCCCCATGGTGACTGTGCTCATGCTGGCGGTGTACATGGTTGGAGTTCCCATGGTGAAATTCCTTATGGTGGCACTGCTCATGATGATAGTGCTCATGGTGACAGTGTCCATGATGAGAGTGCCAACGGTTACAGTGCTCATGTTGACACTGCCCATGGTTACAGTGCACACAATGACAGTTCCCACGGTGACAGTGCTCACGGTGACAGTGCTAATGGTGATAGTGCCCATGGTAATAGTGCTCACCCTGAGAGTTCCCATGGTGATATTGCTCATGGTGACACTGCCAATGCTGTTAGTGCTCACGGTGATAGTGCTCATGGTGACAGATGCCATGCTGACAGTGCTCATGGTGAGAGTTCCCATGGTGACAGTACTCATGTTGACAGTTCCCATGGTGACAGTGTCCATGGTGACAGTGCACATGGTGACAGTTTCCATGGTGTCAGTGCTCATGTTGACAGAGCCCACGGTGACAGTGCTCATGGTGAGAGTTCCCATGGTGACAGTGCTCATCTTGAGAGTGCCCATGGTGACCGTTCTCATGGTGACAGTTCCAATGTTGATAGTGCTCACCGTAATAGTGCCCATGGTGACAGTTCCCATGGATTCAGTGCCCATGGTGACAGTGCTCATTGTGACAGTGCCCACGGTGATAGAGCTCATGGTGGCAATTCGCATGGTGACAGTGCTCATGGTGACAGTGCCCTTGGTGATATTACACATGGTAATAATGCTCACGGTGACAGTGCCCATGGTGATAGTGCTCATGGTGATACTGCTCATGGTAATAGTGCTCATGGTGAAACTGCCCAAGTTGACAGTGCCCATGGTGACACGGCCCAAAGTGACATTTCCCATGGTGACAGTGCTAATGTTGAGAATTCCCATGGTGATAGTGCACATGGTGTCAGTTCCCATGGTGACAGTGCTCACTGTGACAGTTCCAATGATTACATTGCTTATGGTGGCAGTTTCCATGGTGGCAGTTCCCAAGATGACAGTGCTCATGGTGACATTTCCCATGGTAACAGAGCTCATGATGACAGTGTCCATGGTGACAGTGGCCATGTTGAAAGTGTCCATGGTGACAGTGCTCATGGTGACACTGCCCATGGTGACTGTGCTCATTCTGGCGGTGTACATGGTTGGAGTTCCCATGGTGAAATTCCTCATGGTGGCACTGCCCATGATGATAGTGATCATGGTGACAGTTCCCATGGTGACAGTGCACACGGTGACATTGCCCACGGTGACAGTGCTCATGGTGAAAGTTCGCATGGTGACAGTGCCCATGGTGACAGTGCTCAAGGTGACACAGCCCATGGTGACTGTGCTAAAGCTGGTGGTGTACATGGTTGTAGTTCTCATGGTGAAATTCCTCATGGTGGCACTGCCCATGATGATAGTGCTCATGGTGACAGTGCCCATGGTGACATTTCTCATGGTGACAGTGCTCATGGTGAGAGTTCCCATGGTGACAGTGCTCATTTTGACAGTGCCCATGGTTACCGTTCCCATGGTGACACTTCCCATGGTGATAGGGCTCATGGTGACAGTGCACACGGTGACAGTGCCCATGGTGACAGTGCTCACGGTGATAGTGCTCATGGTGATACTGCCCATGGTAATAGTGCTCATGGTGACACTGCCCATGGTGATATTGCTCACGGTGACACTGCCCATGGTGATAGTGCTCACGGTGATAGTGCTCATGGTGACAGTTCCCATGGTTACAGTGCCCATGGTGACAGTGCTCCTGGTGACAGTGCCCACGGTGACAATGCTCATGGTGATAGTGCTCACGGTGACAGTTCGCATGGTGACAGGGCCCATGTTGAAAGTGCCCATGGTGACAGTGCTTATGGTGGCACTGCCCATGGTGAATGTGCTCATGCTGGCAGTGTACCTGGTTGGAGTTCCGATGGTGAAATTCCTCATGGTAGCACTGCCCATTATGATAGTGCTCATGGTGACAGTGTCCATGGTGACAGTGCCTATGGTGACAGTGCCCATTGTGATAGTGCTCATGGTGACAGTGCTCACGGTGACAGTGCCCTTGGTGATAGTGCTCATGGTGACAGTGCTCATGGGGACAGTGCACACGGTGACAGTGCCCACGGTGACAGTGCTCACGGTGATAGAGCTCATGGTGATATTGCCCATGGTAATAGTGCTCATGTTGACAGTGCCCATGGTGATATTGCTCATGGTGACACTGCCCATGGTGATAGTGCTGACGGTGATAGTGCTCATGGTGACAGTTCCCATGGTGACTGTGCCCATGGTGACAGTGCTCATGGTGACAGTACCGACGGTGACAGTGCTCATGGTGACAGTGCTCAGGGTGATAGTGCTCACGATGACAGTGGTCACGGTGACAGTTCCCTTGGTGATAGTGCTCACGGTGATAGTGCCCATGGTGACACTGCCCATGGTGATATTGCTCATGGTGACACTGCCCATGGTAATAGTGCTCATGGTGATAGTGTTCACATTGACAGTGCCTTTGGTGACAATTCTCATGGTGACACTGCCCATGGTGACAGTTCGCATGCTGACAGTGCCCATGTTGAAAGTTCCCATGGTGACAGTGTTCATGGTGATAATGCCCATGGTGACTTTGCTCATGCTGGCGGTGTACAGGGTTGGTGTTCCCATGTTGAAATTCCTCATGATGATAGTGTTGATGGTGACAGTGTCCATGTTGACAGTGCCAATGGTGACAGTGCTCATGGTGACACTGCCCATGGTGACATTTCGCAAGGTGACAGTGCCCATGTTGAAAGTGCCCATGGTGACAGTGACCATGGTGACACTTCCCATGTTGAAAGTGTTCATGGTGAGAGTGTCCATGATGAAAATGCCCATGGTGAGAGTGCCCATGGTGACAGTGTCTATGGTGATAGTGCTCATGGTGACAATGCCCATGGTGATATTGATCACGGTGACACTGCCCACGGTGATAGTGCTCATGGTGACATTTTCCATGGTGAGAGTGCTCATGTTGACATTGTCCATGGTGACCGTGCCCATGGTGACTATGCTCTTGCTAAGAATTCCCATGATGACATTACCCATGGTGACAGTACCCATGGCGACAGTGCCCATGGTGACAGTGCTCATGGTGACAGTGCTCACAGTGACAGTGCCCTTGGTGATAGTGCCCATGGTAATAGTGCTCACGGTGACAGTGCCCATGGTGACAGTTACCATGGTGACAGTGCCCACAGTGAAAGTGCTCATGGTGACATTACCCACGGTGACAGTACTCATGGTGAGAGTACGCATGGTGACAGTGCCCATGGTGACAGTGCTCATGGTGACACAGCCCATGGTGACTGTGCTAAAGCTGGCGGTGCATATGGTTGGAGTTCCCATGGTGAAATTCCTCATGGTGGCACTGCCCATGATGATAGTGCTCATGGTGACAGTGCCCATGGTGACATTTCCCATGGTGACAGTGCTCATGGTGAGAGTACTCACGGTGATAGTTCTCATGGTGACAGTGCCCGTGGTGATAGTGCCCATGGTGATAGTGCTCATGGTGATAGTGCTCATGGTGACAGTTCGCATGGTGACAGTGCCCACTTTGAAAGTGCCCATGGTGACAGTACCCATGGTGACTGTGCCCATGGTGACAGTGCCCATGGTGACAGTGCTCATTGTGAGAATTGCCATGGTGACAGTGCTAATGTTGACATTGCCCATGGTGACCGTTCCCATGGTGACAGTTCCCAAGGTGATAGTGCTCATGGTGACAGTGCTATTGGTGACAGTGCACTCGGTGAGAATGCCCACACTTACATTGCTCACGTTGATAGTGCTCATGGTGATAGTGCCAATTTTAATAGTGCTCATGGTGACCGTGCCCATGTTGATGTTGCTCAAGGTGACACTTCCCATGGTGATAGTGCTCACGGTGATAGTGCTAATGGTGACACTGCCCTTGGTGATAGTGCTCATGGTGATAGTGCTCATGGTAATAGTGCTCATGTTGACGCTGCCCATGGTGACAGTGCCCATGGTGACACTGCCCATAGTGACATTTCCCATGGTGACAGTGCTCATGGTGAGAGTTCCCATGGTGACAGTGCACATGTTGACAGTTCCGATGGTGACAGTGCTCACGGTGACAGTGCTCACTGTGGCAGTGCCAATGGTTACAGTGCTCATGGTGGCAGTGTCCATGGTGGCAGTTCCCAAGATGACAGTGCTCATGGTGACATTTCCCATGGTAACAGAACTCAGGATGACAGTGTCCATGGTGACAGTGCCCATGGTGAGAGTGGCCATGTTGAAATTGCCCATGGTGACAGTGCTCATGGTGACACTGCCCATGGGGACTGTGCTCATGCTGGCGTTGAACAAGGTTGAACAAGGTTGGAGTTCCCATGGTGAAAATCCTCATGGTGGCACTACCCATGATAATAGTGCTCATGGTGACAGTGTACATCGTGAGAGTGCCCATGGTAACAATGCTCATGGAGAAACTGCCCATGGTGACAGTGCCCAAGGTGATATTCCCATGGTGACAGTGCTCATTTTGACAGTGCACACGGTGACAGTGCCCACAGTGACAGTGCTCACGGTGATAGTGTTAATGGTAATATTGCTCATGGTGACACTGCCCATGGTTATAGTGCTCACGGTGATAGTGCTCATGGTGACAGTTCCCAAGGTGACAGTGCCCACGGTGATAGTGCTCATGGTGACATTGCCCACGGTGACAGTGCTCATGGTGAGAGTTTGCATGGTGACAGTGCCCATGGTTACAGTGCTCATGGTCACACAACCCATGGTGACTGTGCTAAAGCTGGCGGTGTACATGGTTGGAGTTCCCATGGTGAAATTCCTCATGGTGGCACTGCCCATGATGATAGTGTTCATGGTGACAGTGTCCATGGTGACAGTGCCCATTGTGATAGTGCTCACGGTGATAGTGCCCTCAGTGACAGTTCTAATGGTGACAATTCCATGGTGACAGTGCCCATGATGACTATGCTCATGCTGGCTGTGTACATGCTTGGAGATCCCATGGTGAAATTCCTCATGGTGGCACTGCCCATGATGATAGTGCTCATGGTGACAGTGCCCACGGTGACAGTGCTCATGGTGACAGTGCCATTGGTGATAGTACCCATGGTAAAAGTGCTCATGGTGACATTGCCCATGGTGATATTGCTCACGGTGACACCGCCCATGGTGATAGTGCTCAAGGTGATAGTGCTCATGGTGACGGTTCCCATGGTTACAGTGCCCATGGTGACAGTGCTCATGCTGACAGTGCTCACGGTGACTATGCTCATGGTGACAGTGCTCACGGTGATAGTGCTCAAGGTGACAGTTAGCATGGTGACAGGGCTCATGTTGAAAGTGCCCATGGTGACACTGCTCATGGTGGCACTGCCCATGGTGACTGTGCTCATGCTGGCGGTGTACATGGTTGGAGTTCCGATGGTGAAATTCCTCATGGTAGCACTGCCCATGATGATAGTGCTCACGGTGAAAGTGTCCATGGTGACAGTGCCTATGGTGACAGTGCCCATTGTGATAGTGCTCATGGTGATAGTGCCCAAAGTGACAGTGCTCATTGTGACAGTTCCTATGGTGACAGTGCCCATGATGATAGTGCTCATGGTAAAAGTTCCCACTGTGATAGTGCTCACGGTGAAAGTGCTCACGGTGACAGTGCCCTTGGTGATAGTGCTCTTGGTGATAGTGCTCATGGTAATAGTGCACATGGTGACACTGCCCATGGTGACAGTGCCCATGGTGACACTGCCCATAGTAACATTTCCCATGGTGACAGTGCTCATGTTGACAGTGCCCATGGTGACAGTGACCATGGTGAGTGTGCCCATGGTGACAGTGCCCATGGTGACAGTGTCCATGGTGACAGTGCTCACCTTGACAGTGCCCTTGGTGATAGTACCCATGTTAATATTGCTCACGGTTACAGTGCCCATGGTGATAGTGCTCATGGTGATAGTGCTCATGGTGATAGTTCGCATGGTGACAGTGCCCATGTGGAAAGTCTCCATGAAGGCAGTGCTCATGGTGACACTGCCCATGGTGACTGTGCCCTTGCTGGCGGTGTACATGTTTGGAGTTCCCATGGTGAAATTCCTTATGGTGGCACTGCCCATGATGATAGTGTTCATCGTGACAATGTCCATGGTGACAGTGCCTATGGTGACAGTGCCCATTGTGATAGTGCTCACGGTGATAGTGCCCTCAGTGTCAGTTCTAATGGTGACAGTTCCCATGGTGATAGAGCCCATGATGACAGTGCTCATGGTGACAGTGCCCACGGTAACATTGCTCATGGTGACAGTGCTCACGGTGACAGTAACCTTGGTGATAGTACCCATGGTAATAGAGGTCACGGTGACAGTGCCCATTTTGATATTGCTCACGGTGACACTGCCCATGGTGATAGTGCTCACGGTGATAGTGCTCAGGGTGACAGTTCCCATGGTTACATTGCCCATGGTGACAGTGCTCATGGTGACAGTGCCCGTGGTGACTATGCTCATGGTGACATTGCTCACAGAGATACTGCTCATGGTGACAGTTCGCATGGCGACAGGGCCCATGTTAAAAGTGCCCATGGTGACAGTGCTCATGGTGGCACTGCCCATGGTGACTGTGCTCATGCTGGTGGTGTACATGGTTGGAGTTCCCATGGTGAAATTCCTTATTGTGGCAATGCCCATGATGATAGTGCTCATGGTGACAGTGCCCAAGGTGACAGTGCCCATGGTGACATTTCCCATCTTGACAGTGCGCATGGTGAGAGTTCCCATGGTGACAATGCTCATGTTGAAAATACCCAAGGTGACAGTGCTCATGGTGACAGTGTCCACGGTGACAATTCTCATGGTGACAGTGCTCACAGTGATAGTGCTCCTGGTGACAGTGCTCCCGCTGACAGTTCCCTTGGTGATAGTGCTCATGGTAATACTGCTGATGGTGATAGTGCTCATGGTGACGGTTCGCATGGTGAGACTGCCCATGTTGAAAGTGCCCATGGTTGCAGTGATCATGTTGACACTGCCCATTGTGACTGTGCTCATGCTGGCGGTGTACATAGTTGGAGTTCCCATGGTGAAATTCCTTATGGTGGCACTGCCCATGATGATAGTTTTCATGGTAACAGTGTCCATGTTGACAGTGCCTATGCTGCCAGTGCCCATTGTGATAGTGCTCACGGTGATAGTGTCCACAGAGACAGTGCTCATGGTGACAGTGCCCATGGTGACAGAGCTCACGGTGACAATGCCCTTGGTGATAGTACCCATGGTAATAGGGGTCACGGTGACAGTGCCCATGGTGATATTGCTCACGGTTGATACTGCCTATGGTGATAGTGCTCACGGTGATAGTGCTCATGGTAATAGTGCTCATGGTGACACTGCCCATGGTGAGAGTGCCCATGGTGACACTGCCGATAGTGACATTTCTCATGGTGACAGTGCTCATGGTGAGAGTTCCCATGGTGACAGTGCACATGGTGACAGTTCCCATGGTGACAGTGCTCACGGTGACCGTGCTCACTGTGGCAATGCCAATGGTAACATTGTTCATGGTGGCAGTGTCCACGGTGGCGGTTTCCAAGATGACAGTGCTCATGGTGACATTTCCCATGGTAACAGAGCTCATGATGACAGTGTCCATGGTGACAGTGCCCATGGTGACAGTGGCCATGTTGAAAGTGCCCATGATGAAACTGCCCATGGTGACAGTGCCCATAGTGATAGTGCCCATGGTGACATTTCCCATGGTGACAGTGCTAATGGAGAGAGTTCGCATGGTGACAGTGCCCATTATGACAGTGCTCATGGTGACCGCGCCCACAGTGACATTGTCCACGGTGAAAGTGCTCACGGTGACACTGCCCATGGTGATAGTGCTCACGGTGATAGTGCTCATGGTGACATTGTCCAAGGTTATAGTGCTCATGGTGACAGTGCTCATGGTGATAGCGCTCATGGTGACAGTGCCCTTGGTGATAGTGCTCATGGTGATAGTGCTCATGTAGACATTTCCCATGGTGACAGTGCTCATGTTGACAGTCCCCATGGTGACTGTGCTCATGCTGGCGGTGTACATGGTTGGAGTTCCCATGGTGAAATTCCTTATGGTGGCACTGCCCATGATGATAGTGGTCATGGTGAAAGTGTCCATGGTGACAGCGCCCATGGTGACAGTGCCCATGGTGATATTTCCCATGGTGATAGTGCTCATGGTGAGAGTTCCCATGGTGACAGTGCTCATCTTGGCAGTTCCCATAGTGACCGTTCCCATGGTGACAGTTCCCATGGTGATAGGGCTCATGGTTACAGTGCTCATGGTGACAGTGTACACGGTGACACTGCCTGCAGTGACAGTGCTCATGGTGATAATGGTCATGCTTATAGTGCCCACGGTGACAGTAGTCATGGTGAAAGTGTTCACGGTGATAGTGCTCACGGTGACAGTGCCCTTAATGATAGTGCTCACGGTGATAGTGCTCGTTGTGACAGTTCCCATCATGACAGTGCCCATGGTGACAGTGCGCATGGTGACAGTGCCCTGGGTGATTGTGCCCATGGTGACAGTGTCCATGGTGACCGTTCTCATGGTGACAGTGCTCATGATGACAGTGCCCACAGTGGCAGTGCCAATGGTTACAGTGCTCATGGTGGAAGTGTCCGTGCCGGCAGTTCCTAAGATGACATTGCTCATGGTGACAGTTCCCCTGTTAATACAGCTCATGATGACAGTGTCCTTTGTGATAGTGCCCATGGTGACAGTGCCCATGGTGACACAGGCCCTGGTGACTGTGCTCATGCTGGCGGTGTACATGGTTGGAGTTCCCATGGTGAAATTACTCATGGTGGCACTGCTCATGATGATAGTGCTCATGGTGACAGTGTCCATGATGAGAGTGCCAACGGTTACAGTGCTCATGTTGACACTGCCCATGGTTACAGTGCACACAATGACAGTTCCCACGGTGACAGTGCTCACGGTGACAGTGCTAATGGTGATAGTGCCCATGGTAATAGTGCTCACCCTGAGAGTTCCCATGGTGATATTGCTCATGGTGACACTGCCAATGCTGTTAGTGCTCACGGTGATAGTGCTCATGGTGACAGATGCCATGCTGACAGTGCTCATGGTGAGAGTTCCCATGGTGACAGTACTCATGTTGACAGTTCCCATGGTGACAGTGTCCATGGTGACAGTGCACATGGTGACAGTTTCCATGGTGTCAGTGCTCATGTTGACAGAGCCCACGGTGACAGTGCCCATGGTGATATTGCTCACGGTTGATACTGCCTATGGTGATAGTGCTCACGGTAATAGTGCTCATGGTAATAGTGCTCATGGTGACACTGCCCATGGTGAGAGTGCCCATGGTGACACTGCCGATAGTGACATTTCTCATGGTGACAGTGCACATGGTGACAGTTCCCATGGTGACAGTGCTCACGGTGACCGTGCTCACTGTGGCAATGCCAATGGTAACATTGTTCATGGTGGCAGTGTCCACGGTGGCGGTTTCCAAGATGACAGTGCTCATGGTGACATTTCCCATGGTAACAGAGCTCATGATGACAGTGTCCATGGTGACAGTGCCCATGGTGACAGTGGCCATGTTGAAAGTGCCCATGATGAAACTGCCCATGGTGACAGTGCCCATAGTGATAGTGCCCATGGTGACATTTCCCATGGTGACAGTGCTAATGGAGAGAGTTCGCATGGTGACAGTGCCCATTATGACAGTGCTCATGGTGACCGCGCCCACAGTGACATTGTCCACGGTGAAAGTGCTCACGGTGACACTGCCCATGGTGATAGTGCTCACGGTGATAGTGCTCATGGTGACATTGTCCAAGGTTATAGTGCTCATGGTGACAGTGCTCATGGTGATAGCGCTCATGGTGACAGTGCCCTTGGTGATAGTGCTCATGGTGATAGTGCTCATGTAGACATTTCCCATGGTGACAGTGCTCATGTTGACAGTCCCCATGGTGACTGTGCTCATGCTGGCGGTGTACATGGTTGGAGTTCCCATGGTGAAATTCCTTATGGTGGCACTGCTCATGATGATAGTGCTCATGGTGACAGTGTCCATGATGAGAGTGCCAACGGTTACAGTGCTCATGTTGACACTGCCCATGGTTACAGTGCACACAATGACAGTTCCCACGGTGACAGTGCTCACGGTGACAGTGCTAATGGTGATAGTGCCCATGGTAATAGTGCTCACCCTGAGAGTTCCCATGGTGATATTGCTCATGGTGACACTGCCAATGCTGTTAGTGCTCACGGTGATAGTGCTCATGGTGACAGATGCCATGCTGACAGTGCTCATGGTGAGAGTTCCCATGGTGACAGTACTCATGTTGACAGTTCCCATGGTGACAGTGTCCATGGTGACAGTGCACATGGTGACAGTTTCCATGGTGTCAGTGCTCATGTTGACAGAGCCCACGGTGACAGTGCTCATGGTGAGAGTTCCCATGGTGACAGTGCTCATCTTGAGAGTGCCCATGGTGACCGTTCTCATGGTGACAGTTCCAATGTTGATAGTGCTCACCGTAATAGTGCCCATGGTGACAGTTCCCATGGATTCAGTGCCCATGGTGACAGTGCTCATTGTGACAGTGCCCACGGTGATAGAGCTCATGGTGGCAATTCGCATGGTGACAGTGCTCATGGTGACAGTGCCCTTGGTGATATTACACCTGGTAATAATGCTCACGGTGACAGTGCCCATGGTGATAGTGCTCATGGTGATACTGCTCATGGTAATAGTGCTCATGGTGAAACTGCCCAAGTTGACAGTGCCCATGGTGACACGGCCCAAAGTGACATTTCCCATGGTGACAGTGCTAATGTTGAGAATTCCCATGGTGATAGTGCACATGGTGTCAGTTCCCATGGTGACAGTGCTCACTGTGACAGTTCCAATGATTACATTGCTTATGGTGGCAGTTTCCATGGTGGCAGTTCCCAAGATGACAGTGCTCATGGTGACATTTCCCATGGTAACAGAGCTCATGATGACAGTGTCCATGGTGACAGTGGCCATGTTGAAAGTGTCCATGGTGACAGTGCTCATGGTGACACTGCCCATGGTGACTGTGCTCATTCTGGCGGTGTACATGGTTGGAGTTCCCATGGTGAAATTCCTCATGGTGGCACTGCCCATGATGATAGTGATCATGGTGACAGTTCCCATGGTGACAGTGCACACGGTGACATTGCCCACGGTGACAGTGCTCATGGTGAAAGTTCGCATGGTGACAGTGCCCATGGTGACAGTGCTCAAGGTGACACAGCCCATGGTGACTGTGCTAAAGCTGGTGGTGTACATGGTTGTAGTTCTCATGGTGAAATTCCTCATGGTGGCACTGCCCATGATGGTAGTGCTCATGGTGACAGTGCCCATGGTGACATTTCTCATGGTGACAGTGCTCATGGTGAGAGTTCCCATGGTGACAGTGCTCATTTTGACAGTGCCCATGGTTACCGTTCCCATGGTGACACTTCCCATGGTGATAGGGCTCATGGTGACAGTGCACACGGTGACAGTGCCCATGGTGACAGTGCTCACGGTGATAGTGCTCATGGTGATACTGCCCATGGTAATAGTGCTCATGGTGACACTGCCCATGGTGATATTGCTCACGGTGACACTGCCCATGGTGATAGTGCTCACGGTGATAGTGCTCATGGTGACAGTTCCCATGGTTACAGTGCCCATGGTGACAGTGCTCCTGGTGACAGTGCCCACGGTGACAATGCTCATGGTGATAGTGCTCACGGTGACAGTTCGCATGGTGACAGGGCCCATGTTGAAAGTGCCCATGGTGACAGTGCTTATGGTGGCACTGCCCATGGTGAATGTGCTCATGCTGGCAGTGTACCTGGTTGGAGTTCCGATGGTGAAATTCCTCATGGTAGCACTGCCCATTATGATAGTGCTCATGGTGACAGTGTCCATGGTGACAGTGCCTATGGTGACAGTGCCCATTGTGATAGTGCTCATGGTGACAGTGCTCACGGTGACAGTGCCCTTGGTGATAGTGCTCATGGTGACAGTGCTCATGGGGACAGTGCACACGGTGACAGTACCCACGGTGACAGTGCTCACGGTGATAGAGCTCATGGTGATATTGCCCATGGTAATAGTGCTCATGTTGACAGTGCCCATGGTGATATTGCTCATGGTGACACTGCCCATGGTGATAGTGCTGACGGTGATAGTGCTCATGGTGACAGTTCCCATGGTGACTGTGCCCATGGTGACAGTGCTCATGGTGACAGTACCGACGGTGACAGTGCTCATGGTGACAGTGCTCAGGGTGATAGTGCTCACGATGACAGTGGTCACGGTGACAGTTCCCTTGGTGATAGTGCTCACGGTGATAGTGCCCATGGTGACACTGCCCATGGTGATATTGCTCATGGTGACACTGCCCATGGTAATAGTGCTCATGGTGATAGTGTTCACATTGACAGTGCCTTTGGTGACAATTCTCATGGTGACACTGCCCATGGTGACAGTTCGCATGCTGACAGTGCCCATGTTGAAAGTTCCCATGGTGACAGTGTTCATGGTGATAATGCCCATGGTGACTTTGCTCATGCTGGCGGTGTACAGGGTTGGTGTTCCCATGTTGAAATTCCTCATGATGATAGTGTTGATGGTGACAGTGTCCATGTTGACAGTGCCAATGGTGACAGTGCTCATGGTGACACTGCCCATGGTGACATTTCGCAAGGTGACAGTGCCCATATTGAAAGTGCCCATGGTGACAGTGACCATGGTGACACTTCCCATGTTGAAAGTGTTCATGGTGAGAGTGTCCATGATGAAAATGCCCATGGTGAGAGTGCCCATGGTGACAGTGTCTATGGTGATAGTGCTCATGGTGACAATGCCCATGGTGATATTGATCACGGTGACACTGCCCACGGTGATAGTGCTCATGGTGACATTTTCCATGGTGAGAGTGCTCATGTTGACATTGTCCATGGTGACCGTGCCCATGGTGACTATGCTCTTGCTAAGAATTCCCATGATGACATTACCCATGGTGACAGTACCCATGGCGACAGTGCCCATGGTGACAGTGCTCATGGTGACAGTGCTCACAGTGACAGTGCCCTTGGTGATAGTGCCCATGGTAATAGTGCTCACGGTGACAGTGCCCATGGTGACAGTTACCATGGTGACAGTGCCCACAGTGAAAGTGCTCATGGTGACATTACCCACGGTGACAGTACTCATGGTGAGAGTACGCATGGTGACAGTGCCCATGGTGACAGTGCTCATGGTGACACAGCCCATGGTGACTGTGCTAAAGCTGGCGGTGCATATGGTTGGAGTTCCCATGGTGAAATTCCTCATGGTGGCACTGCCCATGATGATAGTGCTCATGGTGACAGTGCCCATGGTGACATTTCCCATGGTGACAGTGCTCATGGTGAGAGTACTCACGGTGATAGTTCTCATGGTGACAGTGCCCGTGGTGATAGTGCCCATGGTGATAGTGCTCATGGTGATAGTGCTCATGGTGACAGTTCGCATGGTGACAGTGCCCACTTTGAAAGTGCCCATGGTGACAGTACCCATGGTGACTGTGCCCATGGTGACAGTGCCCATGGTGACAGTGCTCATTGTGAGAATTGCCATGGTGACAGTGCTAATGTTGACATTGCCCATGGTGACAGTTCCCAAGGTGATAGTGCTCATGGTGACAGTGCTATTGGTGACAGTGCACTCGGTGAGAATGCCCACACTTACATTGCTCACGTTGATAGTGCTCATGGTGATAGTGCCAATTTTAATAGTGCTCATGGTGACCGTGCCCATGTTGATGTTGCTCAAGGTGACACTTCCCATGGTGATAGTGCTCACGGTGATAGTGCTAATGGTGACACTGCCCTTGGTGATAGTGCTCATGGTGATAGTGCTCATGGTAATAGTGCTCATGTTGACGCTGCCCATGGTGACAGTGCCCATGGTGACACTGCCCATAGTGACATTTCCCATGGTGACAGTGCTCATGGTGAGAGTTCCCATGGTGACAGTGCACATGTTGACAGTTCCGATGGTGACAGTGCTCACGGTGACAGTGCTCACTGTGGCAGTGCCAATGGTTACAGTGCTCATGGTGGCAGTGTCCATGGTGGCAGTTCCCAAGATGACAGTGCTCATGGTGACATTTCCCATGGTAACAGAACTCAGGATGACAGTGTCCATGGTGACAGTGCCCATGGTGAGAGTGGCCATGTTGAAATTGCCCATGGTGACAGTGCTCATGGTGACACTGCCCATGGGGACTGTGCTCATGCTGGCGTTGAACAAGGTTGAACAAGGTTGGAGTTCCCATGGTGAAAATCCTCATGGTGGCACTACCCATGATAATAGTGCTCATGGTGACAGTGTACATCGTGAGAGTGCCCATGGTAACAATGCTCATGGAGAAACTGCCCATGGTGACAGTGCCCAAGGTGATATTCCCATGGTGACAGTGCTCATTTTGACAGTGCACACGGTGACAGTGCCCACAGTGACAGTGCTCACGGTGATAGTGTTAATGGTAATATTGCTCATGGTGACACTGCCCATGGTTATAGTGCTCACGGTGATAGTGCTCATGGTGACAGTTCCCAAGGTGACAGTGCCCACGGTGATAGTGCTCATGGTGACATTGCCCACGGTGACAGTGCTCATGGTGAGAGTTTGCATGGTGACAGTGCCCATGGTTACAGTGCTCATGGTCACACAACCCATGGTGACTGTGCTAAAGCTGGCGGTGTACATGGTTGGAGTTCCCATGGTGAAATTCCTCATGGTGGCACTGCCCATGATGATAGTGTTCATGGTGACAGTGTCCATGGTGACAGTGCCCATTGTGATAGTGCTCACGGTGATAGTGCCCTCAGTGACAGTTCTAATGGTGACAATTCCATGGTGACAGTGCCCATGATGACTATGCTCATGCTGGCTGTGTACATGCTTGGAGATCCCATGGTGAAATTCCTCATGGTGGCACTGCCCATGATGATAGTGCTCATGGTGAGAGTGCCCACGGTGACAGTGCTCATGGTGACAGTGCTCATGGTGACAGTGCCATTGGTGATAGTACCCATGGTAAAAGTGCTCATGGTGACATTGCCCATGGTGATATTGCTCACGGTGACACCGCCCATGGTGATAGTGCTCAAGGTGATAGTGCTCATGGTGACGGTTCCCATGGTTACAGTGCCCATGGTGACAGTGCTCATGCTGACAGTGCTCACGGTGACTATGCTCATGGTGACAGTGCTCACGGTGATAGTGCTCAAGGTGACAGTTAGCATGGTGACAGGGCTCATGTTGAAAGTGCCCATGGTGACACTGCTCATGGTGGCACTGCCCATGGTGACTGTGCTCATGCTGGCGGTGTACATGGTTGGAGTTCCGATGGTGAAATTCCTCATGGTAGCACTGCCCATGATGATAGTGCTCACGGTGAAAGTGTCCATGGTGACAGTGCCTATGGTGACAGTGCCCATTGTGATAGTGCTCATGGTGATAGTGCCCAAAGTGACAGTGCTCATTGTGACAGTTCCTATGGTGACAGTGCCCATGATGATAGTGCTCATGGTAAAAGTTCCCACTGTGATAGTGCTCACGGTGAAAGTGCTCACGGTGACAGTGCCCTTGGTGATAGTGCTCTTGGTGATAGTGCTCATGGTAATAGTGCACATGGTGACACTGCCCATGGTGACAGTGCCCATGGTGACACTGCCCATAGTAACATTTCCCATGGTGACAGTGCTCATGTTGACAGTGCCCATGGTGACAGTGACCATGGTGAGTGTGCCCATGGTGACAGTGCCCATGGTGACAGTGTCCATGGTGACAGTGCTCACCTTGACAGTGCCCTTGGTGATAGTACCCATGTTAATATTGCTCACGGTTACAGTGCCCATGGTGATAGTGCTCATGGTGATAGTGCTCATGGTGATAGTTCGCATGGTGACAGTGCCCATGTGGAAAGTCTCCATGAAGGCAGTGCTCATGGTGACACTGCCCATGGTGACTGTGCCCTTGCTGGCGGTGTACATGTTTGGAGTTCCCATGGTGAAATTCCTTATGGTGGCACTGCCCATGATGATAGTGTTCATCGTGACAATGTCCATGGTGACAGTGCCTATGGTGACAGTGCCCATTGTGATAGTGCTCACGGTGATAGTGCCCTCAGTGTCAGTTCTAATGGTGACAGTTCCCATGGTGATAGAGCCCATGATGACAGTGCTCATGGTGACAGTGCCCACGGTAACATTGCTCATGGTGACAGTGCTCACGGTGACAGTAACCTTGGTGATAGTACCCATGGTAATAGAGGTCACGGTGACAGTGCCCATTTTGATATTGCTCACGGTGACACTGCCCATGGTGATAGTGCTCACGGTGATAGTGCTCAGGGTGACAGTTCCCATGGTTACATTGCCCATGGTGACAGTGCTCATGGTGACAGTGCCCGTGGTGACTATGCTCATGGTGACATTGCTCACAGAGATACTGCTCATGGTGACAGTTCGCATGGCGACAGGGCCCATGTTAAAAGTGCCCATGGTGACAGTGCTCATGGTGGCACTGCCCATGGTGACTGTGCTCATGCTGGTGGTGTACATGGTTGGAGTTCCCATGGTGAAATTCCTTATTGTGGCAATGCCCATGATGATAGTGCTCATGGTGACAGTGCCCAAGGTGACAGTGCCCATGGTGACATTTCCCATCTTGACAGTGCGCATGGTGAGAGTTCCCATGGTGACAATGCTCATGTTGAAAATACCCAAGGTGACAGTGCTCATGGTGACAGTGTCCACGGTGACAATTCTCATGGTGACAGTGCTCACAGTGATAGTGCTCCTGGTGACAGTGCTCCCGCTGACAGTTCCCTTGGTGATAGTGCTCATGGTAATACTGCTGATGGTGATAGTGCTCATGGTGACGGTTCGCATGGTGAGACTGCCCATGTTGAAAGTGCCCATGGTTGCAGTGATCATGTTGACACTGCCCATTGTGACTGTGCTCATGCTGGCGGTGTACATAGTTGGAGTTCCCATGGTGAAATTCCTTATGGTGGCACTGCCCATGATGATAGTTTTCATGGTAACAGTGTCCATGTTGACAGTGCCTATGCTGCCAGTGCCCATTGTGATAGTGCTCACGGTGATAGTGTCCACAGAGACAGTGCTCATGGTGACAGTGCCCATGGTGACAGAGCTCACGGTGACAATGCCCTTGGTGATAGTACCCATGGTAATAGGGGTCACGGTGACAGTGCCCATGGTGATATTGCTCACGGTTGATACTGCCTATGGTGATAGTGCTCACGGTGATAGTGCTCATGGTAATAGTGCTCATGGTGACGCTGCCCATGGTGAGAGTGCCCATGGTGACACTGCCGATAGTGACATTTCTCATGGTGACAGTGCACATGGTGACAGTTCCCATGGTGACAGTGCTCACGGTGACCGTGCTCACTGTGGCAATGCCAATGGTAACATTGTTCATGGTGGCAGTGTCCACGGTGGCGGTTTCCAAGATGACAGTGCTCATGGTGACATTTCCCATGGTAACAGAGCTCATGATGACAGTGTCCATGGTGACAGTGCCCATGGTGACAGTGGCCATGTTGAAAGTGCCCATGATGAAACTGCCCATGGTGACAGTGCCCATAGTGATAGTGCCCATGGTGACATTTCCCATGGTGACAGTGCTAATGGAGAGAGTTCGCATGGTGACAGTGCCCATTATGACAGTGCTCATGGTGACCGCGCCCACAGTGACATTGTCCACGGTGAAAGTGCTCACGGTGACACTGCCCATGGTGATAGTGCTCACGGTGATAGTGCTCATGGTGACATTGTCCAAGGTTATAGTGCTCATGGTGACAGTGCTCATGGTGATAGCGCTCATGGTGACAGTGCCCTTGGTGATAGTGCTCATGGTGATAGTGCTCATGTAGACATTTCCCATGGTGACAGTGCTCATGTTGACAGTCCCCATGGTGACTGTGCTCATGCTGGCGGTGTACATGGTTGGAGTTCCCATGGTGAAATTCCTTATGGTGGCACTGCTCATGATGATAGTGCTCATGGTGACAGTGTCCATGATGAGAGTGCCAACGGTTACAGTGCTCATGTTGACACTGCCCATGGTTACAGTGCACACAATGACAGTTCCCACGGTGACAGTGCTCACGGTGACAGTGCTAATGGTGATAGTGCCCATGGTAATAGTGCTCACCCTGAGAGTTCCCATGGTGATATTGCTCATGGTGACACTGCCAATGCTGTTAGTGCTCACGGTGATAGTGCTCATGGTGACAGATGCCATGCTGACAGTGCTCATGGTGAGAGTTCCCATGGTGACAGTACTCATGTTGACAGTTCCCATGGTGACAGTGTCCATGGTGACAGTGCACATGGTGACAGTTTCCATGGTGTCAGTGCTCATGTTGACAGAGCCCACGGTGACAGTGCTCATGGTGAGAGTTCCCATGGTGACAGTGCTCATCTTGAGAGTGCCCATGGTGACCGTTCTCATGGTGACAGTTCCAATGTTGATAGTGCTCACCGTAATAGTGCCCATGGTGACAGTTCCCATGGATTCAGTGCCCATGGTGACAGTGCTCATTGTGACAGTGCCCACGGTGATAGAGCTCATGGTGGCAATTCGCATGGTGACAGTGCTCATGGTGACAGTGCCCTTGGTGATATTACACATGGTAATAATGCTCACGGTGACAGTGCCCATGGTGATAGTGCTCATGGTGATACTGCTCATGGTAATAGTGCTCATGGTGAAACTGCCCAAGTTGACAGTGCCCATGGTGACACGGCCCAAAGTGACATTTCCCATGGTGACAGTGCTAATGTTGAGAATTCCCATGGTGATAGTGCACATGGTGTCAGTTCCCATGGTGACAGTGCTCACTGTGACAGTTCCAATGATTACATTGCTTATGGTGGCAGTTTCCATGGTGGCAGTTCCCAAGATGACAGTGCTCATGGTGACATTTCCCATGGTAACAGAGCTCATGATGACAGTGTCCATGGTGACAGTGGCCATGTTGAAAGTGTCCATGGTGACAGTGCTCATGGTGACACTGCCCATGGTGACTGTGCTCATTCTGGCGGTGTACATGGTTGGAGTTCCCATGGTGAAATTCCTCATGGTGGCACTGCCCATGATGATAGTGATCATGGTGACAGTTCCCATGGTGACAGTGCACACGGTGACATTGCCCACGGTGACAGTGCTCATGGTGAAAGTTCGCATGGTGACAGTGCCCATGGTGACAGTGCTCAAGGTGACACAGCCCATGGTGACTGTGCTAAAGCTGGTGGTGTACATGGTTGTAGTTCTCATGGTGAAATTCCTCATGGTGGCACTGCCCATGATGGTAGTGCTCATGGTGACAGTGCCCATGGTGACATTTCTCATGGTGACAGTGCTCATGGTGAGAGTTCCCATGGTGACAGTGCTCATTTTGACAGTGCCCATGGTTACCGTTCCCATGGTGACACTTCCCATGGTGATAGGGCTCATGGTGACAGTGCACACGGTGACAGTGCCCATGGTGACAGTGCTCACGGTGATAGTGCTCATGGTGATACTGCCCATGGTAATAGTGCTCATGGTGACACTGCCCATGGTGATATTGCTCACGGTGACACTGCCCATGGTGATAGTGCTCACGGTGATAGTGCTCATGGTGACAGTTCCCATGGTTACAGTGCCCATGGTGACAGTGCTCCTGGTGACAGTGCCCACGGTGACAATGCTCATGGTGATAGTGCTCACGGTGACAGTTCGCATGGTGACAGGGCCCATGTTGAAAGTGCCCATGGTGACAGTGCTTATGGTGGCACTGCCCATGGTGAATGTGCTCATGCTGGCAGTGTACCTGGTTGGAGTTCCGATGGTGAAATTCCTCATGGTAGCACTGCCCATTATGATAGTGCTCATGGTGACAGTGTCCATGGTGACAGTGCCTATGGTGACAGTGCCCATTGTGATAGTGCTCATGGTGACAGTGCTCACGGTGACAGTGCCCTTGGTGATAGTGCTCATGGTGACAGTGCTCATGGGGACAGTGCACACGGTGACAGTACCCACGGTGACAGTGCTCACGGTGATAGAGCTCATGGTGATATTGCCCATGGTAATAGTGCTCATGTTGACAGTGCCCATGGTGATATTGCTCATGGTGACACTGCCCATGGTGATAGTGCTGACGGTGATAGTGCTCATGGTGACAGTTCCCATGGTGACTGTGCCCATGGTGACAGTGCTCATGGTGACAGTACCGACGGTGACAGTGCTCATGGTGACAGTGCTCAGGGTGATAGTGCTCACGATGACAGTGGTCACGGTGACAGTTCCCTTGGTGATAGTGCTCACGGTGATAGTGCCCATGGTGACACTGCCCATGGTGATATTGCTCATGGTGACACTGCCCATGGTAATAGTGCTCATGGTGATAGTGTTCACATTGACAGTGCCTTTGGTGACAATTCTCATGGTGACACTGCCCATGGTGACAGTTCGCATGCTGACAGTGCCCATGTTGAAAGTTCCCATGGTGACAGTGTTCATGGTGATAATGCCCATGGTGACTTTGCTCATGCTGGCGGTGTACAGGGTTGGTGTTCCCATGTTGAAATTCCTCATGATGATAGTGTTGATGGTGACAGTGTCCATGTTGACAGTGCCAATGGTGACAGTGCTCATGGTGACACTGCCCATGGTGACATTTCGCAAGGTGACAGTGCCCATATTGAAAGTGCCCATGGTGACAGTGACCATGGTGACACTTCCCATGTTGAAAGTGTTCATGGTGAGAGTGTCCATGATGAAAATGCCCATGGTGAGAGTGCCCATGGTGACAGTGTCTATGGTGATAGTGCTCATGGTGACAATGCCCATGGTGATATTGATCACGGTGACACTGCCCACGGTGATAGTGCTCATGGTGACATTTTCCATGGTGAGAGTGCTCATGTTGACATTGTCCATGGTGACCGTGCCCATGGTGACTATGCTCTTGCTAAGAATTCCCATGATGACATTACCCATGGTGACAGTACCCATGGCGACAGTGCCCATGGTGACAGTGCTCATGGTGACAGTGCTCACAGTGACAGTGCCCTTGGTGATAGTGCCCATGGTAATAGTGCTCACGGTGACAGTGCCCATGGTGACAGTTACCATGGTGACAGTGCCCACAGTGAAAGTGCTCATGGTGACATTACCCACGGTGACAGTACTCATGGTGAGAGTACGCATGGTGACAGTGCCCATGGTGACAGTGCTCATGGTGACACAGCCCATGGTGACTGTGCTAAAGCTGGCGGTGCATATGGTTGGAGTTCCCATGGTGAAATTCCTCATGGTGGCACTGCCCATGATGATAGTGCTCATGGTGACAGTGCCCATGGTGACATTTCCCATGGTGACAGTGCTCATGGTGAGAGTACTCACGGTGATAGTTCTCATGGTGACAGTGCCCGTGGTGATAGTGCCCATGGTGATAGTGCTCATGGTGATAGTGCTCATGGTGACAGTTCGCATGGTGACAGTGCCCACTTTGAAAGTGCCCATGGTGACAGTACCCATGGTGACTGTGCCCATGGTGACAGTGCCCATGGTGACAGTGCTCATTGTGAGAATTGCCATGGTGACAGTGCTAATGTTGACATTGCCCATGGTGACAGTTCCCAAGGTGATAGTGCTCATGGTGACAGTGCTATTGGTGACAGTGCACTCGGTGAGAATGCCCACACTTACATTGCTCACGTTGATAGTGCTCATGGTGATAGTGCCAATTTTAATAGTGCTCATGGTGACCGTGCCCATGTTGATGTTGCTCAAGGTGACACTTCCCATGGTGATAGTGCTCACGGTGATAGTGCTAATGGTGACACTGCCCTTGGTGATAGTGCTCATGGTGATAGTGCTCATGGTAATAGTGCTCATGTTGACGCTGCCCATGGTGACAGTGCCCATGGTGACACTGCCCATAGTGACATTTCCCATGGTGACAGTGCTCATGGTGAGAGTTCCCATGGTGACAGTGCACATGTTGACAGTTCCGATGGTGACAGTGCTCACGGTGACAGTGCTCACTGTGGCAGTGCCAATGGTTACAGTGCTCATGGTGGCAGTGTCCATGGTGGCAGTTCCCAAGATGACAGTGCTCATGGTGACATTTCCCATGGTAACAGAACTCAGGATGACAGTGTCCATGGTGACAGTGCCCATGGTGAGAGTGGCCATGTTGAAATTGCCCATGGTGACAGTGCTCATGGTGACACTGCCCATGGGGACTGTGCTCATGCTGGCGTTGAACAAGGTTGAACAAGGTTGGAGTTCCCATGGTGAAAATCCTCATGGTGGCACTACCCATGATAATAGTGCTCATGGTGACAGTGTACATCGTGAGAGTGCCCATGGTAACAATGCTCATGGAGAAACTGCCCATGGTGACAGTGCCCAAGGTGATATTCCCATGGTGACAGTGCTCATTTTGACAGTGCACACGGTGACAGTGCCCACAGTGACAGTGCTCACGGTGATAGTGTTAATGGTAATATTGCTCATGGTGACACTGCCCATGGTTATAGTGCTCACGGTGATAGTGCTCATGGTGACAGTTCCCAAGGTGACAGTGCCCACGGTGATAGTGCTCATGGTGACATTGCCCACGGTGACAGTGCTCATGGTGAGAGTTTGCATGGTGACAGTGCCCATGGTTACAGTGCTCATGGTCACACAACCCATGGTGACTGTGCTAAAGCTGGCGGTGTACATGGTTGGAGTTCCCATGGTGAAATTCCTCATGGTGGCACTGCCCATGATGATAGTGTTCATGGTGACAGTGTCCATGGTGACAGTGCCCATTGTGATAGTGCTCACGGTGATAGTGCCCTCAGTGACAGTTCTAATGGTGACAATTCCATGGTGACAGTGCCCATGATGACTATGCTCATGCTGGCTGTGTACATGCTTGGAGATCCCATGGTGAAATTCCTCATGGTGGCACTGCCCATGATGATAGTGCTCATGGTGACAGTGCCCACGGTGACAGTGCTCATGGTGACAGTGCCATTGGTGATAGTACCCATGGTAAAAGTGCTCATGGTGACATTGCCCATGGTGATATTGCTCACGGTGACACCGCCCATGGTGATAGTGCTCAAGGTGATAGTGCTCATGGTGACGGTTCCCATGGTTACAGTGCCCATGGTGACAGTGCTCATGCTGACAGTGCTCACGGTGACTATGCTCATGGTGACAGTGCTCACGGTGATAGTGCTCAAGGTGACAGTTAGCATGGTGACAGGGCTCATGTTGAAAGTGCCCATGGTGACACTGCTCATGGTGGCACTGCCCATGGTGACTGTGCTCATGCTGGCGGTGTACATGGTTGGAGTTCCGATGGTGAAATTCCTCATGGTAGCACTGCCCATGATGATAGTGCTCACGGTGAAAGTGTCCATGGTGACAGTGCCTATGGTGACAGTGCCCATTGTGATAGTGCTCATGGTGATAGTGCCCAAAGTGACAGTGCTCATTGTGACAGTTCCTATGGTGACAGTGCCCATGATGATAGTGCTCATGGTAAAAGTTCCCACTGTGATAGTGCTCACGGTGAAAGTGCTCACGGTGACAGTGCCCTTGGTGATAGTGCTCTTGGTGATAGTGCTCATGGTAATAGTGCACATGGTGACACTGCCCATGGTGACAGTGCCCATGGTGACACTGCCCATAGTAACATTTCCCATGGTGACAGTGCTCATGTTGACAGTGCCCATGGTGACAGTGACCATGGTGAGTGTGCCCATGGTGACAGTGCCCATGGTGACAGTGTCCATGGTGACAGTGCTCACCTTGACAGTGCCCTTGGTGATAGTACCCATGTTAATATTGCTCACGGTTACAGTGCCCATGGTGATAGTGCTCATGGTGATAGTGCTCATGGTGATAGTTCGCATGGTGACAGTGCCCATGTGGAAAGTCTCCATGAAGGCAGTGCTCATGGTGACACTGCCCATGGTGACTGTGCCCTTGCTGGCGGTGTACATGTTTGGAGTTCCCATGGTGAAATTCCTTATGGTGGCACTGCCCATGATGATAGTGTTCATCGTGACAATGTCCATGGTGACAGTGCCTATGGTGACAGTGCCCATTGTGATAGTGCTCACGGTGATAGTGCCCTCAGTGTCAGTTCTAATGGTGACAGTTCCCATGGTGATAGAGCCCATGATGACAGTGCTCATGGTGACAGTGCCCACGGTAACATTGCTCATGGTGACAGTGCTCACGGTGACAGTAACCTTGGTGATAGTACCCATGGTAATAGAGGTCACGGTGACAGTGCCCATTTTGATATTGCTCACGGTGACACTGCCCATGGTGATAGTGCTCACGGTGATAGTGCTCAGGGTGACAGTTCCCATGGTTACATTGCCCATGGTGACAGTGCTCATGGTGACAGTGCCCGTGGTGACTATGCTCATGGTGACATTGCTCACAGAGATACTGCTCATGGTGACAGTTCGCATGGCGACAGGGCCCATGTTAAAAGTGCCCATGGTGACAGTGCTCATGGTGGCACTGCCCATGGTGACTGTGCTCATGCTGGTGGTGTACATGGTTGGAGTTCCCATGGTGAAATTCCTTATTGTGGCAATGCCCATGATGATAGTGCTCATGGTGACAGTGCCCAAGGTGACAGTGCCCATGGTGACATTTCCCATCTTGACAGTGCGCATGGTGAGAGTTCCCATGGTGACAATGCTCATGTTGAAAATACCCAAGGTGACAGTGCTCATGGTGACAGTGTCCACGGTGACAATTCTCATGGTGACAGTGCTCACAGTGATAGTGCTCCTGGTGACAGTGCTCCCGCTGACAGTTCCCTTGGTGATAGTGCTCATGGTAATACTGCTGATGGTGATAGTGCTCATGGTGACGGTTCGCATGGTGAGACTGCCCATGTTGAAAGTGCCCATGGTTGCAGTGATCATGTTGACACTGCCCATTGTGACTGTGCTCATGCTGGCGGTGTACATAGTTGGAGTTCCCATGGTGAAATTCCTTATGGTGGCACTGCCCATGATGATAGTTTTCATGGTAACAGTGTCCATGTTGACAGTGCCTATGCTGCCAGTGCCCATTGTGATAGTGCTCACGGTGATAGTGTCCACAGAGACAGTGCTCATGGTGACAGTGCCCATGGTGACAGAGCTCACGGTGACAATGCCCTTGGTGATAGTACCCATGGTAATAGGGGTCACGGTGACAGTGCCCATGGTGATATTGCTCACGGTTGATACTGCCTATGGTGATAGTGCTCACGGTGATAGTGCTCATGGTAATAGTGCTCATGGTGACACTGCCCATGGTGAGAGTGCCCATGGTGACACTGCCGATAGTGACATTTCTCATGGTGACAGTGCACATGGTGACAGTTCCCATGGTGACAGTGCTCACGGTGACCGTGCTCACTGTGGCAATGCCAATGGTAACATTGTTCATGGTGGCAGTGTCCACGGTGGCGGTTTCCAAGATGACAGTGCTCATGGTGACATTTCCCATGGTAACAGAGCTCATGATGACAGTGTCCATGGTGACAGTGCCCATGGTGACAGTGGCCATGTTGAAAGTGCCCATGATGAAACTGCCCATGGTGACAGTGCCCATAGTGATAGTGCCCATGGTGACATTTCCCATGGTGACAGTGCTAATGGAGAGAGTTCGCATGGTGACAGTGCCCATTATGACAGTGCTCATGGTGACCGCGCCCACAGTGACATTGTCCACGGTGAAAGTGCTCACGGTGACACTGCCCATGGTGATAGTGCTCACGGTGATAGTGCTCATGGTGACATTGTCCAAGGTTATAGTGCTCATGGTGACAGTGCTCATGGTGATAGCGCTCATGGTGACAGTGCCCTTGGTGATAGTGCTCATGGTGATAGTGCTCATGTAGACATTTCCCATGGTGACAGTGCTCATGTTGACAGTCCCCATGGTGACTGTGCTCATGCTGGCGGTGTACATGGTTGGAGTTCCCATGGTGAAATTCCTTATGGTGGCACTGCTCATGATGATAGTGCTCATGGTGACAGTGTCCATGATGAGAGTGCCAACGGTTACAGTGCTCATGTTGACACTGCCCATGGTTACAGTGCACACAATGACAGTTCCCACGGTGACAGTGCTCACGGTGACAGTGCTAATGGTGATAGTGCCCATGGTAATAGTGCTCACCCTGAGAGTTCCCATGGTGATATTGCTCATGGTGACACTGCCAATGCTGTTAGTGCTCACGGTGATAGTGCTCATGGTGACAGATGCCATGCTGACAGTGCTCATGGTGAGAGTTCCCATGGTGACAGTACTCATGTTGACAGTTCCCATGGTGACAGTGTCCATGGTGACAGTGCACATGGTGACAGTTTCCATGGTGTCAGTGCTCATGTTGACAGAGCCCACGGTGACAGTGCTCATGGTGAGAGTTCCCATGGTGACAGTGCTCATCTTGAGAGTGCCCATGGTGACCGTTCTCATGGTGACAGTTCCAATGTTGATAGTGCTCACCGTAATAGTGCCCATGGTGACAGTTCCCATGGATTCAGTGCCCATGGTGACAGTGCTCATTGTGACAGTGCCCACGGTGATAGAGCTCATGGTGGCAATTCGCATGGTGACAGTGCTCATGGTGACAGTGCCCTTGGTGATATTACACATGGTAATAATGCTCACGGTGACAGTGCCCATGGTGATAGTGCTCATGGTGATACTGCTCATGGTAATAGTGCTCATGGTGAAACTGCCCAAGTTGACAGTGCCCATGGTGACACGGCCCAAAGTGACATTTCCCATGGTGACAGTGCTAATGTTGAGAATTCCCATGGTGATAGTGCACATGGTGTCAGTTCCCATGGTGACAGTGCTCACTGTGACAGTTCCAATGATTACATTGCTTATGGTGGCAGTTTCCATGGTGGCAGTTCCCAAGATGACAGTGCTCATGGTGACATTTCCCATGGTAACAGAGCTCATGATGACAGTGTCCATGGTGACAGTGGCCATGTTGAAAGTGTCCATGGTGACAGTGCTCATGGTGACACTGCCCATGGTGACTGTGCTCATTCTGGCGGTGTACATGGTTGGAGTTCCCATGGTGAAATTCCTCATGGTGGCACTGCCCATGATGATAGTGATCATGGTGACAGTTCCCATGGTGACAGTGCACACGGTGACATTGCCCACGGTGACAGTGCTCATGGTGAAAGTTCGCATGGTGACAGTGCCCATGGTGACAGTGCTCAAGGTGACACAGCCCATGGTGACTGTGCTAAAGCTGGTGGTGTACATGGTTGTAGTTCTCATGGTGAAATTCCTCATGGTGGCACTGCCCATGATGATAGTGCTCATGGTGACAGTGCCCATGGTGACATTTCTCATGGTGACAGTGCTCATGGTGAGAGTTCCCATGGTGACAGTGCTCATTTTGACAGTGCCCATGGTTACCGTTCCCATGGTGACACTTCCCATGGTGATAGGGCTCATGGTGACAGTGCACACGGTGACAGTGCCCATGGTGACAGTGCTCACGGTGATAGTGCTCATGGTGATACTGCCCATGGTAATAGTGCTCATGGTGACACTGCCCATGGTGATATTGCTCACGGTGACACTGCCCATGGTGATAGTGCTCACGGTGATAGTGCTCATGGTGACAGTTCCCATGGTTACAGTGCCCATGGTGACAGTGCTCCTGGTGACAGTGCCCACGGTGACAATGCTCATGGTGATAGTGCTCACGGTGACAGTTCGCATGGTGACAGGGCCCATGTTGAAAGTGCCCATGGTGACAGTGCTTATGGTGGCACTGCCCATGGTGAATGTGCTCATGCTGGCAGTGTACCTGGTTGGAGTTCCGATGGTGAAATTCCTCATGGTAGCACTGCCCATTATGATAGTGCTCATGGTGACAGTGTCCATGGTGACAGTGCCTATGGTGACAGTGCCCATTGTGATAGTGCTCATGGTGACAGTGCTCACGGTGACAGTGCCCTTGGTGATAGTGCTCATGGTGACAGTGCTCATGGGGACAGTGCACACGGTGACAGTACCCACGGTGACAGTGCTCACGGTGATAGAGCTCATGGTGATATTGCCCATGGTAATAGTGCTCATGTTGACAGTGCCCATGGTGATATTGCTCATGGTGACACTGCCCATGGTGATAGTGCTGACGGTGATAGTGCTCATGGTGACAGTTCCCATGGTGACTGTGCCCATGGTGACAGTGCTCATGGTGACAGTACCGACGGTGACAGTGCTCATGGTGACAGTGCTCAGGGTGATAGTGCTCACGATGACAGTGGTCACGGTGACAGTTCCCTTGGTGATAGTGCTCACGGTGATAGTGCCCATGGTGACACTGCCCATGGTGATATTGCTCATGGTGACACTGCCCATGGTAATAGTGCTCATGGTGATAGTGTTCACATTGACAGTGCCTTTGGTGACAATTCTCATGGTGACACTGCCCATGGTGACAGTTCGCATGCTGACAGTGCCCATGTTGAAAGTTCCCATGGTGACAGTGTTCATGGTGATAATGCCCATGGTGACTTTGCTCATGCTGGCGGTGTACAGGGTTGGTGTTCCCATGTTGAAATTCCTCATGATGATAGTGTTGATGGTGACAGTGTCCATGTTGACAGTGCCAATGGTGACAGTGCTCATGGTGACACTGCCCATGGTGACATTTCGCAAGGTGACAGTGCCCATATTGAAAGTGCCCATGGTGACAGTGACCATGGTGACACTTCCCATGTTGAAAGTGTTCATGGTGAGAGTGTCCATGATGAAAATGCCCATGGTGAGAGTGCCCATGGTGACAGTGTCTATGGTGATAGTGCTCATGGTGACAATGCCCATGGTGATATTGATCACGGTGACACTGCCCACGGTGATAGTGCTCATGGTGACATTTTCCATGGTGAGAGTGCTCATGTTGACATTGTCCATGGTGACCGTGCCCATGGTGACTATGCTCTTGCTAAGAATTCCCATGATGACATTACCCATGGTGACAGTACCCATGGCGACAGTGCCCATGGTGACAGTGCTCATGGTGACAGTGCTCACAGTGACAGTGCCCTTGGTGATAGTGCCCATGGTAATAGTGCTCACGGTGACAGTGCCCATGGTGACAGTTACCATGGTGACAGTGCCCACAGTGAAAGTGCTCATGGTGACATTACCCACGGTGACAGTACTCATGGTGAGAGTACGCATGGTGACAGTGCCCATGGTGACAGTGCTCATGGTGACACAGCCCATGGTGACTGTGCTAAAGCTGGCGGTGCATATGGTTGGAGTTCCCATGGTGAAATTCCTCATGGTGGCACTGCCCATGATGATAGTGCTCATGGTGACAGTGCCCATGGTGACATTTCCCATGGTGACAGTGCTCATGGTGAGAGTACTCACGGTGATAGTTCTCATGGTGACAGTGCCCGTGGTGATAGTGCCCATGGTGATAGTGCTCATGGTGATAGTGCTCATGGTGACAGTTCGCATGGTGACAGTGCCCACTTTGAAAGTGCCCATGGTGACAGTACCCATGGTGACTGTGCCCATGGTGACAGTGCCCATGGTGACAGTGCTCATTGTGAGAATTGCCATGGTGACAGTGCTAATGTTGACATTGCCCATGGTGACAGTTCCCAAGGTGATAGTGCTCATGGTGACAGTGCTATTGGTGACAGTGCACTCGGTGAGAATGCCCACACTTACATTGCTCACGTTGATAGTGCTCATGGTGATAGTGCCAATTTTAATAGTGCTCATGGTGACCGTGCCCATGTTGATGTTGCTCAAGGTGACACTTCCCATGGTGATAGTGCTCACGGTGATAGTGCTAATGGTGACACTGCCCTTGGTGATAGTGCTCATGGTGATAGTGCTCATGGTAATAGTGCTCATGTTGACGCTGCCCATGGTGACAGTGCCCATGGTGACACTGCCCATAGTGACATTTCCCATGGTGACAGTGCTCATGGTGAGAGTTCCCATGGTGACAGTGCACATGTTGACAGTTCCGATGGTGACAGTGCTCACGGTGACAGTGCTCACTGTGGCAGTGCCAATGGTTACAGTGCTCATGGTGGCAGTGTCCATGGTGGCAGTTCCCAAGATGACAGTGCTCATGGTGACATTTCCCATGGTAACAGAACTCAGGATGACAGTGTCCATGGTGACAGTGCCCATGGTGAGAGTGGCCATGTTGAAATTGCCCATGGTGACAGTGCTCATGGTGACACTGCCCATGGGGACTGTGCTCATGCTGGCGTTGAACAAGGTTGAACAAGGTTGGAGTTCCCATGGTGAAAATCCTCATGGTGGCACTACCCATGATAATAGTGCTCATGGTGACAGTGTACATCGTGAGAGTGCCCATGGTAACAATGCTCATGGAGAAACTGCCCATGGTGACAGTGCCCAAGGTGATATTCCCATGGTGACAGTGCTCATTTTGACAGTGCACACGGTGACAGTGCCCACAGTGACAGTGCTCACGGTGATAGTGTTAATGGTAATATTGCTCATGGTGACACTGCCCATGGTTATAGTGCTCACGGTGATAGTGCTCATGGTGACAGTTCCCAAGGTGACAGTGCCCACGGTGATAGTGCTCATGGTGACATTGCCCACGGTGACAGTGCTCATGGTGAGAGTTTGCATGGTGACAGTGCCCATGGTTACAGTGCTCATGGTCACACAACCCATGGTGACTGTGCTAAAGCTGGCGGTGTACATGGTTGGAGTTCCCATGGTGAAATTCCTCATGGTGGCACTGCCCATGATGATAGTGTTCATGGTGACAGTGTCCATGGTGACAGTGCCCATTGTGATAGTGCTCACGGTGATAGTGCCCTCAGTGACAGTTCTAATGGTGACAATTCCATGGTGACAGTGCCCATGATGACTATGCTCATGCTGGCTGTGTACATGCTTGGAGATCCCATGGTGAAATTCCTCATGGTGGCACTGCCCATGATGATAGTGCTCATGGTGACAGTGCCCACGGTGACAGTGCTCATGGTGACAGTGCCATTGGTGATAGTACCCATGGTAAAAGTGCTCATGGTGACATTGCCCATGGTGATATTGCTCACGGTGACACCGCCCATGGTGATAGTGCTCAAGGTGATAGTGCTCATGGTGACGGTTCCCATGGTTACAGTGCCCATGGTGACAGTGCTCATGCTGACAGTGCTCACGGTGACTATGCTCATGGTGACAGTGCTCACGGTGATAGTGCTCAAGGTGACAGTTAGCATGGTGACAGGGCTCATGTTGAAAGTGCCCATGGTGACACTGCTCATGGTGGCACTGCCCATGGTGACTGTGCTCATGCTGGCGGTGTACATGGTTGGAGTTCCGATGGTGAAATTCCTCATGGTAGCACTGCCCATGATGATAGTGCTCACGGTGAAAGTGTCCATGGTGACAGTGCCTATGGTGACAGTGCCCATTGTGATAGTGCTCATGGTGATAGTGCCCAAAGTGACAGTGCTCATTGTGACAGTTCCTATGGTGACAGTGCCCATGATGATAGTGCTCATGGTAAAAGTTCCCACTGTGATAGTGCTCACGGTGAAAGTGCTCACGGTGACAGTGCCCTTGGTGATAGTGCTCTTGGTGATAGTGCTCATGGTAATAGTGCACATGGTGACACTGCCCATGGTGACAGTGCCCATGGTGACACTGCCCATAGTAACATTTCCCATGGTGACAGTGCTCATGTTGACAGTGCCCATGGTGACAGTGACCATGGTGAGTGTGCCCATGGTGACAGTGCCCATGGTGACAGTGTCCATGGTGACAGTGCTCACCTTGACAGTGCCCTTGGTGATAGTACCCATGTTAATATTGCTCACGGTTACAGTGCCCATGGTGATAGTGCTCATGGTGATAGTGCTCATGGTGATAGTTCGCATGGTGACAGTGCCCATGTGGAAAGTCTCCATGAAGGCAGTGCTCATGGTGACACTGCCCATGGTGACTGTGCCCTTGCTGGCGGTGTACATGTTTGGAGTTCCCATGGTGAAATTCCTTATGGTGGCACTGCCCATGATGATAGTGTTCATCGTGACAATGTCCATGGTGACAGTGCCTATGGTGACAGTGCCCATTGTGATAGTGCTCACGGTGATAGTGCCCTCAGTGTCAGTTCTAATGGTGACAGTTCCCATGGTGATAGAGCCCATGATGACAGTGCTCATGGTGACAGTGCCCACGGTAACATTGCTCATGGTGACAGTGCTCACGGTGACAGTAACCTTGGTGATAGTACCCATGGTAATAGAGGTCACGGTGACAGTGCCCATTTTGATATTGCTCACGGTGACACTGCCCATGGTGATAGTGCTCACGGTGATAGTGCTCAGGGTGACAGTTCCCATGGTTACATTGCCCATGGTGACAGTGCTCATGGTGACAGTGCCCGTGGTGACTATGCTCATGGTGACATTGCTCACAGAGATACTGCTCATGGTGACAGTTCGCATGGCGACAGGGCCCATGTTAAAAGTGCCCATGGTGACAGTGCTCATGGTGGCACTGCCCATGGTGACTGTGCTCATGCTGGTGGTGTACATGGTTGGAGTTCCCATGGTGAAATTCCTTATTGTGGCAATGCCCATGATGATAGTGCTCATGGTGACAGTGCCCAAGGTGACAGTGCCCATGGTGACATTTCCCATCTTGACAGTGCGCATGGTGAGAGTTCCCATGGTGACAATGCTCATGTTGAAAATACCCAAGGTGACAGTGCTCATGGTGACAGTGTCCACGGTGACAATTCTCATGGTGACAGTGCTCACAGTGATAGTGCTCCTGGTGACAGTGCTCCCGCTGACAGTTCCCTTGGTGATAGTGCTCATGGTAATACTGCTGATGGTGATAGTGCTCATGGTGACGGTTCGCATGGTGAGACTGCCCATGTTGAAAGTGCCCATGGTTGCAGTGATCATGTTGACACTGCCCATTGTGACTGTGCTCATGCTGGCGGTGTACATAGTTGGAGTTCCCATGGTGAAATTCCTTATGGTGGCACTGCCCATGATGATAGTTTTCATGGTAACAGTGTCCATGTTGACAGTGCCTATGCTGCCAGTGCCCATTGTGATAGTGCTCACGGTGATAGTGTCCACAGAGACAGTGCTCATGGTGACAGTGCCCATGGTGACAGAGCTCACGGTGACAATGCCCTTGGTGATAGTACCCATGGTAATAGGGGTCACGGTGACAGTGCCCATGGTGATATTGCTCACGGTTGATACTGCCTATGGTGATAGTGCTCACGGTGATAGTGCTCATGGTAATAGTGCTCATGGTGACACTGCCCATGGTGAGAGTGCCCATGGTGACACTGCCGATAGTGACATTTCTCATGGTGACAGTGCACATGGTGACAGTTCCCATGGTGACAGTGCTCACGGTGACCGTGCTCACTGTGGCAATGCCAATGGTAACATTGTTCATGGTGGCAGTGTCCACGGTGGCGGTTTCCAAGATGACAGTGCTCATGGTGACATTTCCCATGGTAACAGAGCTCATGATGACAGTGTCCATGGTGACAGTGCCCATGGTGACAGTGGCCATGTTGAAAGTGCCCATGATGAAACTGCCCATGGTGACAGTGCCCATAGTGATAGTGCCCATGGTGACATTTCCCATGGTGACAGTGCTAATGGAGAGAGTTCGCATGGTGACAGTGCCCATTATGACAGTGCTCATGGTGACCGCGCCCACAGTGACATTGTCCACGGTGAAAGTGCTCACGGTGACACTGCCCATGGTGATAGTGCTCACGGTGATAGTGCTCATGGTGACATTGTCCAAGGTTATAGTGCTCATGGTGACAGTGCTCATGGTGATAGCGCTCATGGTGACAGTGCCCTTGGTGATAGTGCTCATGGTGATAGTGCTCATGTAGACATTTCCCATGGTGACAGTGCTCATGTTGACAGTCCCCATGGTGACTGTGCTCATGCTGGCGGTGTACATGGTTGGAGTTCCCATGGTGAAATTCCTTATGGTGGCACTGCTCATGATGATAGTGCTCATGGTGACAGTGTCCATGATGAGAGTGCCAACGGTTACAGTGCTCATGTTGACACTGCCCATGGTTACAGTGCACACAATGACAGTTCCCACGGTGACAGTGCTCACGGTGACAGTGCTAATGGTGATAGTGCCCATGGTAATAGTGCTCACCCTGAGAGTTCCCATGGTGATATTGCTCATGGTGACACTGCCAATGCTGTTAGTGCTCACGGTGATAGTGCTCATGGTGACAGATGCCATGCTGACAGTGCTCATGGTGAGAGTTCCCATGGTGACAGTACTCATGTTGACAGTTCCCATGGTGACAGTGTCCATGGTGACAGTGCACATGGTGACAGTTTCCATGGTGTCAGTGCTCATGTTGACAGAGCCCACGGTGACAGTGCTCATGGTGAGAGTTCCCATGGTGACAGTGCTCATCTTGAGAGTGCCCATGGTGACCGTTCTCATGGTGACAGTTCCAATGTTGATAGTGCTCACCGTAATAGTGCCCATGGTGACAGTTCCCATGGATTCAGTGCCCATGGTGACAGTGCTCATTGTGACAGTGCCCACGGTGATAGAGCTCATGGTGGCAATTCGCATGGTGACAGTGCTCATGGTGACAGTGCCCTTGGTGATATTACACATGGTAATAATGCTCACGGTGACAGTGCCCATGGTGATAGTGCTCATGGTGATACTGCTCATGGTAATAGTGCTCATGGTGAAACTGCCCAAGTTGACAGTGCCCATGGTGACACGGCCCAAAGTGACATTTCCCATGGTGACAGTGCTAATGTTGAGAATTCCCATGGTGATAGTGCACATGGTGTCAGTTCCCATGGTGACAGTGCTCACTGTGACAGTTCCAATGATTACATTGCTTATGGTGGCAGTTTCCATGGTGGCAGTTCCCAAGATGACAGTGCTCATGGTGACATTTCCCATGGTAACAGAGCTCATGATGACAGTGTCCATGGTGACAGTGGCCATGTTGAAAGTGTCCATGGTGACAGTGCTCATGGTGACACTGCCCATGGTGACTGTGCTCATTCTGGCAGTGTACATGGTTGGAGTTCCCATGGTGAAATTCCTCATGGTGGCACTGCCCATGATGATAGTGATCATGGTGACAGTTCCCATGGTGACAGTGCACACGGTGACATTGCCCACGGTGACAGTGCTCATGGTGAAAGTTCGCATGGTGACAGTGCCCATGGTGACAGTGCTCAAGGTGACACAGCCCATGGTGACTGTGCTAAAGCTGGTGGTGTACATGGTTGTAGTTCTCATGGTGAAATTCCTCATGGTGGCACTGCCCATGATGGTAGTGCTCATGGTGACAGTGCCCATGGTGACATTTCTCATGGTGACAGTGCTCATGGTGAGAGTTCCCATGGTGACAGTGCTCATTTTGACAGTGCCCATGGTTACCGTTCCCATGGTGACACTTCCCATGGTGATAGGGCTCATGGTGACAGTGCACACGGTGACAGTGCCCATGGTGACAGTGCTCACGGTGATAGTGCTCATGGTGATACTGCCCATGGTAATAGTGCTCATGGTGACACTGCCCATGGTGATATTGCTCACGGTGACACTGCCCATGGTGATAGTGCTCACGGTGATAGTGCTCATGGTGACAGTTCCCATGGTTACAGTGCCCATGGTGACAGTGCTCCTGGTGACAGTGCCCACGGTGACAATGCTCATGGTGATAGTGCTCACGGTGACAGTTCGCATGGTGACAGGGCCCATGTTGAAAGTGCCCATGGTGACAGTGCTTATGGTGGCACTGCCCATGGTGAATGTGCTCATGCTGGCAGTGTACCTGGTTGGAGTTCCGATGGTGAAATTCCTCATGGTAGCACTGCCCATTATGATAGTGCTCATGGTGACAGTGTCCATGGTGACAGTGCCTATGGTGACAGTGCCCATTGTGATAGTGCTCATGGTGACAGTGCTCACGGTGACAGTGCCCTTGGTGATAGTGCTCATGGTGACAGTGCTCATGGGGACAGTGCACACGGTGACAGTACCCACGGTGACAGTGCTCACGGTGATAGAGCTCATGGTGATATTGCCCATGGTAATAGTGCTCATGTTGACAGTGCCCATGGTGATATTGCTCATGGTGACACTGCCCATGGTGATAGTGCTGACGGTGATAGTGCTCATGGTGACAGTTCCCATGGTGACTGTGCCCATGGTGACAGTGCTCATGGTGACAGTACCGACGGTGACAGTGCTCATGGTGACAGTGCTCAGGGTGATAGTGCTCACGATGACAGTGGTCACGGTGACAGTTCCCTTGGTGATAGTGCTCACGGTGATAGTGCCCATGGTGACACTGCCCATGGTGATATTGCTCATGGTGACACTGCCCATGGTAATAGTGCTCATGGTGATAGTGTTCACATTGACAGTGCCTTTGGTGACAATTCTCATGGTGACACTGCCCATGGTGACAGTTCGCATGCTGACAGTGCCCATGTTGAAAGTTCCCATGGTGACAGTGTTCATGGTGATAATGCCCATGGTGACTTTGCTCATGCTGGCGGTGTACAGGGTTGGTGTTCCCATGTTGAAATTCCTCATGATGATAGTGTTGATGGTGACAGTGTCCATGTTGACAGTGCCAATGGTGACAGTGCTCATGGTGACACTGCCCATGGTGACATTTCGCAAGGTGACAGTGCCCATATTGAAAGTGCCCATGGTGACAGTGACCATGGTGACACTTCCCATGTTGAAAGTGTTCATGGTGAGAGTGTCCATGATGAAAATGCCCATGGTGAGAGTGCCCATGGTGACAGTGTCTATGGTGATAGTGCTCATGGTGACAATGCCCATGGTGATATTGATCACGGTGACACTGCCCACGGTGATAGTGCTCATGGTGACATTTTCCATGGTGAGAGTGCTCATGTTGACATTGTCCATGGTGACCGTGCCCATGGTGACTATGCTCTTGCTAAGAATTCCCATGATGACATTACCCATGGTGACAGTACCCATGGCGACAGTGCCCATGGTGACAGTGCTCATGGTGACAGTGCTCACAGTGACAGTGCCCTTGGTGATAGTGCCCATGGTAATAGTGCTCACGGTGACAGTGCCCATGGTGACAGTTACCATGGTGACAGTGCCCACAGTGAAAGTGCTCATGGTGACATTACCCACGGTGACAGTACTCATGGTGAGAGTACGCATGGTGACAGTGCCCATGGTGACAGTGCTCATGGTGACACAGCCCATGGTGACTGTGCTAAAGCTGGCGGTGCATATGGTTGGAGTTCCCATGGTGAAATTCCTCATGGTGGCACTGCCCATGATGATAGTGCTCATGGTGACAGTGCCCATGGTGACATTTCCCATGGTGACAGTGCTCATGGTGAGAGTACTCACGGTGATAGTTCTCATGGTGACAGTGCCCGTGGTGATAGTGCCCATGGTGATAGTGCTCATGGTGATAGTGCTCATGGTGACAGTTCGCATGGTGACAGTGCCCACTTTGAAAGTGCCCATGGTGACAGTACCCATGGTGACTGTGCCCATGGTGACAGTGCCCATGGTGACAGTGCTCATTGTGAGAATTGCCATGGTGACAGTGCTAATGTTGACATTGCCCATGGTGACAGTTCCCAAGGTGATAGTGCTCATGGTGACAGTGCTATTGGTGACAGTGCACTCGGTGAGAATGCCCACACTTACATTGCTCACGTTGATAGTGCTCATGGTGATAGTGCCAATTTTAATAGTGCTCATGGTGACCGTGCCCATGTTGATGTTGCTCAAGGTGACACTTCCCATGGTGATAGTGCTCACGGTGATAGTGCTAATGGTGACACTGCCCTTGGTGATAGTGCTCATGGTGATAGTGCTCATGGTAATAGTGCTCATGTTGACGCTGCCCATGGTGACAGTGCCCATGGTGACACTGCCCATAGTGACATTTCCCATGGTGACAGTGCTCATGGTGAGAGTTCCCATGGTGACAGTGCACATGTTGACAGTTCCGATGGTGACAGTGCTCACGGTGACAGTGCTCACTGTGGCAGTGCCAATGGTTACAGTGCTCATGGTGGCAGTGTCCATGGTGGCAGTTCCCAAGATGACAGTGCTCATGGTGACATTTCCCATGGTAACAGAACTCAGGATGACAGTGTCCATGGTGACAGTGCCCATGGTGAGAGTGGCCATGTTGAAATTGCCCATGGTGACAGTGCTCATGGTGACACTGCCCATGGGGACTGTGCTCATGCTGGCGTTGAACAAGGTTGAACAAGGTTGGAGTTCCCATGGTGAAAATCCTCATGGTGGCACTACCCATGATAATAGTGCTCATGGTGACAGTGTACATCGTGAGAGTGCCCATGGTAACAATGCTCATGGAGAAACTGCCCATGGTGACAGTGCCCAAGGTGATATTCCCATGGTGACAGTGCTCATTTTGACAGTGCACACGGTGACAGTGCCCACAGTGACAGTGCTCACGGTGATAGTGTTAATGGTAATATTGCTCATGGTGACACTGCCCATGGTTATAGTGCTCACGGTGATAGTGCTCATGGTGACAGTTCCCAAGGTGACAGTGCCCACGGTGATAGTGCTCATGGTGACATTGCCCACGGTGACAGTGCTCATGGTGAGAGTTTGCATGGTGACAGTGCCCATGGTTACAGTGCTCATGGTCACACAACCCATGGTGACTGTGCTAAAGCTGGCGGTGTACATGGTTGGAGTTCCCATGGTGAAATTCCTCATGGTGGCACTGCCCATGATGATAGTGTTCATGGTGACAGTGTCCATGGTGACAGTGCCCATTGTGATAGTGCTCACGGTGATAGTGCCCTCAGTGACAGTTCTAATGGTGACAATTCCATGGTGACAGTGCCCATGATGACTATGCTCATGCTGGCTGTGTACATGCTTGGAGATCCCATGGTGAAATTCCTCATGGTGGCACTGCCCATGATAATAGTGCTCATGGTGAGAGTGCCCACGGTGACAGTGCTCATGGTGACAGTGCTCATGGTGACAGTGCCATTGGTGATAGTACCCATGGTAAAAGTGCTCATGGTGACATTGCCCATGGTGATATTGCTCACGGTGACACCGCCCATGGTGATAGTGCTCAAGGTGATAGTGCTCATGGTGACGGTTCCCATGGTTACAGTGCCCATGGTGACAGTGCTCATGCTGACAGTGCTCACGGTGACTATGCTCATGGTGACAGTGCTCACGGTGATAGTGCTCAAGGTGACAGTTAGCATGGTGACAGGGCTCATGTTGAAAGTGCCCATGGTGACACTGCTCATGGTGGCACTGCCCATGGTGACTGTGCTCATGCTGGCGGTGTACATGGTTGGAGTTCCGATGGTGAAATTCCTCATGGTAGCACTGCCCATGATGATAGTGCTCACGGTGAAAGTGTCCATGGTGACAGTGCCTATGGTGACAGTGCCCATTGTGATAGTGCTCATGGTGATAGTGCCCAAAGTGACAGTGCTCATTGTGACAGTTCCTATGGTGACAGTGCCCATGATGATAGTGCTCATGGTAAAAGTTCCCACTGTGATAGTGCTCACGGTGAAAGTGCTCACGGTGACAGTGCCCTTGGTGATAGTGCTCTTGGTGATAGTGCTCATGGTAATAGTGCACATGGTGACACTGCCCATGGTGACAGTGCCCATGGTGACACTGCCCATAGTAACATTTCCCATGGTGACAGTGCTCATGTTGACAGTGCCCATGGTGACAGTGACCATGGTGAGTGTGCCCATGGTGACAGTGCCCATGGTGACAGTGTCCATGGTGACAGTGCTCACCTTGACAGTGCCCTTGGTGATAGTACCCATGTTAATATTGCTCACGGTTACAGTGCCCATGGTGATAGTGCTCATGGTGATAGTGCTCATGGTGATAGTTCGCATGGTGACAGTGCCCATGTGGAAAGTCTCCATGAAGGCAGTGCTCATGGTGACACTGCCCATGGTGACTGTGCCCTTGCTGGCGGTGTACATGTTTGGAGTTCCCATGGTGAAATTCCTTATGGTGGCACTGCCCATGATGATAGTGTTCATCGTGACAATGTCCATGGTGACAGTGCCTATGGTGACAGTGCCCATTGTGATAGTGCTCACGGTGATAGTGCCCTCAGTGTCAGTTCTAATGGTGACAGTTCCCATGGTGATAGAGCCCATGATGACAGTGCTCATGGTGACAGTGCCCACGGTAACATTGCTCATGGTGACAGTGCTCACGGTGACAGTAACCTTGGTGATAGTACCCATGGTAATAGAGGTCACGGTGACAGTGCCCATTTTGATATTGCTCACGGTGACACTGCCCATGGTGATAGTGCTCACGGTGATAGTGCTCAGGGTGACAGTTCCCATGGTTACATTGCCCATGGTGACAGTGCTCATGGTGACAGTGCCCGTGGTGACTATGCTCATGGTGACATTGCTCACAGAGATACTGCTCATGGTGACAGTTCGCATGGCGACAGGGCCCATGTTAAAAGTGCCCATGGTGACAGTGCTCATGGTGGCACTGCCCATGGTGACTGTGCTCATGCTGGTGGTGTACATGGTTGGAGTTCCCATGGTGAAATTCCTTATTGTGGCAATGCCCATGATGATAGTGCTCATGGTGACAGTGCCCAAGGTGACAGTGCCCATGGTGACATTTCCCATCTTGACAGTGCGCATGGTGAGAGTTCCCATGGTGACAATGCTCATGTTGAAAATACCCAAGGTGACAGTGCTCATGGTGACAGTGTCCACGGTGACAATTCTCATGGTGACAGTGCTCACAGTGATAGTGCTCCTGGTGACAGTGCTCCCGCTGACAGTTCCCTTGGTGATAGTGCTCATGGTAATACTGCTGATGGTGATAGTGCTCATGGTGACGGTTCGCATGGTGAGACTGCCCATGTTGAAAGTGCCCATGGTTGCAGTGATCATGTTGACACTGCCCATTGTGACTGTGCTCATGCTGGCGGTGTACATAGTTGGAGTTCCCATGGTGAAATTCCTTATGGTGGCACTGCCCATGATGATAGTTTTCATGGTAACAGTGTCCATGTTGACAGTGCCTATGCTGCCAGTGCCCATTGTGATAGTGCTCACGGTGATAGTGTCCACAGAGACAGTGCTCATGGTGACAGTGCCCATGGTGACAGAGCTCACGGTGACAATGCCCTTGGTGATAGTACCCATGGTAATAGGGGTCACGGTGACAGTGCCCATGGTGATATTGCTCACGGTTGATACTGCCTATGGTGATAGTGCTCACGGTGATAGTGCTCATGGTAATAGTGCTCATGGTGACACTGCCCATGGTGAGAGTGCCCATGGTGACACTGCCGATAGTGACATTTCTCATGGTGACAGTGCACATGGTGACAGTTCCCATGGTGACAGTGCTCACGGTGACCGTGCTCACTGTGGCAATGCCAATGGTAACATTGTTCATGGTGGCAGTGTCCACGGTGGCGGTTTCCAAGATGACAGTGCTCATGGTGACATTTCCCATGGTAACAGAGCTCATGATGACAGTGTCCATGGTGACAGTGCCCATGGTGACAGTGGCCATGTTGAAAGTGCCCATGATGAAACTGCCCATGGTGACAGTGCCCATAGTGATAGTGCCCATGGTGACATTTCCCATGGTGACAGTGCTAATGGAGAGAGTTCGCATGGTGACAGTGCCCATTATGACAGTGCTCATGGTGACCGCGCCCACAGTGACATTGTCCACGGTGAAAGTGCTCACGGTGACACTGCCCATGGTGATAGTGCTCACGGTGATAGTGCTCATGGTGACATTGTCCAAGGTTATAGTGCTCATGGTGACAGTGCTCATGGTGATAGCGCTCATGGTGACAGTGCCCTTGGTGATAGTGCTCATGGTGATAGTGCTCATGTAGACATTTCCCATGGTGACAGTGCTCATGTTGACAGTCCCCATGGTGACTGTGCTCATGCTGGCGGTGTACATGGTTGGAGTTCCCATGGTGAAATTCCTTATGGTGGCACTGCTCATGATGATAGTGCTCATGGTGACAGTGTCCATGATGAGAGTGCCAACGGTTACAGTGCTCATGTTGACACTGCCCATGGTTACAGTGCACACAATGACAGTTCCCACGGTGACAGTGCTCACGGTGACAGTGCTAATGGTGATAGTGCCCATGGTAATAGTGCTCACCCTGAGAGTTCCCATGGTGATATTGCTCATGGTGACACTGCCAATGCTGTTAGTGCTCACGGTGATAGTGCTCATGGTGACAGATGCCATGCTGACAGTGCTCATGGTGAGAGTTCCCATGGTGACAGTACTCATGTTGACAGTTCCCATGGTGACAGTGTCCATGGTGACAGTGCACATGGTGACAGTTTCCATGGTGTCAGTGCTCATGTTGACAGAGCCCACGGTGACAGTGCTCATGGTGAGAGTTCCCATGGTGACAGTGCTCATCTTGAGAGTGCCCATGGTGACCGTTCTCATGGTGACAGTTCCAATGTTGATAGTGCTCACCGTAATAGTGCCCATGGTGACAGTTCCCATGGATTCAGTGCCCATGGTGACAGTGCTCATTGTGACAGTGCCCACGGTGATAGAGCTCATGGTGGCAATTCGCATGGTGACAGTGCTCATGGTGACAGTGCCCTTGGTGATATTACACATGGTAATAATGCTCACGGTGACAGTGCCCATGGTGATAGTGCTCATGGTGATACTGCTCATGGTAATAGTGCTCATGGTGAAACTGCCCAAGTTGACAGTGCCCATGGTGACACGGCCCAAAGTGACATTTCCCATGGTGACAGTGCTAATGTTGAGAATTCCCATGGTGATAGTGCACATGGTGTCAGTTCCCATGGTGACAGTGCTCACTGTGACAGTTCCAATGATTACATTGCTTATGGTGGCAGTTTCCATGGTGGCAGTTCCCAAGATGACAGTGCTCATGGTGACATTTCCCATGGTAACAGAGCTCATGATGACAGTGTCCATGGTGACAGTGGCCATGTTGAAAGTGTCCATGGTGACAGTGCTCATGGTGACACTGCCCATGGTGACTGTGCTCATTCTGGCGGTGTACATGGTTGGAGTTCCCATGGTGAAATTCCTCATGGTGGCACTGCCCATGATGATAGTGATCATGGTGACAGTTCCCATGGTGACAGTGCACACGGTGACATTGCCCACGGTGACAGTGCTCATGGTGAAAGTTCGCATGGTGACAGTGCCCATGGTGACAGTGCTCAAGGTGACACAGCCCATGGTGACTGTGCTAAAGCTGGTGGTGTACATGGTTGTAGTTCTCATGGTGAAATTCCTCATGGTGGCACTGCCCATGATGGTAGTGCTCATGGTGACAGTGCCCATGGTGACATTTCTCATGGTGACAGTGCTCATGGTGAGAGTTCCCATGGTGACAGTGCTCATTTTGACAGTGCCCATGGTTACCGTTCCCATGGTGACACTTCCCATGGTGATAGGGCTCATGGTGACAGTGCACACGGTGACAGTGCCCATGGTGACAGTGCTCACGGTGATAGTGCTCATGGTGATACTGCCCATGGTAATAGTGCTCATGGTGACACTGCCCATGGTGATATTGCTCACGGTGACACTGCCCATGGTGATAGTGCTCACGGTGATAGTGCTCATGGTGACAGTTCCCATGGTTACAGTGCCCATGGTGACAGTGCTCCTGGTGACAGTGCCCACGGTGACAATGCTCATGGTGATAGTGCTCACGGTGACAGTTCGCATGGTGACAGGGCCCATGTTGAAAGTGCCCATGGTGACAGTGCTTATGGTGGCACTGCCCATGGTGAATGTGCTCATGCTGGCAGTGTACCTGGTTGGAGTTCCGATGGTGAAATTCCTCATGGTAGCACTGCCCATTATGATAGTGCTCATGGTGACAGTGTCCATGGTGACAGTGCCTATGGTGACAGTGCCCATTGTGATAGTGCTCATGGTGACAGTGCTCACGGTGACAGTGCCCTTGGTGATAGTGCTCATGGTGACAGTGCTCATGGGGACAGTGCACACGGTGACAGTACCCACGGTGACAGTGCTCACGGTGATAGAGCTCATGGTGATATTGCCCATGGTAATAGTGCTCATGTTGACAGTGCCCATGGTGATATTGCTCATGGTGACACTGCCCATGGTGATAGTGCTGACGGTGATAGTGCTCATGGTGACAGTTCCCATGGTGACTGTGCCCATGGTGACAGTGCTCATGGTGACAGTACCGACGGTGACAGTGCTCATGGTGACAGTGCTCAGGGTGATAGTGCTCACGATGACAGTGGTCACGGTGACAGTTCCCTTGGTGATAGTGCTCACGGTGATAGTGCCCATGGTGACACTGCCCATGGTGATATTGCTCATGGTGACACTGCCCATGGTAATAGTGCTCATGGTGATAGTGTTCACATTGACAGTGCCTTTGGTGACAATTCTCATGGTGACACTGCCCATGGTGACAGTTCGCATGCTGACAGTGCCCATGTTGAAAGTTCCCATGGTGACAGTGTTCATGGTGATAATGCCCATGGTGACTTTGCTCATGCTGGCGGTGTACAGGGTTGGTGTTCCCATGTTGAAATTCCTCATGATGATAGTGTTGATGGTGACAGTGTCCATGTTGACAGTGCCAATGGTGACAGTGCTCATGGTGACACTGCCCATGGTGACATTTCGCAAGGTGACAGTGCCCATATTGAAAGTGCCCATGGTGACAGTGACCATGGTGACACTTCCCATGTTGAAAGTGTTCATGGTGAGAGTGTCCATGATGAAAATGCCCATGGTGAGAGTGCCCATGGTGACAGTGTCTATGGTGATAGTGCTCATGGTGACAATGCCCATGGTGATATTGATCACGGTGACACTGCCCACGGTGATAGTGCTCATGGTGACATTTTCCATGGTGAGAGTGCTCATGTTGACATTGTCCATGGTGACCGTGCCCATGGTGACTATGCTCTTGCTAAGAATTCCCATGATGACATTACCCATGGTGACAGTACCCATGGCGACAGTGCCCATGGTGACAGTGCTCATGGTGACAGTGCTCACAGTGACAGTGCCCTTGGTGATAGTGCCCATGGTAATAGTGCTCACGGTGACAGTGCCCATGGTGACAGTTACCATGGTGACAGTGCCCACAGTGAAAGTGCTCATGGTGACATTACCCACGGTGACAGTACTCATGGTGAGAGTACGCATGGTGACAGTGCCCATGGTGACAGTGCTCATGGTGACACAGCCCATGGTGACTGTGCTAAAGCTGGCGGTGCATATGGTTGGAGTTCCCATGGTGAAATTCCTCATGGTGGCACTGCCCATGATGATAGTGCTCATGGTGACAGTGCCCATGGTGACATTTCCCATGGTGACAGTGCTCATGGTGAGAGTACTCACGGTGATAGTTCTCATGGTGACAGTGCCCGTGGTGATAGTGCCCATGGTGATAGTGCTCATGGTGATAGTGCTCATGGTGACAGTTCGCATGGTGACAGTGCCCACTTTGAAAGTGCCCATGGTGACAGTACCCATGGTGACTGTGCCCATGGTGACAGTGCCCATGGTGACAGTGCTCATTGTGAGAATTGCCATGGTGACAGTGCTAATGTTGACATTGCCCATGGTGACAGTTCCCAAGGTGATAGTGCTCATGGTGACAGTGCTATTGGTGACAGTGCACTCGGTGAGAATGCCCACACTTACATTGCTCACGTTGATAGTGCTCATGGTGATAGTGCCAATTTTAATAGTGCTCATGGTGACCGTGCCCATGTTGATGTTGCTCAAGGTGACACTTCCCATGGTGATAGTGCTCACGGTGATAGTGCTAATGGTGACACTGCCCTTGGTGATAGTGCTCATGGTGATAGTGCTCATGGTAATAGTGCTCATGTTGATGCTGCCCATGGTGACAGTGCCCATGGTGACACTGCCCATAGTGACATTTCCCATGGTGACAGTGCTCATGGTGAGAGTTCCCATGGTGACAGTGCACATGTTGACAGTTCCGATGGTGACAGTGCTCACGGTGACAGTGCTCACTGTGGCAGTGCCAATGGTTACAGTGCTCATGGTGGCAGTGTCCATGGTGGCAGTTCCCAAGATGACAGTGCTCATGGTGACATTTCCCATGGTAACAGAACTCAGGATGACAGTGTCCATGGTGACAGTGCCCATGGTGAGAGTGGCCATGTTGAAATTGCCCATGGTGACAGTGCTCATGGTGACACTGCCCATGGGGACTGTGCTCATGCTGGCGTTGAACAAGGTTGAACAAGGTTGGAGTTCCCATGGTGAAAATCCTCATGGTGGCACTACCCATGATAATAGTGCTCATGGTGACAGTGTACATCGTGAGAGTGCCCATGGTAACAATGCTCATGGAGAAACTGCCCATGGTGACAGTGCCCAAGGTGATATTCCCATGGTGACAGTGCTCATTTTGACAGTGCACACGGTGACAGTGCCCACAGTGACAGTGCTCACGGTGATAGTGTTAATGGTAATATTGCTCATGGTGACACTGCCCATGGTTATAGTGCTCACGGTGATAGTGCTCATGGTGACAGTTCCCAAGGTGACAGTGCCCACGGTGATAGTGCTCATGGTGACATTGCCCACGGTGACAGTGCTCATGGTGAGAGTTTGCATGGTGACAGTGCCCATGGTTACAGTGCTCATGGTCACACAACCCATGGTGACTGTGCTAAAGCTGGCGGTGTACATGGTTGGAGTTCCCATGGTGAAATTCCTCATGGTGGCACTGCCCATGATGATAGTGTTCATGGTGACAGTGTCCATGGTGACAGTGCCCATTGTGATAGTGCTCACGGTGATAGTGCCCTCAGTGACAGTTCTAATGGTGACAATTCCATGGTGACAGTGCCCATGATGACTATGCTCATGCTGGCTGTGTACATGCTTGGAGATCCCATGGTGAAATTCCTCATGGTGGCACTGCCCATGATGATAGTGCTCATGGTGACAGTGCCCACGGTGACAGTGCTCATGGTGACAGTGCCATTGGTGATAGTACCCATGGTAAAAGTGCTCATGGTGACATTGCCCATGGTGATATTGCTCACGGTGACACCGCCCATGGTGATAGTGCTCAAGGTGATAGTGCTCATGGTGACGGTTCCCATGGTTACAGTGCCCATGGTGACAGTGCTCATGCTGACAGTGCTCACGGTGACTATGCTCATGGTGACAGTGCTCACGGTGATAGTGCTCAAGGTGACAGTTAGCATGGTGACAGGGCTCATGTTGAAAGTGCCCATGGTGACACTGCTCATGGTGGCACTGCCCATGGTGACTGTGCTCATGCTGGCGGTGTACATGGTTGGAGTTCCGATGGTGAAATTCCTCATGGTAGCACTGCCCATGATGATAGTGCTCACGGTGAAAGTGTCCATGGTGACAGTGCCTATGGTGACAGTGCCCATTGTGATAGTGCTCATGGTGATAGTGCCCAAAGTGACAGTGCTCATTGTGACAGTTCCTATGGTGACAGTGCCCATGATGATAGTGCTCATGGTAAAAGTTCCCACTGTGATAGTGCTCACGGTGAAAGTGCTCACGGTGACAGTGCCCTTGGTGATAGTGCTCTTGGTGATAGTGCTCATGGTAATAGTGCACATGGTGACACTGCCCATGGTGACAGTGCCCATGGTGACACTGCCCATAGTAACATTTCCCATGGTGACAGTGCTCATGTTGACAGTGCCCATGGTGACAGTGACCATGGTGAGTGTGCCCATGGTGACAGTGCCCATGGTGACAGTGTCCATGGTGACAGTGCTCACCTTGACAGTGCCCTTGGTGATAGTACCCATGTTAATATTGCTCACGGTTACAGTGCCCATGGTGATAGTGCTCATGGTGATAGTGCTCATGGTGATAGTTCGCATGGTGACAGTGCCCATGTGGAAAGTCTCCATGAAGGCAGTGCTCATGGTGACACTGCCCATGGTGACTGTGCCCTTGCTGGCGGTGTACATGTTTGGAGTTCCCATGGTGAAATTCCTTATGGTGGCACTGCCCATGATGATAGTGTTCATCGTGACAATGTCCATGGTGACAGTGCCTATGGTGACAGTGCCCATTGTGATAGTGCTCACGGTGATAGTGCCCTCAGTGTCAGTTCTAATGGTGACAGTTCCCATGGTGATAGAGCCCATGATGACAGTGCTCATGGTGACAGTGCCCACGGTAACATTGCTCATGGTGACAGTGCTCACGGTGACAGTAACCTTGGTGATAGTACCCATGGTAATAGAGGTCACGGTGACAGTGCCCATTTTGATATTGCTCACGGTGACACTGCCCATGGTGATAGTGCTCACGGTGATAGTGCTCAGGGTGACAGTTCCCATGGTTACATTGCCCATGGTGACAGTGCTCATGGTGACAGTGCCCGTGGTGACTATGCTCATGGTGACATTGCTCACAGAGATACTGCTCATGGTGACAGTTCGCATGGCGACAGGGCCCATGTTAAAAGTGCCCATGGTGACAGTGCTCATGGTGGCACTGCCCATGGTGACTGTGCTCATGCTGGTGGTGTACATGGTTGGAGTTCCCATGGTGAAATTCCTTATTGTGGCAATGCCCATGATGATAGTGCTCATGGTGACAGTGCCCAAGGTGACAGTGCCCATGGTGACATTTCCCATCTTGACAGTGCGCATGGTGAGAGTTCCCATGGTGACAATGCTCATGTTGAAAATACCCAAGGTGACAGTGCTCATGGTGACAGTGTCCACGGTGACAATTCTCATGGTGACAGTGCTCACAGTGATAGTGCTCCTGGTGACAGTGCTCCCGCTGACAGTTCCCTTGGTGATAGTGCTCATGGTAATACTGCTGATGGTGATAGTGCTCATGGTGACGGTTCGCATGGTGAGACTGCCCATGTTGAAAGTGCCCATGGTTGCAGTGATCATGTTGACACTGCCCATTGTGACTGTGCTCATGCTGGCGGTGTACATAGTTGGAGTTCCCATGGTGAAATTCCTTATGGTGGCACTGCCCATGATGATAGTTTTCATGGTAACAGTGTCCATGTTGACAGTGCCTATGCTGCCAGTGCCCATTGTGATAGTGCTCACGGTGATAGTGTCCACAGAGACAGTGCTCATGGTGACAGTGCCCATGGTGACAGAGCTCACGGTGACAATGCCCTTGGTGATAGTACCCATGGTAATAGGGGTCACGGTGACAGTGCCCATGGTGATATTGCTCACGGTTGATACTGCCTATGGTGATAGTGCTCACGGTGATAGTGCTCATGGTAATAGTGCTCATGGTGACGCTGCCCATGGTGAGAGTGCCCATGGTGACACTGCCGATAGTGACATTTCTCATGGTGACAGTGCACATGGTGACAGTTCCCATGGTGACAGTGCTCACGGTGACCGTGCTCACTGTGGCAATGCCAATGGTAACATTGTTCATGGTGGCAGTGTCCACGGTGGCGGTTTCCAAGATGACAGTGCTCATGGTGACATTTCCCATGGTAACAGAGCTCATGATGACAGTGTCCATGGTGACAGTGCCCATGGTGACAGTGGCCATGTTGAAAGTGCCCATGATGAAACTGCCCATGGTGACAGTGCCCATAGTGATAGTGCCCATGGTGACATTTCCCATGGTGACAGTGCTAATGGAGAGAGTTCGCATGGTGACAGTGCCCATTATGACAGTGCTCATGGTGACCGCGCCCACAGTGACATTGTCCACGGTGAAAGTGCTCACGGTGACACTGCCCATGGTGATAGTGCTCACGGTGATAGTGCTCATGGTGACATTGTCCAAGGTTATAGTGCTCATGGTGACAGTGCTCATGGTGATAGCGCTCATGGTGACAGTGCCCTTGGTGATAGTGCTCATGGTGATAGTGCTCATGTAGACATTTCCCATGGTGACAGTGCTCATGTTGACAGTCCCCATGGTGACTGTGCTCATGCTGGCGGTGTACATGGTTGGAGTTCCCATGGTGAAATTCCTTATGGTGGCACTGCTCATGATGATAGTGCTCATGGTGACAGTGTCCATGATGAGAGTGCCAACGGTTACAGTGCTCATGTTGACACTGCCCATGGTTACAGTGCACACAATGACAGTTCCCACGGTGACAGTGCTCACGGTGACAGTGCTAATGGTGATAGTGCCCATGGTAATAGTGCTCACCCTGAGAGTTCCCATGGTGATATTGCTCATGGTGACACTGCCAATGCTGTTAGTGCTCACGGTGATAGTGCTCATGGTGACAGATGCCATGCTGACAGTGCTCATGGTGAGAGTTCCCATGGTGACAGTACTCATGTTGACAGTTCCCATGGTGACAGTGTCCATGGTGACAGTGCACATGGTGACAGTTTCCATGGTGTCAGTGCTCATGTTGACAGAGCCCACGGTGACAGTGCTCATGGTGAGAGTTCCCATGGTGACAGTGCTCATCTTGAGAGTGCCCATGGTGACCGTTCTCATGGTGACAGTTCCAATGTTGATAGTGCTCACCGTAATAGTGCCCATGGTGACAGTTCCCATGGATTCAGTGCCCATGGTGACAGTGCTCATTGTGACAGTGCCCACGGTGATAGAGCTCATGGTGGCAATTCGCATGGTGACAGTGCTCATGGTGACAGTGCCCTTGGTGATATTACACATGGTAATAATGCTCACGGTGACAGTGCCCATGGTGATAGTGCTCATGGTGATACTGCTCATGGTAATAGTGCTCATGGTGAAACTGCCCAAGTTGACAGTGCCCATGGTGACACGGCCCAAAGTGACATTTCCCATGGTGACAGTGCTAATGTTGAGAATTCCCATGGTGATAGTGCACATGGTGTCAGTTCCCATGGTGACAGTGCTCACTGTGACAGTTCCAATGATTACATTGCTTATGGTGGCAGTTTCCATGGTGGCAGTTCCCAAGATGACAGTGCTCATGGTGACATTTCCCATGGTAACAGAGCTCATGATGACAGTGTCCATGGTGACAGTGGCCATGTTGAAAGTGTCCATGGTGACAGTGCTCATGGTGACACTGCCCATGGTGACTGTGCTCATTCTGGCGGTGTACATGGTTGGAGTTCCCATGGTGAAATTCCTCATGGTGGCACTGCCCATGATGATAGTGATCATGGTGACAGTTCCCATGGTGACAGTGCACACGGTGACATTGCCCACGGTGACAGTGCTCATGGTGAAAGTTCGCATGGTGACAGTGCCCATGGTGACAGTGCTCAAGGTGACACAGCCCATGGTGACTGTGCTAAAGCTGGTGGTGTACATGGTTGTAGTTCTCATGGTGAAATTCCTCATGGTGGCACTGCCCATGATGGTAGTGCTCATGGTGACAGTGCCCATGGTGACATTTCTCATGGTGACAGTGCTCATGGTGAGAGTTCCCATGGTGACAGTGCTCATTTTGACAGTGCCCATGGTTACCGTTCCCATGGTGACACTTCCCATGGTGATAGGGCTCATGGTGACAGTGCACACGGTGACAGTGCCCATGGTGACAGTGCTCACGGTGATAGTGCTCATGGTGATACTGCCCATGGTAATAGTGCTCATGGTGACACTGCCCATGGTGATATTGCTCACGGTGACACTGCCCATGGTGATAGTGCTCACGGTGATAGTGCTCATGGTGACAGTTCCCATGGTTACAGTGCCCATGGTGACAGTGCTCCTGGTGACAGTGCCCACGGTGACAATGCTCATGGTGATAGTGCTCACGGTGACAGTTCGCATGGTGACAGGGCCCATGTTGAAAGTGCCCATGGTGACAGTGCTTATGGTGGCACTGCCCATGGTGAATGTGCTCATGCTGGCAGTGTACCTGGTTGGAGTTCCGATGGTGAAATTCCTCATGGTAGCACTGCCCATTATGATAGTGCTCATGGTGACAGTGTCCATGGTGACAGTGCCTATGGTGACAGTGCCCATTGTGATAGTGCTCATGGTGACAGTGCTCACGGTGACAGTGCCCTTGGTGATAGTGCTCATGGTGACAGTGCTCATGGGGACAGTGCACACGGTGACAGTACCCACGGTGACAGTGCTCACGGTGATAGAGCTCATGGTGATATTGCCCATGGTAATAGTGCTCATGTTGACAGTGCCCATGGTGATATTGCTCATGGTGACACTGCCCATGGTGATAGTGCTGACGGTGATAGTGCTCATGGTGACAGTTCCCATGGTGACTGTGCCCATGGTGACAGTGCTCATGGTGACAGTACCGACGGTGACAGTGCTCATGGTGACAGTGCTCAGGGTGATAGTGCTCACGATGACAGTGGTCACGGTGACAGTTCCCTTGGTGATAGTGCTCACGGTGATAGTGCCCATGGTGACACTGCCCATGGTGATATTGCTCATGGTGACACTGCCCATGGTAATAGTGCTCATGGTGATAGTGTTCACATTGACAGTGCCTTTGGTGACAATTCTCATGGTGACACTGCCCATGGTGACAGTTCGCATGCTGACAGTGCCCATGTTGAAAGTTCCCATGGTGACAGTGTTCATGGTGATAATGCCCATGGTGACTTTGCTCATGCTGGCGGTGTACAGGGTTGGTGTTCCCATGTTGAAATTCCTCATGATGATAGTGTTGATGGTGACAGTGTCCATGTTGACAGTGCCAATGGTGACAGTGCTCATGGTGACACTGCCCATGGTGACATTTCGCAAGGTGACAGTGCCCATATTGAAAGTGCCCATGGTGACAGTGACCATGGTGACACTTCCCATGTTGAAAGTGTTCATGGTGAGAGTGTCCATGATGAAAATGCCCATGGTGAGAGTGCCCATGGTGACAGTGTCTATGGTGATAGTGCTCATGGTGACAATGCCCATGGTGATATTGATCACGGTGACACTGCCCACGGTGATAGTGCTCATGGTGACATTTTCCATGGTGAGAGTGCTCATGTTGACATTGTCCATGGTGACCGTGCCCATGGTGACTATGCTCTTGCTAAGAATTCCCATGATGACATTACCCATGGTGACAGTACCCATGGCGACAGTGCCCATGGTGACAGTGCTCATGGTGACAGTGCTCACAGTGACAGTGCCCTTGGTGATAGTGCCCATGGTAATAGTGCTCACGGTGACAGTGCCCATGGTGACAGTTACCATGGTGACAGTGCCCACAGTGAAAGTGCTCATGGTGACATTACCCACGGTGACAGTACTCATGGTGAGAGTACGCATGGTGACAGTGCCCATGGTGACAGTGCTCATGGTGACACAGCCCATGGTGACTGTGCTAAAGCTGGCGGTGCATATGGTTGGAGTTCCCATGGTGAAATTCCTCATGGTGGCACTGCCCATGATGATAGTGCTCATGGTGACAGTGCCCATGGTGACATTTCCCATGGTGACAGTGCTCATGGTGAGAGTACTCACGGTGATAGTTCTCATGGTGACAGTGCCCGTGGTGATAGTGCCCATGGTGATAGTGCTCATGGTGATAGTGCTCATGGTGACAGTTCGCATGGTGACAGTGCCCACTTTGAAAGTGCCCATGGTGACAGTACCCATGGTGACTGTGCCCATGGTGACAGTGCCCATGGTGACAGTGCTCATTGTGAGAATTGCCATGGTGACAGTGCTAATGTTGACATTGCCCATGGTGACCGTTCCCATGGTGACAGTTCCCAAGGTGATAGTGCTCATGGTGACAGTGCTATTGGTGACAGTGCACTCGGTGAGAATGCCCACACTTACATTGCTCACGTTGATAGTGCTCATGGTGATAGTGCCAATTTTAATAGTGCTCATGGTGACCGTGCCCATGTTGATGTTGCTCAAGGTGACACTTCCCATGGTGATAGTGCTCACGGTGATAGTGCTAATGGTGACACTGCCCTTGGTGATAGTGCTCATGGTGATAGTGCTCATGGTAATAGTGCTCATGTTGACGCTGCCCATGGTGACAGTGCCCATGGTGACACTGCCCATAGTGACATTTCCCATGGTGACAGTGCTCATGGTGAGAGTTCCCATGGTGACAGTGCACATGTTGACAGTTCCGATGGTGACAGTGCTCACGGTGACAGTGCTCACTGTGGCAGTGCCAATGGTTACAGTGCTCATGGTGGCAGTGTCCATGGTGGCAGTTCCCAAGATGACAGTGCTCATGGTGACATTTCCCATGGTAACAGAACTCAGGATGACAGTGTCCATGGTGACAGTGCCCATGGTGAGAGTGGCCATGTTGAAATTGCCCATGGTGACAGTGCTCATGGTGACACTGCCCATGGGGACTGTGCTCATGCTGGCGTTGAACAAGGTTGAACAAGGTTGGAGTTCCCATGGTGAAAATCCTCATGGTGGCACTACCCATGATAATAGTGCTCATGGTGACAGTGTACATCGTGAGAGTGCCCATGGTAACAATGCTCATGGAGAAACTGCCCATGGTGACAGTGCCCAAGGTGATATTCCCATGGTGACAGTGCTCATTTTGACAGTGCACACGGTGACAGTGCCCACAGTGACAGTGCTCACGGTGATAGTGTTAATGGTAATATTGCTCATGGTGACACTGCCCATGGTTATAGTGCTCACGGTGATAGTGCTCATGGTGACAGTTCCCAAGGTGACAGTGCCCACGGTGATAGTGCTCATGGTGACATTGCCCACGGTGACAGTGCTCATGGTGAGAGTTTGCATGGTGACAGTGCCCATGGTTACAGTGCTCATGGTCACACAACCCATGGTGACTGTGCTAAAGCTGGCGGTGTACATGGTTGGAGTTCCCATGGTGAAATTCCTCATGGTGGCACTGCCCATGATGATAGTGTTCATGGTGACAGTGTCCATGGTGACAGTGCCCATTGTGATAGTGCTCACGGTGATAGTGCCCTCAGTGACAGTTCTAATGGTGACAATTCCATGGTGACAGTGCCCATGATGACTATGCTCATGCTGGCTGTGTACATGCTTGGAGATCCCATGGTGAAATTCCTCATGGTGGCACTGCCCATGATGATAGTGCTCATGGTGACAGTGCCCACGGTGACAGTGCTCATGGTGACAGTGCCATTGGTGATAGTACCCATGGTAAAAGTGCTCATGGTGACATTGCCCATGGTGATATTGCTCACGGTGACACCGCCCATGGTGATAGTGCTCAAGGTGATAGTGCTCATGGTGACGGTTCCCATGGTTACAGTGCCCATGGTGACAGTGCTCATGCTGACAGTGCTCACGGTGACTATGCTCATGGTGACAGTGCTCACGGTGATAGTGCTCAAGGTGACAGTTAGCATGGTGACAGGGCTCATGTTGAAAGTGCCCATGGTGACACTGCTCATGGTGGCACTGCCCATGGTGACTGTGCTCATGCTGGCGGTGTACATGGTTGGAGTTCCGATGGTGAAATTCCTCATGGTAGCACTGCCCATGATGATAGTGCTCACGGTGAAAGTGTCCATGGTGACAGTGCCTATGGTGACAGTGCCCATTGTGATAGTGCTCATGGTGATAGTGCCCAAAGTGACAGTGCTCATTGTGACAGTTCCTATGGTGACAGTGCCCATGATGATAGTGCTCATGGTAAAAGTTCCCACTGTGATAGTGCTCACGGTGAAAGTGCTCACGGTGACAGTGCCCTTGGTGATAGTGCTCTTGGTGATAGTGCTCATGGTAATAGTGCACATGGTGACACTGCCCATGGTGACAGTGCCCATGGTGACACTGCCCATAGTAACATTTCCCATGGTGACAGTGCTCATGTTGACAGTGCCCATGGTGACAGTGACCATGGTGAGTGTGCCCATGGTGACAGTGCCCATGGTGACAGTGTCCATGGTGACAGTGCTCACCTTGACAGTGCCCTTGGTGATAGTACCCATGTTAATATTGCTCACGGTTACAGTGCCCATGGTGATAGTGCTCATGGTGATAGTGCTCATGGTGATAGTTCGCATGGTGACAGTGCCCATGTGGAAAGTCTCCATGAAGGCAGTGCTCATGGTGACACTGCCCATGGTGACTGTGCCCTTGCTGGCGGTGTACATGTTTGGAGTTCCCATGGTGAAATTCCTTATGGTGGCACTGCCCATGATGATAGTGTTCATCGTGACAATGTCCATGGTGACAGTGCCTATGGTGACAGTGCCCATTGTGATAGTGCTCACGGTGATAGTGCCCTCAGTGTCAGTTCTAATGGTGACAGTTCCCATGGTGATAGAGCCCATGATGACAGTGCTCATGGTGACAGTGCCCACGGTAACATTGCTCATGGTGACAGTGCTCACGGTGACAGTAACCTTGGTGATAGTACCCATGGTAATAGAGGTCACGGTGACAGTGCCCATTTTGATATTGCTCACGGTGACACTGCCCATGGTGATAGTGCTCACGGTGATAGTGCTCAGGGTGACAGTTCCCATGGTTACATTGCCCATGGTGACAGTGCTCATGGTGACAGTGCCCGTGGTGACTATGCTCATGGTGACATTGCTCACAGAGATACTGCTCATGGTGACAGTTCGCATGGCGACAGGGCCCATGTTAAAAGTGCCCATGGTGACAGTGCTCATGGTGGCACTGCCCATGGTGACTGTGCTCATGCTGGTGGTGTACATGGTTGGAGTTCCCATGGTGAAATTCCTTATTGTGGCAATGCCCATGATGATAGTGCTCATGGTGACAGTGCCCAAGGTGACAGTGCCCATGGTGACATTTCCCATCTTGACAGTGCGCATGGTGAGAGTTCCCATGGTGACAATGCTCATGTTGAAAATACCCAAGGTGACAGTGCTCATGGTGACAGTGTCCACGGTGACAATTCTCATGGTGACAGTGCTCACAGTGATAGTGCTCCTGGTGACAGTGCTCCCGCTGACAGTTCCCTTGGTGATAGTGCTCATGGTAATACTGCTGATGGTGATAGTGCTCATGGTGACGGTTCGCATGGTGAGACTGCCCATGTTGAAAGTGCCCATGGTTGCAGTGATCATGTTGACACTGCCCATTGTGACTGTGCTCATGCTGGCGGTGTACATAGTTGGAGTTCCCATGGTGAAATTCCTTATGGTGGCACTGCCCATGATGATAGTTTTCATGGTAACAGTGTCCATGTTGACAGTGCCTATGCTGCCAGTGCCCATTGTGATAGTGCTCACGGTGATAGTGTCCACAGAGACAGTGCTCATGGTGACAGTGCCCATGGTGACAGAGCTCACGGTGACAATGCCCTTGGTGATAGTACCCATGGTAATAGGGGTCACGGTGACAGTGCCCATGGTGATATTGCTCACGGTTGATACTGCCTATGGTGATAGTGCTCACGGTGATAGTGCTCATGGTAATAGTGCTCATGGTGACACTGCCCATGGTGAGAGTGCCCATGGTGACACTGCCGATAGTGACATTTCTCATGGTGACAGTGCTCATGGTGAGAGTTCCCATGGTGACAGTGCACATGGTGACAGTTCCCATGGTGACAGTGCTCACGGTGACCGTGCTCACTGTGGCAATGCCAATGGTAACATTGTTCATGGTGGCAGTGTCCACGGTGGCGGTTTCCAAGATGACAGTGCTCATGGTGACATTTCCCATGGTAACAGAGCTCATGATGACAGTGTCCATGGTGACAGTGCCCATGGTGACAGTGGCCATGTTGAAAGTGCCCATGATGAAACTGCCCATGGTGACAGTGCCCATAGTGATAGTGCCCATGGTGACATTTCCCATGGTGACAGTGCTAATGGAGAGAGTTCGCATGGTGACAGTGCCCATTATGACAGTGCTCATGGTGACCGCGCCCACAGTGACATTGTCCACGGTGAAAGTGCTCACGGTGACACTGCCCATGGTGATAGTGCTCACGGTGATAGTGCTCATGGTGACATTGTCCAAGGTTATAGTGCTCATGGTGACAGTGCTCATGGTGATAGCGCTCATGGTGACAGTGCCCTTGGTGATAGTGCTCATGGTGATAGTGCTCATGTAGACATTTCCCATGGTGACAGTGCTCATGTTGACAGTCCCCATGGTGACTGTGCTCATGCTGGCGGTGTACATGGTTGGAGTTCCCATGGTGAAATTCCTTATGGTGGCACTGCCCATGATGATAGTGGTCATGGTGAAAGTGTCCATGGTGACAGCGCCCATGGTGACAGTGCCCATGGTGATATTTCCCATGGTGATAGTGCTCATGGTGAGAGTTCCCATGGTGACAGTGCTCATCTTGGCAGTTCCCATAGTGACCGTTCCCATGGTGACAGTTCCCATGGTGATAGGGCTCATGGTTACAGTGCTCATGGTGACAGTGTACACGGTGACACTGCCTGCAGTGACAGTGCTCATGGTGATAATGGTCATGCTTATAGTGCCCACGGTGACAGTAGTCATGGTGAAAGTGTTCACGGTGATAGTGCTCACGGTGACAGTGCCCTTAATGATAGTGCTCACGGTGATAGTGCTCGTTGTGACAGTTCCCATCATGACAGTGCCCATGGTGACAGTGCGCATGGTGACAGTGCCCTGGGTGATTGTGCCCATGGTGACAGTGTCCATGGTGACCGTTCTCATGGTGACAGTGCTCATGATGACAGTGCCCACAGTGGCAGTGCCAATGGTTACAGTGCTCATGGTGGAAGTGTCCGTGCCGGCAGTTCCTAAGATGACATTGCTCATGGTGACAGTTCCCCTGTTAATACAGCTCATGATGACAGTGTCCTTTGTGATAGTGCCCATGGTGACAGTGCCCATGGTGACACAGGCCCTGGTGACTGTGCTCATGCTGGCGGTGTACATGGTTGGAGTTCCCATGGTGAAATTACTCATGGTGGCACTGCTCATGATGATAGTGCTCATGGTGACAGTGTCCATGATGAGAGTGCCAACGGTTACAGTGCTCATGTTGACACTGCCCATGGTTACAGTGCACACAATGACAGTTCCCACGGTGACAGTGCTCACGGTGACAGTGCTAATGGTGATAGTGCCCATGGTAATAGTGCTCACCCTGAGAGTTCCCATGGTGATATTGCTCATGGTGACACTGCCAATGCTGTTAGTGCTCACGGTGATAGTGCTCATGGTGACAGATGCCATGCTGACAGTGCTCATGGTGAGAGTTCCCATGGTGACAGTACTCATGTTGACAGTTCCCATGGTGACAGTGTCCATGGTGACAGTGCACATGGTGACAGTTTCCATGGTGTCAGTGCTCATGTTGACAGAGCCCACGGTGACAGTGCCCATGGTGATATTGCTCACGGTTGATACTGCCTATGGTGATAGTGCTCACGGTAATAGTGCTCATGGTAATAGTGCTCATGGTGACACTGCCCATGGTGAGAGTGCCCATGGTGACACTGCCGATAGTGACATTTCTCATGGTGACAGTGCACATGGTGACAGTTCCCATGGTGACAGTGCTCACGGTGACCGTGCTCACTGTGGCAATGCCAATGGTAACATTGTTCATGGTGGCAGTGTCCACGGTGGCGGTTTCCAAGATGACAGTGCTCATGGTGACATTTCCCATGGTAACAGAGCTCATGATGACAGTGTCCATGGTGACAGTGCCCATGGTGACAGTGGCCATGTTGAAAGTGCCCATGATGAAACTGCCCATGGTGACAGTGCCCATAGTGATAGTGCCCATGGTGACATTTCCCATGGTGACAGTGCTAATGGAGAGAGTTCGCATGGTGACAGTGCCCATTATGACAGTGCTCATGGTGACCGCGCCCACAGTGACATTGTCCACGGTGAAAGTGCTCACGGTGACACTGCCCATGGTGATAGTGCTCACGGTGATAGTGCTCATGGTGACATTGTCCAAGGTTATAGTGCTCATGGTGACAGTGCTCATGGTGATAGCGCTCATGGTGACAGTGCCCTTGGTGATAGTGCTCATGGTGATAGTGCTCATGTAGACATTTCCCATGGTGACAGTGCTCATGTTGACAGTCCCCATGGTGACTGTGCTCATGCTGGCGGTGTACATGGTTGGAGTTCCCATGGTGAAATTCCTTATGGTGGCACTGCTCATGATGATAGTGCTCATGGTGACAGTGTCCATGATGAGAGTGCCAACGGTTACAGTGCTCATGTTGACACTGCCCATGGTTACAGTGCACACAATGACAGTTCCCACGGTGACAGTGCTCACGGTGACAGTGCTAATGGTGATAGTGCCCATGGTAATAGTGCTCACCCTGAGAGTTCCCATGGTGATATTGCTCATGGTGACACTGCCAATGCTGTTAGTGCTCACGGTGATAGTGCTCATGGTGACAGATGCCATGCTGACAGTGCTCATGGTGAGAGTTCCCATGGTGACAGTACTCATGTTGACAGTTCCCATGGTGACAGTGTCCATGGTGACAGTGCACATGGTGACAGTTTCCATGGTGTCAGTGCTCATGTTGACAGAGCCCACGGTGACAGTGCTCATGGTGAGAGTTCCCATGGTGACAGTGCTCATCTTGAGAGTGCCCATGGTGACCGTTCTCATGGTGACAGTTCCAATGTTGATAGTGCTCACCGTAATAGTGCCCATGGTGACAGTTCCCATGGATTCAGTGCCCATGGTGACAGTGCTCATTGTGACAGTGCCCACGGTGATAGAGCTCATGGTGGCAATTCGCATGGTGACAGTGCTCATGGTGACAGTGCCCTTGGTGATATTACACATGGTAATAATGCTCACGGTGACAGTGCCCATGGTGATAGTGCTCATGGTGATACTGCTCATGGTAATAGTGCTCATGGTGAAACTGCCCAAGTTGACAGTGCCCATGGTGACACGGCCCAAAGTGACATTTCCCATGGTGACAGTGCTAATGTTGAGAATTCCCATGGTGATAGTGCACATGGTGTCAGTTCCCATGGTGACAGTGCTCACTGTGACAGTTCCAATGATTACATTGCTTATGGTGGCAGTTTCCATGGTGGCAGTTCCCAAGATGACAGTGCTCATGGTGACATTTCCCATGGTAACAGAGCTCATGATGACAGTGTCCATGGTGACAGTGGCCATGTTGAAAGTGTCCATGGTGACAGTGCTCATGGTGACACTGCCCATGGTGACTGTGCTCATTCTGGCGGTGTACATGGTTGGAGTTCCCATGGTGAAATTCCTCATGGTGGCACTGCCCATGATGATAGTGATCATGGTGACAGTTCCCATGGTGACAGTGCACACGGTGACATTGCCCACGGTGACAGTGCTCATGGTGAAAGTTCGCATGGTGACAGTGCCCATGGTGACAGTGCTCAAGGTGACACAGCCCATGGTGACTGTGCTAAAGCTGGTGGTGTACATGGTTGTAGTTCTCATGGTGAAATTCCTCATGGTGGCACTGCCCATGATGATAGTGCTCATGGTGACAGTGCCCATGGTGACATTTCTCATGGTGACAGTGCTCATGGTGAGAGTTCCCATGGTGACAGTGCTCATTTTGACAGTGCCCATGGTTACCGTTCCCATGGTGACACTTCCCATGGTGATAGGGCTCATGGTGACAGTGCACACGGTGACAGTGCCCATGGTGACAGTGCTCACGGTGATAGTGCTCATGGTGATACTGCCCATGGTAATAGTGCTCATGGTGACACTGCCCATGGTGATATTGCTCACGGTGACACTGCCCATGGTGATAGTGCTCACGGTGATAGTGCTCATGGTGACAGTTCCCATGGTTACAGTGCCCATGGTGACAGTGCTCCTGGTGACAGTGCCCACGGTGACAATGCTCATGGTGATAGTGCTCACGGTGACAGTTCGCATGGTGACAGGGCCCATGTTGAAAGTGCCCATGGTGACAGTGCTTATGGTGGCACTGCCCATGGTGAATGTGCTCATGCTGGCAGTGTACCTGGTTGGAGTTCCGATGGTGAAATTCCTCATGGTAGCACTGCCCATTATGATAGTGCTCATGGTGACAGTGTCCATGGTGACAGTGCCTATGGTGACAGTGCCCATTGTGATAGTGCTCATGGTGACAGTGCTCACGGTGACAGTGCCCTTGGTGATAGTGCTCATGGTGACAGTGCTCATGGGGACAGTGCACACGGTGACAGTGCCCACGGTGACAGTGCTCACGGTGATAGAGCTCATGGTGATATTGCCCATGGTAATAGTGCTCATGTTGACAGTGCCCATGGTGATATTGCTCATGGTGACACTGCCCATGGTGATAGTGCTGACGGTGATAGTGCTCATGGTGACAGTTCCCATGGTGACTGTGCCCATGGTGACAGTGCTCATGGTGACAGTACCGACGGTGACAGTGCTCATGGTGACAGTGCTCAGGGTGATAGTGCTCACGATGACAGTGGTCACGGTGACAGTTCCCTTGGTGATAGTGCTCACGGTGATAGTGCCCATGGTGACACTGCCCATGGTGATATTGCTCATGGTGACACTGCCCATGGTAATAGTGCTCATGGTGATAGTGTTCACATTGACAGTGCCTTTGGTGACAATTCTCATGGTGACACTGCCCATGGTGACAGTTCGCATGCTGACAGTGCCCATGTTGAAAGTTCCCATGGTGACAGTGTTCATGGTGATAATGCCCATGGTGACTTTGCTCATGCTGGCGGTGTACAGGGTTGGTGTTCCCATGTTGAAATTCCTCATGATGATAGTGTTGATGGTGACAGTGTCCATGTTGACAGTGCCAATGGTGACAGTGCTCATGGTGACACTGCCCATGGTGACATTTCGCAAGGTGACAGTGCCCATGTTGAAAGTGCCCATGGTGACAGTGACCATGGTGACACTTCCCATGTTGAAAGTGTTCATGGTGAGAGTGTCCATGATGAAAATGCCCATGGTGAGAGTGCCCATGGTGACAGTGTCTATGGTGATAGTGCTCATGGTGACAATGCCCATGGTGATATTGATCACGGTGACACTGCCCACGGTGATAGTGCTCATGGTGACATTTTCCATGGTGAGAGTGCTCATGTTGACATTGTCCATGGTGACCGTGCCCATGGTGACTATGCTCTTGCTAAGAATTCCCATGATGACATTACCCATGGTGACAGTACCCATGGCGACAGTGCCCATGGTGACAGTGCTCATGGTGACAGTGCTCACAGTGACAGTGCCCTTGGTGATAGTGCCCATGGTAATAGTGCTCACGGTGACAGTGCCCATGGTGACAGTTACCATGGTGACAGTGCCCACAGTGAAAGTGCTCATGGTGACATTACCCACGGTGACAGTACTCATGGTGAGAGTACGCATGGTGACAGTGCCCATGGTGACAGTGCTCATGGTGACACAGCCCATGGTGACTGTGCTAAAGCTGGCGGTGCATATGGTTGGAGTTCCCATGGTGAAATTCCTCATGGTGGCACTGCCCATGATGATAGTGCTCATGGTGACAGTGCCCATGGTGACATTTCCCATGGTGACAGTGCTCATGGTGAGAGTACTCACGGTGATAGTTCTCATGGTGACAGTGCCCGTGGTGATAGTGCCCATGGTGATAGTGCTCATGGTGATAGTGCTCATGGTGACAGTTCGCATGGTGACAGTGCCCACTTTGAAAGTGCCCATGGTGACAGTACCCATGGTGACTGTGCCCATGGTGACAGTGCCCATGGTGACAGTGCTCATTGTGAGAATTGCCATGGTGACAGTGCTAATGTTGACATTGCCCATGGTGACCGTTCCCATGGTGACAGTTCCCAAGGTGATAGTGCTCATGGTGACAGTGCTATTGGTGACAGTGCACTCGGTGAGAATGCCCACACTTACATTGCTCACGTTGATAGTGCTCATGGTGATAGTGCCAATTTTAATAGTGCTCATGGTGACCGTGCCCATGTTGATGTTGCTCAAGGTGACACTTCCCATGGTGATAGTGCTCACGGTGATAGTGCTAATGGTGACACTGCCCTTGGTGATAGTGCTCATGGTGATAGTGCTCATGGTAATAGTGCTCATGTTGACGCTGCCCATGGTGACAGTGCCCATGGTGACACTGCCCATAGTGACATTTCCCATGGTGACAGTGCTCATGGTGAGAGTTCCCATGGTGACAGTGCACATGTTGACAGTTCCGATGGTGACAGTGCTCACGGTGACAGTGCTCACTGTGGCAGTGCCAATGGTTACAGTGCTCATGGTGGCAGTGTCCATGGTGGCAGTTCCCAAGATGACAGTGCTCATGGTGACATTTCCCATGGTAACAGAACTCAGGATGACAGTGTCCATGGTGACAGTGCCCATGGTGAGAGTGGCCATGTTGAAATTGCCCATGGTGACAGTGCTCATGGTGACACTGCCCATGGGGACTGTGCTCATGCTGGCGTTGAACAAGGTTGAACAAGGTTGGAGTTCCCATGGTGAAAATCCTCATGGTGGCACTACCCATGATAATAGTGCTCATGGTGACAGTGTACATCGTGAGAGTGCCCATGGTAACAATGCTCATGGAGAAACTGCCCATGGTGACAGTGCCCAAGGTGATATTCCCATGGTGACAGTGCTCATTTTGACAGTGCACACGGTGACAGTGCCCACAGTGACAGTGCTCACGGTGATAGTGTTAATGGTAATATTGCTCATGGTGACACTGCCCATGGTTATAGTGCTCACGGTGATAGTGCTCATGGTGACAGTTCCCAAGGTGACAGTGCCCACGGTGATAGTGCTCATGGTGACATTGCCCACGGTGACAGTGCTCATGGTGAGAGTTTGCATGGTGACAGTGCCCATGGTTACAGTGCTCATGGTCACACAACCCATGGTGACTGTGCTAAAGCTGGCGGTGTACATGGTTGGAGTTCCCATGGTGAAATTCCTCATGGTGGCACTGCCCATGATGATAGTGTTCATGGTGACAGTGTCCATGGTGACAGTGCCCATTGTGATAGTGCTCACGGTGATAGTGCCCTCAGTGACAGTTCTAATGGTGACAATTCCATGGTGACAGTGCCCATGATGACTATGCTCATGCTGGCTGTGTACATGCTTGGAGATCCCATGGTGAAATTCCTCATGGTGGCACTGCCCATGATGATAGTGCTCATGGTGACAGTGCCCACGGTGACAGTGCTCATGGTGACAGTGCCATTGGTGATAGTACCCATGGTAAAAGTGCTCATGGTGACATTGCCCATGGTGATATTGCTCACGGTGACACCGCCCATGGTGATAGTGCTCAAGGTGATAGTGCTCATGGTGACGGTTCCCATGGTTACAGTGCCCATGGTGACAGTGCTCATGCTGACAGTGCTCACGGTGACTATGCTCATGGTGACAGTGCTCACGGTGATAGTGCTCAAGGTGACAGTTAGCATGGTGACAGGGCTCATGTTGAAAGTGCCCATGGTGACACTGCTCATGGTGGCACTGCCCATGGTGACTGTGCTCATGCTGGCGGTGTACATGGTTGGAGTTCCGATGGTGAAATTCCTCATGGTAGCACTGCCCATGATGATAGTGCTCACGGTGAAAGTGTCCATGGTGACAGTGCCTATGGTGACAGTGCCCATTGTGATAGTGCTCATGGTGATAGTGCCCAAAGTGACAGTGCTCATTGTGACAGTTCCTATGGTGACAGTGCCCATGATGATAGTGCTCATGGTAAAAGTTCCCACTGTGATAGTGCTCACGGTGAAAGTGCTCACGGTGACAGTGCCCTTGGTGATAGTGCTCTTGGTGATAGTGCTCATGGTAATAGTGCACATGGTGACACTGCCCATGGTGACAGTGCCCATGGTGACACTGCCCATAGTAACATTTCCCATGGTGACAGTGCTCATGTTGACAGTGCCCATGGTGACAGTGACCATGGTGAGTGTGCCCATGGTGACAGTGCCCATGGTGACAGTGTCCATGGTGACAGTGCTCACCTTGACAGTGCCCTTGGTGATAGTACCCATGTTAATATTGCTCACGGTTACAGTGCCCATGGTGATAGTGCTCATGGTGATAGTGCTCATGGTGATAGTTCGCATGGTGACAGTGCCCATGTGGAAAGTCTCCATGAAGGCAGTGCTCATGGTGACACTGCCCATGGTGACTGTGCCCTTGCTGGCGGTGTACATGTTTGGAGTTCCCATGGTGAAATTCCTTATGGTGGCACTGCCCATGATGATAGTGTTCATCGTGACAATGTCCATGGTGACAGTGCCTATGGTGACAGTGCCCATTGTGATAGTGCTCACGGTGATAGTGCCCTCAGTGTCAGTTCTAATGGTGACAGTTCCCATGGTGATAGAGCCCATGATGACAGTGCTCATGGTGACAGTGCCCACGGTAACATTGCTCATGGTGACAGTGCTCACGGTGACAGTAACCTTGGTGATAGTACCCATGGTAATAGAGGTCACGGTGACAGTGCCCATTTTGATATTGCTCACGGTGACACTGCCCATGGTGATAGTGCTCACGGTGATAGTGCTCAGGGTGACAGTTCCCATGGTTACATTGCCCATGGTGACAGTGCTCATGGTGACAGTGCCCGTGGTGACTATGCTCATGGTGACATTGCTCACAGAGATACTGCTCATGGTGACAGTTCGCATGGCGACAGGGCCCATGTTAAAAGTGCCCATGGTGACAGTGCTCATGGTGGCACTGCCCATGGTGACTGTGCTCATGCTGGTGGTGTACATGGTTGGAGTTCCCATGGTGAAATTCCTTATTGTGGCAATGCCCATGATGATAGTGCTCATGGTGACAGTGCCCAAGGTGACAGTGCCCATGGTGACATTTCCCATCTTGACAGTGCGCATGGTGAGAGTTCCCATGGTGACAATGCTCATGTTGAAAATACCCAAGGTGACAGTGCTCATGGTGACAGTGTCCACGGTGACAATTCTCATGGTGACAGTGCTCACAGTGATAGTGCTCCTGGTGACAGTGCTCCCGCTGACAGTTCCCTTGGTGATAGTGCTCATGGTAATACTGCTGATGGTGATAGTGCTCATGGTGACGGTTCGCATGGTGAGACTGCCCATGTTGAAAGTGCCCATGGTTGCAGTGATCATGTTGACACTGCCCATTGTGACTGTGCTCATGCTGGCGGTGTACATAGTTGGAGTTCCCATGGTGAAATTCCTTATGGTGGCACTGCCCATGATGATAGTTTTCATGGTAACAGTGTCCATGTTGACAGTGCCTATGCTGCCAGTGCCCATTGTGATAGTGCTCACGGTGATAGTGTCCACAGAGACAGTGCTCATGGTGACAGTGCCCATGGTGACAGAGCTCACGGTGACAATGCCCTTGGTGATAGTACCCATGGTAATAGGGGTCACGGTGACAGTGCCCATGGTGATATTGCTCACGGTTGATACTGCCTATGGTGATAGTGCTCACGGTGATAGTGCTCATGGTAATAGTGCTCATGGTGACACTGCCCATGGTGAGAGTGCCCATGGTGACACTGCCGATAGTGACATTTCTCATGGTGACAGTGCTCATGGTGAGAGTTCCCATGGTGACAGTGCACATGGTGACAGTTCCCATGGTGACAGTGCTCACGGTGACCGTGCTCACTGTGGCAATGCCAATGGTAACATTGTTCATGGTGGCAGTGTCCACGGTGGCGGTTTCCAAGATGACAGTGCTCATGGTGACATTTCCCATGGTAACAGAGCTCATGATGACAGTGTCCATGGTGACAGTGCCCATGGTGACAGTGGCCATGTTGAAAGTGCCCATGATGAAACTGCCCATGGTGACAGTGCCCATAGTGATAGTGCCCATGGTGACATTTCCCATGGTGACAGTGCTAATGGAGAGAGTTCGCATGGTGACAGTGCCCATTATGACAGTGCTCATGGTGACCGCGCCCACAGTGACATTGTCCACGGTGAAAGTGCTCACGGTGACACTGCCCATGGTGATAGTGCTCACGGTGATAGTGCTCATGGTGACATTGTCCAAGGTTATAGTGCTCATGGTGACAGTGCTCATGGTGATAGCGCTCATGGTGACAGTGCCCTTGGTGATAGTGCTCATGGTGATAGTGCTCATGTAGACATTTCCCATGGTGACAGTGCTCATGTTGACAGTCCCCATGGTGACTGTGCTCATGCTGGCGGTGTACATGGTTGGAGTTCCCATGGTGAAATTCCTTATGGTGGCACTGCCCATGATGATAGTGGTCATGGTGAAAGTGTCCATGGTGACAGCGCCCATGGTGACAGTGCCCATGGTGATATTTCCCATGGTGATAGTGCTCATGGTGAGAGTTCCCATGGTGACAGTGCTCATCTTGGCAGTTCCCATAGTGACCGTTCCCATGGTGACAGTTCCCATGGTGATAGGGCTCATGGTTACAGTGCTCATGGTGACAGTGTACACGGTGACACTGCCTGCAGTGACAGTGCTCATGGTGATAATGGTCATGCTTATAGTGCCCACGGTGACAGTAGTCATGGTGAAAGTGTTCACGGTGATAGTGCTCACGGTGACAGTGCCCTTAATGATAGTGCTCACGGTGATAGTGCTCGTTGTGACAGTTCCCATCATGACAGTGCCCATGGTGACAGTGCGCATGGTGACAGTGCCCTGGGTGATTGTGCCCATGGTGACAGTGTCCATGGTGACCGTTCTCATGGTGACAGTGCTCATGATGACAGTGCCCACAGTGGCAGTGCCAATGGTTACAGTGCTCATGGTGGAAGTGTCCGTGCCGGCAGTTCCTAAGATGACATTGCTCATGGTGACAGTTCCCCTGTTAATACAGCTCATGATGACAGTGTCCTTTGTGATAGTGCCCATGGTGACAGTGCCCATGGTGACACAGGCCCTGGTGACTGTGCTCATGCTGGCGGTGTACATGGTTGGAGTTCCCATGGTGAAATTACTCATGGTGGCACTGCTCATGATGATAGTGCTCATGGTGACAGTGTCCATGATGAGAGTGCCAACGGTTACAGTGCTCATGTTGACACTGCCCATGGTTACAGTGCACACAATGACAGTTCCCACGGTGACAGTGCTCACGGTGACAGTGCTAATGGTGATAGTGCCCATGGTAATAGTGCTCACCCTGAGAGTTCCCATGGTGATATTGCTCATGGTGACACTGCCAATGCTGTTAGTGCTCACGGTGATAGTGCTCATGGTGACAGATGCCATGCTGACAGTGCTCATGGTGAGAGTTCCCATGGTGACAGTACTCATGTTGACAGTTCCCATGGTGACAGTGTCCATGGTGACAGTGCACATGGTGACAGTTTCCATGGTGTCAGTGCTCATGTTGACAGAGCCCACGGTGACAGTGCCCATGGTGATATTGCTCACGGTTGATACTGCCTATGGTGATAGTGCTCACGGTAATAGTGCTCATGGTAATAGTGCTCATGGTGACACTGCCCATGGTGAGAGTGCCCATGGTGACACTGCCGATAGTGACATTTCTCATGGTGACAGTGCACATGGTGACAGTTCCCATGGTGACAGTGCTCACGGTGACCGTGCTCACTGTGGCAATGCCAATGGTAACATTGTTCATGGTGGCAGTGTCCACGGTGGCGGTTTCCAAGATGACAGTGCTCATGGTGACATTTCCCATGGTAACAGAGCTCATGATGACAGTGTCCATGGTGACAGTGCCCATGGTGACAGTGGCCATGTTGAAAGTGCCCATGATGAAACTGCCCATGGTGACAGTGCCCATAGTGATAGTGCCCATGGTGACATTTCCCATGGTGACAGTGCTAATGGAGAGAGTTCGCATGGTGACAGTGCCCATTATGACAGTGCTCATGGTGACCGCGCCCACAGTGACATTGTCCACGGTGAAAGTGCTCACGGTGACACTGCCCATGGTGATAGTGCTCACGGTGATAGTGCTCATGGTGACATTGTCCAAGGTTATAGTGCTCATGGTGACAGTGCTCATGGTGATAGCGCTCATGGTGACAGTGCCCTTGGTGATAGTGCTCATGGTGATAGTGCTCATGTAGACATTTCCCATGGTGACAGTGCTCATGTTGACAGTCCCCATGGTGACTGTGCTCATGCTGGCGGTGTACATGGTTGGAGTTCCCATGGTGAAATTCCTTATGGTGGCACTGCTCATGATGATAGTGCTCATGGTGACAGTGTCCATGATGAGAGTGCCAACGGTTACAGTGCTCATGTTGACACTGCCCATGGTTACAGTGCACACAATGACAGTTCCCACGGTGACAGTGCTCACGGTGACAGTGCTAATGGTGATAGTGCCCATGGTAATAGTGCTCACCCTGAGAGTTCCCATGGTGATATTGCTCATGGTGACACTGCCAATGCTGTTAGTGCTCACGGTGATAGTGCTCATGGTGACAGATGCCATGCTGACAGTGCTCATGGTGAGAGTTCCCATGGTGACAGTACTCATGTTGACAGTTCCCATGGTGACAGTGTCCATGGTGACAGTGCACATGGTGACAGTTTCCATGGTGTCAGTGCTCATGTTGACAGAGCCCACGGTGACAGTGCTCATGGTGAGAGTTCCCATGGTGACAGTGCTCATCTTGAGAGTGCCCATGGTGACCGTTCTCATGGTGACAGTTCCAATGTTGATAGTGCTCACCGTAATAGTGCCCATGGTGACAGTTCCCATGGATTCAGTGCCCATGGTGACAGTGCTCATTGTGACAGTGCCCACGGTGATAGAGCTCATGGTGGCAATTCGCATGGTGACAGTGCTCATGGTGACAGTGCCCTTGGTGATATTACACCTGGTAATAATGCTCACGGTGACAGTGCCCATGGTGATAGTGCTCATGGTGATACTGCTCATGGTAATAGTGCTCATGGTGAAACTGCCCAAGTTGACAGTGCCCATGGTGACACGGCCCAAAGTGACATTTCCCATGGTGACAGTGCTAATGTTGAGAATTCCCATGGTGATAGTGCACATGGTGTCAGTTCCCATGGTGACAGTGCTCACTGTGACAGTTCCAATGATTACATTGCTTATGGTGGCAGTTTCCATGGTGGCAGTTCCCAAGATGACAGTGCTCATGGTGACATTTCCCATGGTAACAGAGCTCATGATGACAGTGTCCATGGTGACAGTGGCCATGTTGAAAGTGTCCATGGTGACAGTGCTCATGGTGACACTGCCCATGGTGACTGTGCTCATTCTGGCGGTGTACATGGTTGGAGTTCCCATGGTGAAATTCCTCATGGTGGCACTGCCCATGATGATAGTGATCATGGTGACAGTTCCCATGGTGACAGTGCACACGGTGACATTGCCCACGGTGACAGTGCTCATGGTGAAAGTTCGCATGGTGACAGTGCCCATGGTGACAGTGCTCAAGGTGACACAGCCCATGGTGACTGTGCTAAAGCTGGTGGTGTACATGGTTGTAGTTCTCATGGTGAAATTCCTCATGGTGGCACTGCCCATGATGGTAGTGCTCATGGTGACAGTGCCCATGGTGACATTTCTCATGGTGACAGTGCTCATGGTGAGAGTTCCCATGGTGACAGTGCTCATTTTGACAGTGCCCATGGTTACCGTTCCCATGGTGACACTTCCCATGGTGATAGGGCTCATGGTGACAGTGCACACGGTGACAGTGCCCATGGTGACAGTGCTCACGGTGATAGTGCTCATGGTGATACTGCCCATGGTAATAGTGCTCATGGTGACACTGCCCATGGTGATATTGCTCACGGTGACACTGCCCATGGTGATAGTGCTCACGGTGATAGTGCTCATGGTGACAGTTCCCATGGTTACAGTGCCCATGGTGACAGTGCTCCTGGTGACAGTGCCCACGGTGACAATGCTCATGGTGATAGTGCTCACGGTGACAGTTCGCATGGTGACAGGGCCCATGTTGAAAGTGCCCATGGTGACAGTGCTTATGGTGGCACTGCCCATGGTGAATGTGCTCATGCTGGCAGTGTACCTGGTTGGAGTTCCGATGGTGAAATTCCTCATGGTAGCACTGCCCATTATGATAGTGCTCATGGTGACAGTGTCCATGGTGACAGTGCCTATGGTGACAGTGCCCATTGTGATAGTGCTCATGGTGACAGTGCTCACGGTGACAGTGCCCTTGGTGATAGTGCTCATGGTGACAGTGCTCATGGGGACAGTGCACACGGTGACAGTACCCACGGTGACAGTGCTCACGGTGATAGAGCTCATGGTGATATTGCCCATGGTAATAGTGCTCATGTTGACAGTGCCCATGGTGATATTGCTCATGGTGACACTGCCCATGGTGATAGTGCTGACGGTGATAGTGCTCATGGTGACAGTTCCCATGGTGACTGTGCCCATGGTGACAGTGCTCATGGTGACAGTACCGACGGTGACAGTGCTCATGGTGACAGTGCTCAGGGTGATAGTGCTCACGATGACAGTGGTCACGGTGACAGTTCCCTTGGTGATAGTGCTCACGGTGATAGTGCCCATGGTGACACTGCCCATGGTGATATTGCTCATGGTGACACTGCCCATGGTAATAGTGCTCATGGTGATAGTGTTCACATTGACAGTGCCTTTGGTGACAATTCTCATGGTGACACTGCCCATGGTGACAGTTCGCATGCTGACAGTGCCCATGTTGAAAGTTCCCATGGTGACAGTGTTCATGGTGATAATGCCCATGGTGACTTTGCTCATGCTGGCGGTGTACAGGGTTGGTGTTCCCATGTTGAAATTCCTCATGATGATAGTGTTGATGGTGACAGTGTCCATGTTGACAGTGCCAATGGTGACAGTGCTCATGGTGACACTGCCCATGGTGACATTTCGCAAGGTGACAGTGCCCATATTGAAAGTGCCCATGGTGACAGTGACCATGGTGACACTTCCCATGTTGAAAGTGTTCATGGTGAGAGTGTCCATGATGAAAATGCCCATGGTGAGAGTGCCCATGGTGACAGTGTCTATGGTGATAGTGCTCATGGTGACAATGCCCATGGTGATATTGATCACGGTGACACTGCCCACGGTGATAGTGCTCATGGTGACATTTTCCATGGTGAGAGTGCTCATGTTGACATTGTCCATGGTGACCGTGCCCATGGTGACTATGCTCTTGCTAAGAATTCCCATGATGACATTACCCATGGTGACAGTACCCATGGCGACAGTGCCCATGGTGACAGTGCTCATGGTGACAGTGCTCACAGTGACAGTGCCCTTGGTGATAGTGCCCATGGTAATAGTGCTCACGGTGACAGTGCCCATGGTGACAGTTACCATGGTGACAGTGCCCACAGTGAAAGTGCTCATGGTGACATTACCCACGGTGACAGTACTCATGGTGAGAGTACGCATGGTGACAGTGCCCATGGTGACAGTGCTCATGGTGACACAGCCCATGGTGACTGTGCTAAAGCTGGCGGTGCATATGGTTGGAGTTCCCATGGTGAAATTCCTCATGGTGGCACTGCCCATGATGATAGTGCTCATGGTGACAGTGCCCATGGTGACATTTCCCATGGTGACAGTGCTCATGGTGAGAGTACTCACGGTGATAGTTCTCATGGTGACAGTGCCCGTGGTGATAGTGCCCATGGTGATAGTGCTCATGGTGATAGTGCTCATGGTGACAGTTCGCATGGTGACAGTGCCCACTTTGAAAGTGCCCATGGTGACAGTACCCATGGTGACTGTGCCCATGGTGACAGTGCCCATGGTGACAGTGCTCATTGTGAGAATTGCCATGGTGACAGTGCTAATGTTGACATTGCCCATGGTGACAGTTCCCAAGGTGATAGTGCTCATGGTGACAGTGCTATTGGTGACAGTGCACTCGGTGAGAATGCCCACACTTACATTGCTCACGTTGATAGTGCTCATGGTGATAGTGCCAATTTTAATAGTGCTCATGGTGACCGTGCCCATGTTGATGTTGCTCAAGGTGACACTTCCCATGGTGATAGTGCTCACGGTGATAGTGCTAATGGTGACACTGCCCTTGGTGATAGTGCTCATGGTGATAGTGCTCATGGTAATAGTGCTCATGTTGACGCTGCCCATGGTGACAGTGCCCATGGTGACACTGCCCATAGTGACATTTCCCATGGTGACAGTGCTCATGGTGAGAGTTCCCATGGTGACAGTGCACATGTTGACAGTTCCGATGGTGACAGTGCTCACGGTGACAGTGCTCACTGTGGCAGTGCCAATGGTTACAGTGCTCATGGTGGCAGTGTCCATGGTGGCAGTTCCCAAGATGACAGTGCTCATGGTGACATTTCCCATGGTAACAGAACTCAGGATGACAGTGTCCATGGTGACAGTGCCCATGGTGAGAGTGGCCATGTTGAAATTGCCCATGGTGACAGTGCTCATGGTGACACTGCCCATGGGGACTGTGCTCATGCTGGCGTTGAACAAGGTTGAACAAGGTTGGAGTTCCCATGGTGAAAATCCTCATGGTGGCACTACCCATGATAATAGTGCTCATGGTGACAGTGTACATCGTGAGAGTGCCCATGGTAACAATGCTCATGGAGAAACTGCCCATGGTGACAGTGCCCAAGGTGATATTCCCATGGTGACAGTGCTCATTTTGACAGTGCACACGGTGACAGTGCCCACAGTGACAGTGCTCACGGTGATAGTGTTAATGGTAATATTGCTCATGGTGACACTGCCCATGGTTATAGTGCTCACGGTGATAGTGCTCATGGTGACAGTTCCCAAGGTGACAGTGCCCACGGTGATAGTGCTCATGGTGACATTGCCCACGGTGACAGTGCTCATGGTGAGAGTTTGCATGGTGACAGTGCCCATGGTTACAGTGCTCATGGTCACACAACCCATGGTGACTGTGCTAAAGCTGGCGGTGTACATGGTTGGAGTTCCCATGGTGAAATTCCTCATGGTGGCACTGCCCATGATGATAGTGTTCATGGTGACAGTGTCCATGGTGACAGTGCCCATTGTGATAGTGCTCACGGTGATAGTGCCCTCAGTGACAGTTCTAATGGTGACAATTCCATGGTGACAGTGCCCATGATGACTATGCTCATGCTGGCTGTGTACATGCTTGGAGATCCCATGGTGAAATTCCTCATGGTGGCACTGCCCATGATGATAGTGCTCATGGTGAGAGTGCCCACGGTGACAGTGCTCATGGTGACAGTGCTCATGGTGACAGTGCCATTGGTGATAGTACCCATGGTAAAAGTGCTCATGGTGACATTGCCCATGGTGATATTGCTCACGGTGACACCGCCCATGGTGATAGTGCTCAAGGTGATAGTGCTCATGGTGACGGTTCCCATGGTTACAGTGCCCATGGTGACAGTGCTCATGCTGACAGTGCTCACGGTGACTATGCTCATGGTGACAGTGCTCACGGTGATAGTGCTCAAGGTGACAGTTAGCATGGTGACAGGGCTCATGTTGAAAGTGCCCATGGTGACACTGCTCATGGTGGCACTGCCCATGGTGACTGTGCTCATGCTGGCGGTGTACATGGTTGGAGTTCCGATGGTGAAATTCCTCATGGTAGCACTGCCCATGATGATAGTGCTCACGGTGAAAGTGTCCATGGTGACAGTGCCTATGGTGACAGTGCCCATTGTGATAGTGCTCATGGTGATAGTGCCCAAAGTGACAGTGCTCATTGTGACAGTTCCTATGGTGACAGTGCCCATGATGATAGTGCTCATGGTAAAAGTTCCCACTGTGATAGTGCTCACGGTGAAAGTGCTCACGGTGACAGTGCCCTTGGTGATAGTGCTCTTGGTGATAGTGCTCATGGTAATAGTGCACATGGTGACACTGCCCATGGTGACAGTGCCCATGGTGACACTGCCCATAGTAACATTTCCCATGGTGACAGTGCTCATGTTGACAGTGCCCATGGTGACAGTGACCATGGTGAGTGTGCCCATGGTGACAGTGCCCATGGTGACAGTGTCCATGGTGACAGTGCTCACCTTGACAGTGCCCTTGGTGATAGTACCCATGTTAATATTGCTCACGGTTACAGTGCCCATGGTGATAGTGCTCATGGTGATAGTGCTCATGGTGATAGTTCGCATGGTGACAGTGCCCATGTGGAAAGTCTCCATGAAGGCAGTGCTCATGGTGACACTGCCCATGGTGACTGTGCCCTTGCTGGCGGTGTACATGTTTGGAGTTCCCATGGTGAAATTCCTTATGGTGGCACTGCCCATGATGATAGTGTTCATCGTGACAATGTCCATGGTGACAGTGCCTATGGTGACAGTGCCCATTGTGATAGTGCTCACGGTGATAGTGCCCTCAGTGTCAGTTCTAATGGTGACAGTTCCCATGGTGATAGAGCCCATGATGACAGTGCTCATGGTGACAGTGCCCACGGTAACATTGCTCATGGTGACAGTGCTCACGGTGACAGTAACCTTGGTGATAGTACCCATGGTAATAGAGGTCACGGTGACAGTGCCCATTTTGATATTGCTCACGGTGACACTGCCCATGGTGATAGTGCTCACGGTGATAGTGCTCAGGGTGACAGTTCCCATGGTTACATTGCCCATGGTGACAGTGCTCATGGTGACAGTGCCCGTGGTGACTATGCTCATGGTGACATTGCTCACAGAGATACTGCTCATGGTGACAGTTCGCATGGCGACAGGGCCCATGTTAAAAGTGCCCATGGTGACAGTGCTCATGGTGGCACTGCCCATGGTGACTGTGCTCATGCTGGTGGTGTACATGGTTGGAGTTCCCATGGTGAAATTCCTTATTGTGGCAATGCCCATGATGATAGTGCTCATGGTGACAGTGCCCAAGGTGACAGTGCCCATGGTGACATTTCCCATCTTGACAGTGCGCATGGTGAGAGTTCCCATGGTGACAATGCTCATGTTGAAAATACCCAAGGTGACAGTGCTCATGGTGACAGTGTCCACGGTGACAATTCTCATGGTGACAGTGCTCACAGTGATAGTGCTCCTGGTGACAGTGCTCCCGCTGACAGTTCCCTTGGTGATAGTGCTCATGGTAATACTGCTGATGGTGATAGTGCTCATGGTGACGGTTCGCATGGTGAGACTGCCCATGTTGAAAGTGCCCATGGTTGCAGTGATCATGTTGACACTGCCCATTGTGACTGTGCTCATGCTGGCGGTGTACATAGTTGGAGTTCCCATGGTGAAATTCCTTATGGTGGCACTGCCCATGATGATAGTTTTCATGGTAACAGTGTCCATGTTGACAGTGCCTATGCTGCCAGTGCCCATTGTGATAGTGCTCACGGTGATAGTGTCCACAGAGACAGTGCTCATGGTGACAGTGCCCATGGTGACAGAGCTCACGGTGACAATGCCCTTGGTGATAGTACCCATGGTAATAGGGGTCACGGTGACAGTGCCCATGGTGATATTGCTCACGGTTGATACTGCCTATGGTGATAGTGCTCACGGTGATAGTGCTCATGGTAATAGTGCTCATGGTGACGCTGCCCATGGTGAGAGTGCCCATGGTGACACTGCCGATAGTGACATTTCTCATGGTGACAGTGCACATGGTGACAGTTCCCATGGTGACAGTGCTCACGGTGACCGTGCTCACTGTGGCAATGCCAATGGTAACATTGTTCATGGTGGCAGTGTCCACGGTGGCGGTTTCCAAGATGACAGTGCTCATGGTGACATTTCCCATGGTAACAGAGCTCATGATGACAGTGTCCATGGTGACAGTGCCCATGGTGACAGTGGCCATGTTGAAAGTGCCCATGATGAAACTGCCCATGGTGACAGTGCCCATAGTGATAGTGCCCATGGTGACATTTCCCATGGTGACAGTGCTAATGGAGAGAGTTCGCATGGTGACAGTGCCCATTATGACAGTGCTCATGGTGACCGCGCCCACAGTGACATTGTCCACGGTGAAAGTGCTCACGGTGACACTGCCCATGGTGATAGTGCTCACGGTGATAGTGCTCATGGTGACATTGTCCAAGGTTATAGTGCTCATGGTGACAGTGCTCATGGTGATAGCGCTCATGGTGACAGTGCCCTTGGTGATAGTGCTCATGGTGATAGTGCTCATGTAGACATTTCCCATGGTGACAGTGCTCATGTTGACAGTCCCCATGGTGACTGTGCTCATGCTGGCGGTGTACATGGTTGGAGTTCCCATGGTGAAATTCCTTATGGTGGCACTGCTCATGATGATAGTGCTCATGGTGACAGTGTCCATGATGAGAGTGCCAACGGTTACAGTGCTCATGTTGACACTGCCCATGGTTACAGTGCACACAATGACAGTTCCCACGGTGACAGTGCTCACGGTGACAGTGCTAATGGTGATAGTGCCCATGGTAATAGTGCTCACCCTGAGAGTTCCCATGGTGATATTGCTCATGGTGACACTGCCAATGCTGTTAGTGCTCACGGTGATAGTGCTCATGGTGACAGATGCCATGCTGACAGTGCTCATGGTGAGAGTTCCCATGGTGACAGTACTCATGTTGACAGTTCCCATGGTGACAGTGTCCATGGTGACAGTGCACATGGTGACAGTTTCCATGGTGTCAGTGCTCATGTTGACAGAGCCCACGGTGACAGTGCTCATGGTGAGAGTTCCCATGGTGACAGTGCTCATCTTGAGAGTGCCCATGGTGACCGTTCTCATGGTGACAGTTCCAATGTTGATAGTGCTCACCGTAATAGTGCCCATGGTGACAGTTCCCATGGATTCAGTGCCCATGGTGACAGTGCTCATTGTGACAGTGCCCACGGTGATAGAGCTCATGGTGGCAATTCGCATGGTGACAGTGCTCATGGTGACAGTGCCCTTGGTGATATTACACATGGTAATAATGCTCACGGTGACAGTGCCCATGGTGATAGTGCTCATGGTGATACTGCTCATGGTAATAGTGCTCATGGTGAAACTGCCCAAGTTGACAGTGCCCATGGTGACACGGCCCAAAGTGACATTTCCCATGGTGACAGTGCTAATGTTGAGAATTCCCATGGTGATAGTGCACATGGTGTCAGTTCCCATGGTGACAGTGCTCACTGTGACAGTTCCAATGATTACATTGCTTATGGTGGCAGTTTCCATGGTGGCAGTTCCCAAGATGACAGTGCTCATGGTGACATTTCCCATGGTAACAGAGCTCATGATGACAGTGTCCATGGTGACAGTGGCCATGTTGAAAGTGTCCATGGTGACAGTGCTCATGGTGACACTGCCCATGGTGACTGTGCTCATTCTGGCGGTGTACATGGTTGGAGTTCCCATGGTGAAATTCCTCATGGTGGCACTGCCCATGATGATAGTGATCATGGTGACAGTTCCCATGGTGACAGTGCACACGGTGACATTGCCCACGGTGACAGTGCTCATGGTGAAAGTTCGCATGGTGACAGTGCCCATGGTGACAGTGCTCAAGGTGACACAGCCCATGGTGACTGTGCTAAAGCTGGTGGTGTACATGGTTGTAGTTCTCATGGTGAAATTCCTCATGGTGGCACTGCCCATGATGGTAGTGCTCATGGTGACAGTGCCCATGGTGACATTTCTCATGGTGACAGTGCTCATGGTGAGAGTTCCCATGGTGACAGTGCTCATTTTGACAGTGCCCATGGTTACCGTTCCCATGGTGACACTTCCCATGGTGATAGGGCTCATGGTGACAGTGCACACGGTGACAGTGCCCATGGTGACAGTGCTCACGGTGATAGTGCTCATGGTGATACTGCCCATGGTAATAGTGCTCATGGTGACACTGCCCATGGTGATATTGCTCACGGTGACACTGCCCATGGTGATAGTGCTCACGGTGATAGTGCTCATGGTGACAGTTCCCATGGTTACAGTGCCCATGGTGACAGTGCTCCTGGTGACAGTGCCCACGGTGACAATGCTCATGGTGATAGTGCTCACGGTGACAGTTCGCATGGTGACAGGGCCCATGTTGAAAGTGCCCATGGTGACAGTGCTTATGGTGGCACTGCCCATGGTGAATGTGCTCATGCTGGCAGTGTACCTGGTTGGAGTTCCGATGGTGAAATTCCTCATGGTAGCACTGCCCATTATGATAGTGCTCATGGTGACAGTGTCCATGGTGACAGTGCCTATGGTGACAGTGCCCATTGTGATAGTGCTCATGGTGACAGTGCTCACGGTGACAGTGCCCTTGGTGATAGTGCTCATGGTGACAGTGCTCATGGGGACAGTGCACACGGTGACAGTACCCACGGTGACAGTGCTCACGGTGATAGAGCTCATGGTGATATTGCCCATGGTAATAGTGCTCATGTTGACAGTGCCCATGGTGATATTGCTCATGGTGACACTGCCCATGGTGATAGTGCTGACGGTGATAGTGCTCATGGTGACAGTTCCCATGGTGACTGTGCCCATGGTGACAGTGCTCATGGTGACAGTACCGACGGTGACAGTGCTCATGGTGACAGTGCTCAGGGTGATAGTGCTCACGATGACAGTGGTCACGGTGACAGTTCCCTTGGTGATAGTGCTCACGGTGATAGTGCCCATGGTGACACTGCCCATGGTGATATTGCTCATGGTGACACTGCCCATGGTAATAGTGCTCATGGTGATAGTGTTCACATTGACAGTGCCTTTGGTGACAATTCTCATGGTGACACTGCCCATGGTGACAGTTCGCATGCTGACAGTGCCCATGTTGAAAGTTCCCATGGTGACAGTGTTCATGGTGATAATGCCCATGGTGACTTTGCTCATGCTGGCGGTGTACAGGGTTGGTGTTCCCATGTTGAAATTCCTCATGATGATAGTGTTGATGGTGACAGTGTCCATGTTGACAGTGCCAATGGTGACAGTGCTCATGGTGACACTGCCCATGGTGACATTTCGCAAGGTGACAGTGCCCATATTGAAAGTGCCCATGGTGACAGTGACCATGGTGACACTTCCCATGTTGAAAGTGTTCATGGTGAGAGTGTCCATGATGAAAATGCCCATGGTGAGAGTGCCCATGGTGACAGTGTCTATGGTGATAGTGCTCATGGTGACAATGCCCATGGTGATATTGATCACGGTGACACTGCCCACGGTGATAGTGCTCATGGTGACATTTTCCATGGTGAGAGTGCTCATGTTGACATTGTCCATGGTGACCGTGCCCATGGTGACTATGCTCTTGCTAAGAATTCCCATGATGACATTACCCATGGTGACAGTACCCATGGCGACAGTGCCCATGGTGACAGTGCTCATGGTGACAGTGCTCACAGTGACAGTGCCCTTGGTGATAGTGCCCATGGTAATAGTGCTCACGGTGACAGTGCCCATGGTGACAGTTACCATGGTGACAGTGCCCACAGTGAAAGTGCTCATGGTGACATTACCCACGGTGACAGTACTCATGGTGAGAGTACGCATGGTGACAGTGCCCATGGTGACAGTGCTCATGGTGACACAGCCCATGGTGACTGTGCTAAAGCTGGCGGTGCATATGGTTGGAGTTCCCATGGTGAAATTCCTCATGGTGGCACTGCCCATGATGATAGTGCTCATGGTGACAGTGCCCATGGTGACATTTCCCATGGTGACAGTGCTCATGGTGAGAGTACTCACGGTGATAGTTCTCATGGTGACAGTGCCCGTGGTGATAGTGCCCATGGTGATAGTGCTCATGGTGATAGTGCTCATGGTGACAGTTCGCATGGTGACAGTGCCCACTTTGAAAGTGCCCATGGTGACAGTACCCATGGTGACTGTGCCCATGGTGACAGTGCCCATGGTGACAGTGCTCATTGTGAGAATTGCCATGGTGACAGTGCTAATGTTGACATTGCCCATGGTGACAGTTCCCAAGGTGATAGTGCTCATGGTGACAGTGCTATTGGTGACAGTGCACTCGGTGAGAATGCCCACACTTACATTGCTCACGTTGATAGTGCTCATGGTGATAGTGCCAATTTTAATAGTGCTCATGGTGACCGTGCCCATGTTGATGTTGCTCAAGGTGACACTTCCCATGGTGATAGTGCTCACGGTGATAGTGCTAATGGTGACACTGCCCTTGGTGATAGTGCTCATGGTGATAGTGCTCATGGTAATAGTGCTCATGTTGACGCTGCCCATGGTGACAGTGCCCATGGTGACACTGCCCATAGTGACATTTCCCATGGTGACAGTGCTCATGGTGAGAGTTCCCATGGTGACAGTGCACATGTTGACAGTTCCGATGGTGACAGTGCTCACGGTGACAGTGCTCACTGTGGCAGTGCCAATGGTTACAGTGCTCATGGTGGCAGTGTCCATGGTGGCAGTTCCCAAGATGACAGTGCTCATGGTGACATTTCCCATGGTAACAGAACTCAGGATGACAGTGTCCATGGTGACAGTGCCCATGGTGAGAGTGGCCATGTTGAAATTGCCCATGGTGACAGTGCTCATGGTGACACTGCCCATGGGGACTGTGCTCATGCTGGCGTTGAACAAGGTTGAACAAGGTTGGAGTTCCCATGGTGAAAATCCTCATGGTGGCACTACCCATGATAATAGTGCTCATGGTGACAGTGTACATCGTGAGAGTGCCCATGGTAACAATGCTCATGGAGAAACTGCCCATGGTGACAGTGCCCAAGGTGATATTCCCATGGTGACAGTGCTCATTTTGACAGTGCACACGGTGACAGTGCCCACAGTGACAGTGCTCACGGTGATAGTGTTAATGGTAATATTGCTCATGGTGACACTGCCCATGGTTATAGTGCTCACGGTGATAGTGCTCATGGTGACAGTTCCCAAGGTGACAGTGCCCACGGTGATAGTGCTCATGGTGACATTGCCCACGGTGACAGTGCTCATGGTGAGAGTTTGCATGGTGACAGTGCCCATGGTTACAGTGCTCATGGTCACACAACCCATGGTGACTGTGCTAAAGCTGGCGGTGTACATGGTTGGAGTTCCCATGGTGAAATTCCTCATGGTGGCACTGCCCATGATGATAGTGTTCATGGTGACAGTGTCCATGGTGACAGTGCCCATTGTGATAGTGCTCACGGTGATAGTGCCCTCAGTGACAGTTCTAATGGTGACAATTCCATGGTGACAGTGCCCATGATGACTATGCTCATGCTGGCTGTGTACATGCTTGGAGATCCCATGGTGAAATTCCTCATGGTGGCACTGCCCATGATGATAGTGCTCATGGTGACAGTGCCCACGGTGACAGTGCTCATGGTGACAGTGCCATTGGTGATAGTACCCATGGTAAAAGTGCTCATGGTGACATTGCCCATGGTGATATTGCTCACGGTGACACCGCCCATGGTGATAGTGCTCAAGGTGATAGTGCTCATGGTGACGGTTCCCATGGTTACAGTGCCCATGGTGACAGTGCTCATGCTGACAGTGCTCACGGTGACTATGCTCATGGTGACAGTGCTCACGGTGATAGTGCTCAAGGTGACAGTTAGCATGGTGACAGGGCTCATGTTGAAAGTGCCCATGGTGACACTGCTCATGGTGGCACTGCCCATGGTGACTGTGCTCATGCTGGCGGTGTACATGGTTGGAGTTCCGATGGTGAAATTCCTCATGGTAGCACTGCCCATGATGATAGTGCTCACGGTGAAAGTGTCCATGGTGACAGTGCCTATGGTGACAGTGCCCATTGTGATAGTGCTCATGGTGATAGTGCCCAAAGTGACAGTGCTCATTGTGACAGTTCCTATGGTGACAGTGCCCATGATGATAGTGCTCATGGTAAAAGTTCCCACTGTGATAGTGCTCACGGTGAAAGTGCTCACGGTGACAGTGCCCTTGGTGATAGTGCTCTTGGTGATAGTGCTCATGGTAATAGTGCACATGGTGACACTGCCCATGGTGACAGTGCCCATGGTGACACTGCCCATAGTAACATTTCCCATGGTGACAGTGCTCATGTTGACAGTGCCCATGGTGACAGTGACCATGGTGAGTGTGCCCATGGTGACAGTGCCCATGGTGACAGTGTCCATGGTGACAGTGCTCACCTTGACAGTGCCCTTGGTGATAGTACCCATGTTAATATTGCTCACGGTTACAGTGCCCATGGTGATAGTGCTCATGGTGATAGTGCTCATGGTGATAGTTCGCATGGTGACAGTGCCCATGTGGAAAGTCTCCATGAAGGCAGTGCTCATGGTGACACTGCCCATGGTGACTGTGCCCTTGCTGGCGGTGTACATGTTTGGAGTTCCCATGGTGAAATTCCTTATGGTGGCACTGCCCATGATGATAGTGTTCATCGTGACAATGTCCATGGTGACAGTGCCTATGGTGACAGTGCCCATTGTGATAGTGCTCACGGTGATAGTGCCCTCAGTGTCAGTTCTAATGGTGACAGTTCCCATGGTGATAGAGCCCATGATGACAGTGCTCATGGTGACAGTGCCCACGGTAACATTGCTCATGGTGACAGTGCTCACGGTGACAGTAACCTTGGTGATAGTACCCATGGTAATAGAGGTCACGGTGACAGTGCCCATTTTGATATTGCTCACGGTGACACTGCCCATGGTGATAGTGCTCACGGTGATAGTGCTCAGGGTGACAGTTCCCATGGTTACATTGCCCATGGTGACAGTGCTCATGGTGACAGTGCCCGTGGTGACTATGCTCATGGTGACATTGCTCACAGAGATACTGCTCATGGTGACAGTTCGCATGGCGACAGGGCCCATGTTAAAAGTGCCCATGGTGACAGTGCTCATGGTGGCACTGCCCATGGTGACTGTGCTCATGCTGGTGGTGTACATGGTTGGAGTTCCCATGGTGAAATTCCTTATTGTGGCAATGCCCATGATGATAGTGCTCATGGTGACAGTGCCCAAGGTGACAGTGCCCATGGTGACATTTCCCATCTTGACAGTGCGCATGGTGAGAGTTCCCATGGTGACAATGCTCATGTTGAAAATACCCAAGGTGACAGTGCTCATGGTGACAGTGTCCACGGTGACAATTCTCATGGTGACAGTGCTCACAGTGATAGTGCTCCTGGTGACAGTGCTCCCGCTGACAGTTCCCTTGGTGATAGTGCTCATGGTAATACTGCTGATGGTGATAGTGCTCATGGTGACGGTTCGCATGGTGAGACTGCCCATGTTGAAAGTGCCCATGGTTGCAGTGATCATGTTGACACTGCCCATTGTGACTGTGCTCATGCTGGCGGTGTACATAGTTGGAGTTCCCATGGTGAAATTCCTTATGGTGGCACTGCCCATGATGATAGTTTTCATGGTAACAGTGTCCATGTTGACAGTGCCTATGCTGCCAGTGCCCATTGTGATAGTGCTCACGGTGATAGTGTCCACAGAGACAGTGCTCATGGTGACAGTGCCCATGGTGACAGAGCTCACGGTGACAATGCCCTTGGTGATAGTACCCATGGTAATAGGGGTCACGGTGACAGTGCCCATGGTGATATTGCTCACGGTTGATACTGCCTATGGTGATAGTGCTCACGGTGATAGTGCTCATGGTAATAGTGCTCATGGTGACACTGCCCATGGTGAGAGTGCCCATGGTGACACTGCCGATAGTGACATTTCTCATGGTGACAGTGCACATGGTGACAGTTCCCATGGTGACAGTGCTCACGGTGACCGTGCTCACTGTGGCAATGCCAATGGTAACATTGTTCATGGTGGCAGTGTCCACGGTGGCGGTTTCCAAGATGACAGTGCTCATGGTGACATTTCCCATGGTAACAGAGCTCATGATGACAGTGTCCATGGTGACAGTGCCCATGGTGACAGTGGCCATGTTGAAAGTGCCCATGATGAAACTGCCCATGGTGACAGTGCCCATAGTGATAGTGCCCATGGTGACATTTCCCATGGTGACAGTGCTAATGGAGAGAGTTCGCATGGTGACAGTGCCCATTATGACAGTGCTCATGGTGACCGCGCCCACAGTGACATTGTCCACGGTGAAAGTGCTCACGGTGACACTGCCCATGGTGATAGTGCTCACGGTGATAGTGCTCATGGTGACATTGTCCAAGGTTATAGTGCTCATGGTGACAGTGCTCATGGTGATAGCGCTCATGGTGACAGTGCCCTTGGTGATAGTGCTCATGGTGATAGTGCTCATGTAGACATTTCCCATGGTGACAGTGCTCATGTTGACAGTCCCCATGGTGACTGTGCTCATGCTGGCGGTGTACATGGTTGGAGTTCCCATGGTGAAATTCCTTATGGTGGCACTGCTCATGATGATAGTGCTCATGGTGACAGTGTCCATGATGAGAGTGCCAACGGTTACAGTGCTCATGTTGACACTGCCCATGGTTACAGTGCACACAATGACAGTTCCCACGGTGACAGTGCTCACGGTGACAGTGCTAATGGTGATAGTGCCCATGGTAATAGTGCTCACCCTGAGAGTTCCCATGGTGATATTGCTCATGGTGACACTGCCAATGCTGTTAGTGCTCACGGTGATAGTGCTCATGGTGACAGATGCCATGCTGACAGTGCTCATGGTGAGAGTTCCCATGGTGACAGTACTCATGTTGACAGTTCCCATGGTGACAGTGTCCATGGTGACAGTGCACATGGTGACAGTTTCCATGGTGTCAGTGCTCATGTTGACAGAGCCCACGGTGACAGTGCTCATGGTGAGAGTTCCCATGGTGACAGTGCTCATCTTGAGAGTGCCCATGGTGACCGTTCTCATGGTGACAGTTCCAATGTTGATAGTGCTCACCGTAATAGTGCCCATGGTGACAGTTCCCATGGATTCAGTGCCCATGGTGACAGTGCTCATTGTGACAGTGCCCACGGTGATAGAGCTCATGGTGGCAATTCGCATGGTGACAGTGCTCATGGTGACAGTGCCCTTGGTGATATTACACATGGTAATAATGCTCACGGTGACAGTGCCCATGGTGATAGTGCTCATGGTGATACTGCTCATGGTAATAGTGCTCATGGTGAAACTGCCCAAGTTGACAGTGCCCATGGTGACACGGCCCAAAGTGACATTTCCCATGGTGACAGTGCTAATGTTGAGAATTCCCATGGTGATAGTGCACATGGTGTCAGTTCCCATGGTGACAGTGCTCACTGTGACAGTTCCAATGATTACATTGCTTATGGTGGCAGTTTCCATGGTGGCAGTTCCCAAGATGACAGTGCTCATGGTGACATTTCCCATGGTAACAGAGCTCATGATGACAGTGTCCATGGTGACAGTGGCCATGTTGAAAGTGTCCATGGTGACAGTGCTCATGGTGACACTGCCCATGGTGACTGTGCTCATTCTGGCGGTGTACATGGTTGGAGTTCCCATGGTGAAATTCCTCATGGTGGCACTGCCCATGATGATAGTGATCATGGTGACAGTTCCCATGGTGACAGTGCACACGGTGACATTGCCCACGGTGACAGTGCTCATGGTGAAAGTTCGCATGGTGACAGTGCCCATGGTGACAGTGCTCAAGGTGACACAGCCCATGGTGACTGTGCTAAAGCTGGTGGTGTACATGGTTGTAGTTCTCATGGTGAAATTCCTCATGGTGGCACTGCCCATGATGATAGTGCTCATGGTGACAGTGCCCATGGTGACATTTCTCATGGTGACAGTGCTCATGGTGAGAGTTCCCATGGTGACAGTGCTCATTTTGACAGTGCCCATGGTTACCGTTCCCATGGTGACACTTCCCATGGTGATAGGGCTCATGGTGACAGTGCACACGGTGACAGTGCCCATGGTGACAGTGCTCACGGTGATAGTGCTCATGGTGATACTGCCCATGGTAATAGTGCTCATGGTGACACTGCCCATGGTGATATTGCTCACGGTGACACTGCCCATGGTGATAGTGCTCACGGTGATAGTGCTCATGGTGACAGTTCCCATGGTTACAGTGCCCATGGTGACAGTGCTCCTGGTGACAGTGCCCACGGTGACAATGCTCATGGTGATAGTGCTCACGGTGACAGTTCGCATGGTGACAGGGCCCATGTTGAAAGTGCCCATGGTGACAGTGCTTATGGTGGCACTGCCCATGGTGAATGTGCTCATGCTGGCAGTGTACCTGGTTGGAGTTCCGATGGTGAAATTCCTCATGGTAGCACTGCCCATTATGATAGTGCTCATGGTGACAGTGTCCATGGTGACAGTGCCTATGGTGACAGTGCCCATTGTGATAGTGCTCATGGTGACAGTGCTCACGGTGACAGTGCCCTTGGTGATAGTGCTCATGGTGACAGTGCTCATGGGGACAGTGCACACGGTGACAGTACCCACGGTGACAGTGCTCACGGTGATAGAGCTCATGGTGATATTGCCCATGGTAATAGTGCTCATGTTGACAGTGCCCATGGTGATATTGCTCATGGTGACACTGCCCATGGTGATAGTGCTGACGGTGATAGTGCTCATGGTGACAGTTCCCATGGTGACTGTGCCCATGGTGACAGTGCTCATGGTGACAGTACCGACGGTGACAGTGCTCATGGTGACAGTGCTCAGGGTGATAGTGCTCACGATGACAGTGGTCACGGTGACAGTTCCCTTGGTGATAGTGCTCACGGTGATAGTGCCCATGGTGACACTGCCCATGGTGATATTGCTCATGGTGACACTGCCCATGGTAATAGTGCTCATGGTGATAGTGTTCACATTGACAGTGCCTTTGGTGACAATTCTCATGGTGACACTGCCCATGGTGACAGTTCGCATGCTGACAGTGCCCATGTTGAAAGTTCCCATGGTGACAGTGTTCATGGTGATAATGCCCATGGTGACTTTGCTCATGCTGGCGGTGTACAGGGTTGGTGTTCCCATGTTGAAATTCCTCATGATGATAGTGTTGATGGTGACAGTGTCCATGTTGACAGTGCCAATGGTGACAGTGCTCATGGTGACACTGCCCATGGTGACATTTCGCAAGGTGACAGTGCCCATATTGAAAGTGCCCATGGTGACAGTGACCATGGTGACACTTCCCATGTTGAAAGTGTTCATGGTGAGAGTGTCCATGATGAAAATGCCCATGGTGAGAGTGCCCATGGTGACAGTGTCTATGGTGATAGTGCTCATGGTGACAATGCCCATGGTGATATTGATCACGGTGACACTGCCCACGGTGATAGTGCTCATGGTGACATTTTCCATGGTGAGAGTGCTCATGTTGACATTGTCCATGGTGACCGTGCCCATGGTGACTATGCTCTTGCTAAGAATTCCCATGATGACATTACCCATGGTGACAGTACCCATGGCGACAGTGCCCATGGTGACAGTGCTCATGGTGACAGTGCTCACAGTGACAGTGCCCTTGGTGATAGTGCCCATGGTAATAGTGCTCACGGTGACAGTGCCCATGGTGACAGTTACCATGGTGACAGTGCCCACAGTGAAAGTGCTCATGGTGACATTACCCACGGTGACAGTACTCATGGTGAGAGTACGCATGGTGACAGTGCCCATGGTGACAGTGCTCATGGTGACACAGCCCATGGTGACTGTGCTAAAGCTGGCGGTGCATATGGTTGGAGTTCCCATGGTGAAATTCCTCATGGTGGCACTGCCCATGATGATAGTGCTCATGGTGACAGTGCCCATGGTGACATTTCCCATGGTGACAGTGCTCATGGTGAGAGTACTCACGGTGATAGTTCTCATGGTGACAGTGCCCGTGGTGATAGTGCCCATGGTGATAGTGCTCATGGTGATAGTGCTCATGGTGACAGTTCGCATGGTGACAGTGCCCACTTTGAAAGTGCCCATGGTGACAGTACCCATGGTGACTGTGCCCATGGTGACAGTGCCCATGGTGACAGTGCTCATTGTGAGAATTGCCATGGTGACAGTGCTAATGTTGACATTGCCCATGGTGACAGTTCCCAAGGTGATAGTGCTCATGGTGACAGTGCTATTGGTGACAGTGCACTCGGTGAGAATGCCCACACTTACATTGCTCACGTTGATAGTGCTCATGGTGATAGTGCCAATTTTAATAGTGCTCATGGTGACCGTGCCCATGTTGATGTTGCTCAAGGTGACACTTCCCATGGTGATAGTGCTCACGGTGATAGTGCTAATGGTGACACTGCCCTTGGTGATAGTGCTCATGGTGATAGTGCTCATGGTAATAGTGCTCATGTTGACGCTGCCCATGGTGACAGTGCCCATGGTGACACTGCCCATAGTGACATTTCCCATGGTGACAGTGCTCATGGTGAGAGTTCCCATGGTGACAGTGCACATGTTGACAGTTCCGATGGTGACAGTGCTCACGGTGACAGTGCTCACTGTGGCAGTGCCAATGGTTACAGTGCTCATGGTGGCAGTGTCCATGGTGGCAGTTCCCAAGATGACAGTGCTCATGGTGACATTTCCCATGGTAACAGAACTCAGGATGACAGTGTCCATGGTGACAGTGCCCATGGTGAGAGTGGCCATGTTGAAATTGCCCATGGTGACAGTGCTCATGGTGACACTGCCCATGGGGACTGTGCTCATGCTGGCGTTGAACAAGGTTGAACAAGGTTGGAGTTCCCATGGTGAAAATCCTCATGGTGGCACTACCCATGATAATAGTGCTCATGGTGACAGTGTACATCGTGAGAGTGCCCATGGTAACAATGCTCATGGAGAAACTGCCCATGGTGACAGTGCCCAAGGTGATATTCCCATGGTGACAGTGCTCATTTTGACAGTGCACACGGTGACAGTGCCCACAGTGACAGTGCTCACGGTGATAGTGTTAATGGTAATATTGCTCATGGTGACACTGCCCATGGTTATAGTGCTCACGGTGATAGTGCTCATGGTGACAGTTCCCAAGGTGACAGTGCCCACGGTGATAGTGCTCATGGTGACATTGCCCACGGTGACAGTGCTCATGGTGAGAGTTTGCATGGTGACAGTGCCCATGGTTACAGTGCTCATGGTCACACAACCCATGGTGACTGTGCTAAAGCTGGCGGTGTACATGGTTGGAGTTCCCATGGTGAAATTCCTCATGGTGGCACTGCCCATGATGATAGTGTTCATGGTGACAGTGTCCATGGTGACAGTGCCCATTGTGATAGTGCTCACGGTGATAGTGCCCTCAGTGACAGTTCTAATGGTGACAATTCCATGGTGACAGTGCCCATGATGACTATGCTCATGCTGGCTGTGTACATGCTTGGAGATCCCATGGTGAAATTCCTCATGGTGGCACTGCCCATGATGATAGTGCTCATGGTGACAGTGCCCACGGTGACAGTGCTCATGGTGACAGTGCCATTGGTGATAGTACCCATGGTAAAAGTGCTCATGGTGACATTGCCCATGGTGATATTGCTCACGGTGACACCGCCCATGGTGATAGTGCTCAAGGTGATAGTGCTCATGGTGACGGTTCCCATGGTTACAGTGCCCATGGTGACAGTGCTCATGCTGACAGTGCTCACGGTGACTATGCTCATGGTGACAGTGCTCACGGTGATAGTGCTCAAGGTGACAGTTAGCATGGTGACAGGGCTCATGTTGAAAGTGCCCATGGTGACACTGCTCATGGTGGCACTGCCCATGGTGACTGTGCTCATGCTGGCGGTGTACATGGTTGGAGTTCCGATGGTGAAATTCCTCATGGTAGCACTGCCCATGATGATAGTGCTCACGGTGAAAGTGTCCATGGTGACAGTGCCTATGGTGACAGTGCCCATTGTGATAGTGCTCATGGTGATAGTGCCCAAAGTGACAGTGCTCATTGTGACAGTTCCTATGGTGACAGTGCCCATGATGATAGTGCTCATGGTAAAAGTTCCCACTGTGATAGTGCTCACGGTGAAAGTGCTCACGGTGACAGTGCCCTTGGTGATAGTGCTCTTGGTGATAGTGCTCATGGTAATAGTGCACATGGTGACACTGCCCATGGTGACAGTGCCCATGGTGACACTGCCCATAGTAACATTTCCCATGGTGACAGTGCTCATGTTGACAGTGCCCATGGTGACAGTGACCATGGTGAGTGTGCCCATGGTGACAGTGCCCATGGTGACAGTGTCCATGGTGACAGTGCTCACCTTGACAGTGCCCTTGGTGATAGTACCCATGTTAATATTGCTCACGGTTACAGTGCCCATGGTGATAGTGCTCATGGTGATAGTGCTCATGGTGATAGTTCGCATGGTGACAGTGCCCATGTGGAAAGTCTCCATGAAGGCAGTGCTCATGGTGACACTGCCCATGGTGACTGTGCCCTTGCTGGCGGTGTACATGTTTGGAGTTCCCATGGTGAAATTCCTTATGGTGGCACTGCCCATGATGATAGTGTTCATCGTGACAATGTCCATGGTGACAGTGCCTATGGTGACAGTGCCCATTGTGATAGTGCTCACGGTGATAGTGCCCTCAGTGTCAGTTCTAATGGTGACAGTTCCCATGGTGATAGAGCCCATGATGACAGTGCTCATGGTGACAGTGCCCACGGTAACATTGCTCATGGTGACAGTGCTCACGGTGACAGTAACCTTGGTGATAGTACCCATGGTAATAGAGGTCACGGTGACAGTGCCCATTTTGATATTGCTCACGGTGACACTGCCCATGGTGATAGTGCTCACGGTGATAGTGCTCAGGGTGACAGTTCCCATGGTTACATTGCCCATGGTGACAGTGCTCATGGTGACAGTGCCCGTGGTGACTATGCTCATGGTGACATTGCTCACAGAGATACTGCTCATGGTGACAGTTCGCATGGCGACAGGGCCCATGTTAAAAGTGCCCATGGTGACAGTGCTCATGGTGGCACTGCCCATGGTGACTGTGCTCATGCTGGTGGTGTACATGGTTGGAGTTCCCATGGTGAAATTCCTTATTGTGGCAATGCCCATGATGATAGTGCTCATGGTGACAGTGCCCAAGGTGACAGTGCCCATGGTGACATTTCCCATCTTGACAGTGCGCATGGTGAGAGTTCCCATGGTGACAATGCTCATGTTGAAAATACCCAAGGTGACAGTGCTCATGGTGACAGTGTCCACGGTGACAATTCTCATGGTGACAGTGCTCACAGTGATAGTGCTCCTGGTGACAGTGCTCCCGCTGACAGTTCCCTTGGTGATAGTGCTCATGGTAATACTGCTGATGGTGATAGTGCTCATGGTGACGGTTCGCATGGTGAGACTGCCCATGTTGAAAGTGCCCATGGTTGCAGTGATCATGTTGACACTGCCCATTGTGACTGTGCTCATGCTGGCGGTGTACATAGTTGGAGTTCCCATGGTGAAATTCCTTATGGTGGCACTGCCCATGATGATAGTTTTCATGGTAACAGTGTCCATGTTGACAGTGCCTATGCTGCCAGTGCCCATTGTGATAGTGCTCACGGTGATAGTGTCCACAGAGACAGTGCTCATGGTGACAGTGCCCATGGTGACAGAGCTCACGGTGACAATGCCCTTGGTGATAGTACCCATGGTAATAGGGGTCACGGTGACAGTGCCCATGGTGATATTGCTCACGGTTGATACTGCCTATGGTGATAGTGCTCACGGTGATAGTGCTCATGGTAATAGTGCTCATGGTGACACTGCCCATGGTGAGAGTGCCCATGGTGACACTGCCGATAGTGACATTTCTCATGGTGACAGTGCACATGGTGACAGTTCCCATGGTGACAGTGCTCACGGTGACCGTGCTCACTGTGGCAATGCCAATGGTAACATTGTTCATGGTGGCAGTGTCCACGGTGGCGGTTTCCAAGATGACAGTGCTCATGGTGACATTTCCCATGGTAACAGAGCTCATGATGACAGTGTCCATGGTGACAGTGCCCATGGTGACAGTGGCCATGTTGAAAGTGCCCATGATGAAACTGCCCATGGTGACAGTGCCCATAGTGATAGTGCCCATGGTGACATTTCCCATGGTGACAGTGCTAATGGAGAGAGTTCGCATGGTGACAGTGCCCATTATGACAGTGCTCATGGTGACCGCGCCCACAGTGACATTGTCCACGGTGAAAGTGCTCACGGTGACACTGCCCATGGTGATAGTGCTCACGGTGATAGTGCTCATGGTGACATTGTCCAAGGTTATAGTGCTCATGGTGACAGTGCTCATGGTGATAGCGCTCATGGTGACAGTGCCCTTGGTGATAGTGCTCATGGTGATAGTGCTCATGTAGACATTTCCCATGGTGACAGTGCTCATGTTGACAGTCCCCATGGTGACTGTGCTCATGCTGGCGGTGTACATGGTTGGAGTTCCCATGGTGAAATTCCTTATGGTGGCACTGCTCATGATGATAGTGCTCATGGTGACAGTGTCCATGATGAGAGTGCCAACGGTTACAGTGCTCATGTTGACACTGCCCATGGTTACAGTGCACACAATGACAGTTCCCACGGTGACAGTGCTCACGGTGACAGTGCTAATGGTGATAGTGCCCATGGTAATAGTGCTCACCCTGAGAGTTCCCATGGTGATATTGCTCATGGTGACACTGCCAATGCTGTTAGTGCTCACGGTGATAGTGCTCATGGTGACAGATGCCATGCTGACAGTGCTCATGGTGAGAGTTCCCATGGTGACAGTACTCATGTTGACAGTTCCCATGGTGACAGTGTCCATGGTGACAGTGCACATGGTGACAGTTTCCATGGTGTCAGTGCTCATGTTGACAGAGCCCACGGTGACAGTGCTCATGGTGAGAGTTCCCATGGTGACAGTGCTCATCTTGAGAGTGCCCATGGTGACCGTTCTCATGGTGACAGTTCCAATGTTGATAGTGCTCACCGTAATAGTGCCCATGGTGACAGTTCCCATGGATTCAGTGCCCATGGTGACAGTGCTCATTGTGACAGTGCCCACGGTGATAGAGCTCATGGTGGCAATTCGCATGGTGACAGTGCTCATGGTGACAGTGCCCTTGGTGATATTACACATGGTAATAATGCTCACGGTGACAGTGCCCATGGTGATAGTGCTCATGGTGATACTGCTCATGGTAATAGTGCTCATGGTGAAACTGCCCAAGTTGACAGTGCCCATGGTGACACGGCCCAAAGTGACATTTCCCATGGTGACAGTGCTAATGTTGAGAATTCCCATGGTGATAGTGCACATGGTGTCAGTTCCCATGGTGACAGTGCTCACTGTGACAGTTCCAATGATTACATTGCTTATGGTGGCAGTTTCCATGGTGGCAGTTCCCAAGATGACAGTGCTCATGGTGACATTTCCCATGGTAACAGAGCTCATGATGACAGTGTCCATGGTGACAGTGGCCATGTTGAAAGTGTCCATGGTGACAGTGCTCATGGTGACACTGCCCATGGTGACTGTGCTCATTCTGGCGGTGTACATGGTTGGAGTTCCCATGGTGAAATTCCTCATGGTGGCACTGCCCATGATGATAGTGATCATGGTGACAGTTCCCATGGTGACAGTGCACACGGTGACATTGCCCACGGTGACAGTGCTCATGGTGAAAGTTCGCATGGTGACAGTGCCCATGGTGACAGTGCTCAAGGTGACACAGCCCATGGTGACTGTGCTAAAGCTGGTGGTGTACATGGTTGTAGTTCTCATGGTGAAATTCCTCATGGTGGCACTGCCCATGATGATAGTGCTCATGGTGACAGTGCCCATGGTGACATTTCTCATGGTGACAGTGCTCATGGTGAGAGTTCCCATGGTGACAGTGCTCATTTTGACAGTGCCCATGGTTACCGTTCCCATGGTGACACTTCCCATGGTGATAGGGCTCATGGTGACAGTGCACACGGTGACAGTGCCCATGGTGACAGTGCTCACGGTGATAGTGCTCATGGTGATACTGCCCATGGTAATAGTGCTCATGGTGACACTGCCCATGGTGATATTGCTCACGGTGACACTGCCCATGGTGATAGTGCTCACGGTGATAGTGCTCATGGTGACAGTTCCCATGGTTACAGTGCCCATGGTGACAGTGCTCCTGGTGACAGTGCCCACGGTGACAATGCTCATGGTGATAGTGCTCACGGTGACAGTTCGCATGGTGACAGGGCCCATGTTGAAAGTGCCCATGGTGACAGTGCTTATGGTGGCACTGCCCATGGTGAATGTGCTCATGCTGGCAGTGTACCTGGTTGGAGTTCCGATGGTGAAATTCCTCATGGTAGCACTGCCCATTATGATAGTGCTCATGGTGACAGTGTCCATGGTGACAGTGCCTATGGTGACAGTGCCCATTGTGATAGTGCTCATGGTGACAGTGCTCACGGTGACAGTGCCCTTGGTGATAGTGCTCATGGTGACAGTGCTCATGGGGACAGTGCACACGGTGACAGTACCCACGGTGACAGTGCTCACGGTGATAGAGCTCATGGTGATATTGCCCATGGTAATAGTGCTCATGTTGACAGTGCCCATGGTGATATTGCTCATGGTGACACTGCCCATGGTGATAGTGCTGACGGTGATAGTGCTCATGGTGACAGTTCCCATGGTGACTGTGCCCATGGTGACAGTGCTCATGGTGACAGTACCGACGGTGACAGTGCTCATGGTGACAGTGCTCAGGGTGATAGTGCTCACGATGACAGTGGTCACGGTGACAGTTCCCTTGGTGATAGTGCTCACGGTGATAGTGCCCATGGTGACACTGCCCATGGTGATATTGCTCATGGTGACACTGCCCATGGTAATAGTGCTCATGGTGATAGTGTTCACATTGACAGTGCCTTTGGTGACAATTCTCATGGTGACACTGCCCATGGTGACAGTTCGCATGCTGACAGTGCCCATGTTGAAAGTTCCCATGGTGACAGTGTTCATGGTGATAATGCCCATGGTGACTTTGCTCATGCTGGCGGTGTACAGGGTTGGTGTTCCCATGTTGAAATTCCTCATGATGATAGTGTTGATGGTGACAGTGTCCATGTTGACAGTGCCAATGGTGACAGTGCTCATGGTGACACTGCCCATGGTGACATTTCGCAAGGTGACAGTGCCCATATTGAAAGTGCCCATGGTGACAGTGACCATGGTGACACTTCCCATGTTGAAAGTGTTCATGGTGAGAGTGTCCATGATGAAAATGCCCATGGTGAGAGTGCCCATGGTGACAGTGTCTATGGTGATAGTGCTCATGGTGACAATGCCCATGGTGATATTGATCACGGTGACACTGCCCACGGTGATAGTGCTCATGGTGACATTTTCCATGGTGAGAGTGCTCATGTTGACATTGTCCATGGTGACCGTGCCCATGGTGACTATGCTCTTGCTAAGAATTCCCATGATGACATTACCCATGGTGACAGTACCCATGGCGACAGTGCCCATGGTGACAGTGCTCATGGTGACAGTGCTCACAGTGACAGTGCCCTTGGTGATAGTGCCCATGGTAATAGTGCTCACGGTGACAGTGCCCATGGTGACAGTTACCATGGTGACAGTGCCCACAGTGAAAGTGCTCATGGTGACATTACCCACGGTGACAGTACTCATGGTGAGAGTACGCATGGTGACAGTGCCCATGGTGACAGTGCTCATGGTGACACAGCCCATGGTGACTGTGCTAAAGCTGGCGGTGCATATGGTTGGAGTTCCCATGGTGAAATTCCTCATGGTGGCACTGCCCATGATGATAGTGCTCATGGTGACAGTGCCCATGGTGACATTTCCCATGGTGACAGTGCTCATGGTGAGAGTACTCACGGTGATAGTTCTCATGGTGACAGTGCCCGTGGTGATAGTGCCCATGGTGATAGTGCTCATGGTGATAGTGCTCATGGTGACAGTTCGCATGGTGACAGTGCCCACTTTGAAAGTGCCCATGGTGACAGTACCCATGGTGACTGTGCCCATGGTGACAGTGCCCATGGTGACAGTGCTCATTGTGAGAATTGCCATGGTGACAGTGCTAATGTTGACATTGCCCATGGTGACCGTTCCCATGGTGACAGTTCCCAAGGTGATAGTGCTCATGGTGACAGTGCTATTGGTGACAGTGCACTCGGTGAGAATGCCCACACTTACATTGCTCACGTTGATAGTGCTCATGGTGATAGTGCCAATTTTAATAGTGCTCATGGTGACCGTGCCCATGTTGATGTTGCTCAAGGTGACACTTCCCATGGTGATAGTGCTCACGGTGATAGTGCTAATGGTGACACTGCCCTTGGTGATAGTGCTCATGGTGATAGTGCTCATGGTAATAGTGCTCATGTTGACGCTGCCCATGGTGACAGTGCCCATGGTGACACTGCCCATAGTGACATTTCCCATGGTGACAGTGCTCATGGTGAGAGTTCCCATGGTGACAGTGCACATGTTGACAGTTCCGATGGTGACAGTGCTCACGGTGACAGTGCTCACTGTGGCAGTGCCAATGGTTACAGTGCTCATGGTGGCAGTGTCCATGGTGGCAGTTCCCAAGATGACAGTGCTCATGGTGACATTTCCCATGGTAACAGAACTCAGGATGACAGTGTCCATGGTGACAGTGCCCATGGTGAGAGTGGCCATGTTGAAATTGCCCATGGTGACAGTGCTCATGGTGACACTGCCCATGGGGACTGTGCTCATGCTGGCGTTGAACAAGGTTGAACAAGGTTGGAGTTCCCATGGTGAAAATCCTCATGGTGGCACTACCCATGATAATAGTGCTCATGGTGACAGTGTACATCGTGAGAGTGCCCATGGTAACAATGCTCATGGAGAAACTGCCCATGGTGACAGTGCCCAAGGTGATATTCCCATGGTGACAGTGCTCATTTTGACAGTGCACACGGTGACAGTGCCCACAGTGACAGTGCTCACGGTGATAGTGTTAATGGTAATATTGCTCATGGTGACACTGCCCATGGTTATAGTGCTCACGGTGATAGTGCTCATGGTGACAGTTCCCAAGGTGACAGTGCCCACGGTGATAGTGCTCATGGTGACATTGCCCACGGTGACAGTGCTCATGGTGAGAGTTTGCATGGTGACAGTGCCCATGGTTACAGTGCTCATGGTCACACAACCCATGGTGACTGTGCTAAAGCTGGCGGTGTACATGGTTGGAGTTCCCATGGTGAAATTCCTCATGGTGGCACTGCCCATGATGATAGTGTTCATGGTGACAGTGTCCATGGTGACAGTGCCCATTGTGATAGTGCTCACGGTGATAGTGCCCTCAGTGACAGTTCTAATGGTGACAATTCCATGGTGACAGTGCCCATGATGACTATGCTCATGCTGGCTGTGTACATGCTTGGAGATCCCATGGTGAAATTCCTCATGGTGGCACTGCCCATGATGATAGTGCTCATGGTGACAGTGCCCACGGTGACAGTGCTCATGGTGACAGTGCCATTGGTGATAGTACCCATGGTAAAAGTGCTCATGGTGACATTGCCCATGGTGATATTGCTCACGGTGACACCGCCCATGGTGATAGTGCTCAAGGTGATAGTGCTCATGGTGACGGTTCCCATGGTTACAGTGCCCATGGTGACAGTGCTCATGCTGACAGTGCTCACGGTGACTATGCTCATGGTGACAGTGCTCACGGTGATAGTGCTCAAGGTGACAGTTAGCATGGTGACAGGGCTCATGTTGAAAGTGCCCATGGTGACACTGCTCATGGTGGCACTGCCCATGGTGACTGTGCTCATGCTGGCGGTGTACATGGTTGGAGTTCCGATGGTGAAATTCCTCATGGTAGCACTGCCCATGATGATAGTGCTCACGGTGAAAGTGTCCATGGTGACAGTGCCTATGGTGACAGTGCCCATTGTGATAGTGCTCATGGTGATAGTGCCCAAAGTGACAGTGCTCATTGTGACAGTTCCTATGGTGACAGTGCCCATGATGATAGTGCTCATGGTAAAAGTTCCCACTGTGATAGTGCTCACGGTGAAAGTGCTCACGGTGACAGTGCCCTTGGTGATAGTGCTCTTGGTGATAGTGCTCATGGTAATAGTGCACATGGTGACACTGCCCATGGTGACAGTGCCCATGGTGACACTGCCCATAGTAACATTTCCCATGGTGACAGTGCTCATGTTGACAGTGCCCATGGTGACAGTGACCATGGTGAGTGTGCCCATGGTGACAGTGCCCATGGTGACAGTGTCCATGGTGACAGTGCTCACCTTGACAGTGCCCTTGGTGATAGTACCCATGTTAATATTGCTCACGGTTACAGTGCCCATGGTGATAGTGCTCATGGTGATAGTGCTCATGGTGATAGTTCGCATGGTGACAGTGCCCATGTGGAAAGTCTCCATGAAGGCAGTGCTCATGGTGACACTGCCCATGGTGACTGTGCCCTTGCTGGCGGTGTACATGTTTGGAGTTCCCATGGTGAAATTCCTTATGGTGGCACTGCCCATGATGATAGTGTTCATCGTGACAATGTCCATGGTGACAGTGCCTATGGTGACAGTGCCCATTGTGATAGTGCTCACGGTGATAGTGCCCTCAGTGTCAGTTCTAATGGTGACAGTTCCCATGGTGATAGAGCCCATGATGACAGTGCTCATGGTGACAGTGCCCACGGTAACATTGCTCATGGTGACAGTGCTCACGGTGACAGTAACCTTGGTGATAGTACCCATGGTAATAGAGGTCACGGTGACAGTGCCCATTTTGATATTGCTCACGGTGACACTGCCCATGGTGATAGTGCTCACGGTGATAGTGCTCAGGGTGACAGTTCCCATGGTTACATTGCCCATGGTGACAGTGCTCATGGTGACAGTGCCCGTGGTGACTATGCTCATGGTGACATTGCTCACAGAGATACTGCTCATGGTGACAGTTCGCATGGCGACAGGGCCCATGTTAAAAGTGCCCATGGTGACAGTGCTCATGGTGGCACTGCCCATGGTGACTGTGCTCATGCTGGTGGTGTACATGGTTGGAGTTCCCATGGTGAAATTCCTTATTGTGGCAATGCCCATGATGATAGTGCTCATGGTGACAGTGCCCAAGGTGACAGTGCCCATGGTGACATTTCCCATCTTGACAGTGCGCATGGTGAGAGTTCCCATGGTGACAATGCTCATGTTGAAAATACCCAAGGTGACAGTGCTCATGGTGACAGTGTCCACGGTGACAATTCTCATGGTGACAGTGCTCACAGTGATAGTGCTCCTGGTGACAGTGCTCCCGCTGACAGTTCCCTTGGTGATAGTGCTCATGGTAATACTGCTGATGGTGATAGTGCTCATGGTGACGGTTCGCATGGTGAGACTGCCCATGTTGAAAGTGCCCATGGTTGCAGTGATCATGTTGACACTGCCCATTGTGACTGTGCTCATGCTGGCGGTGTACATAGTTGGAGTTCCCATGGTGAAATTCCTTATGGTGGCACTGCCCATGATGATAGTTTTCATGGTAACAGTGTCCATGTTGACAGTGCCTATGCTGCCAGTGCCCATTGTGATAGTGCTCACGGTGATAGTGTCCACAGAGACAGTGCTCATGGTGACAGTGCCCATGGTGACAGAGCTCACGGTGACAATGCCCTTGGTGATAGTACCCATGGTAATAGGGGTCACGGTGACAGTGCCCATGGTGATATTGCTCACGGTTGATACTGCCTATGGTGATAGTGCTCACGGTGATAGTGCTCATGGTAATAGTGCTCATGGTGACACTGCCCATGGTGAGAGTGCCCATGGTGACACTGCCGATAGTGACATTTCTCATGGTGACAGTGCACATGGTGACAGTTCCCATGGTGACAGTGCTCACGGTGACCGTGCTCACTGTGGCAATGCCAATGGTAACATTGTTCATGGTGGCAGTGTCCACGGTGGCGGTTTCCAAGATGACAGTGCTCATGGTGACATTTCCCATGGTAACAGAGCTCATGATGACAGTGTCCATGGTGACAGTGCCCATGGTGACAGTGGCCATGTTGAAAGTGCCCATGATGAAACTGCCCATGGTGACAGTGCCCATAGTGATAGTGCCCATGGTGACATTTCCCATGGTGACAGTGCTAATGGAGAGAGTTCGCATGGTGACAGTGCCCATTATGACAGTGCTCATGGTGACCGCGCCCACAGTGACATTGTCCACGGTGAAAGTGCTCACGGTGACACTGCCCATGGTGATAGTGCTCACGGTGATAGTGCTCATGGTGACATTGTCCAAGGTTATAGTGCTCATGGTGACAGTGCTCATGGTGATAGCGCTCATGGTGACAGTGCCCTTGGTGATAGTGCTCATGGTGATAGTGCTCATGTAGACATTTCCCATGGTGACAGTGCTCATGTTGACAGTCCCCATGGTGACTGTGCTCATGCTGGCGGTGTACATGGTTGGAGTTCCCATGGTGAAATTCCTTATGGTGGCACTGCTCATGATGATAGTGCTCATGGTGACAGTGTCCATGATGAGAGTGCCAACGGTTACAGTGCTCATGTTGACACTGCCCATGGTTACAGTGCACACAATGACAGTTCCCACGGTGACAGTGCTCACGGTGACAGTGCTAATGGTGATAGTGCCCATGGTAATAGTGCTCACCCTGAGAGTTCCCATGGTGATATTGCTCATGGTGACACTGCCAATGCTGTTAGTGCTCACGGTGATAGTGCTCATGGTGACAGATGCCATGCTGACAGTGCTCATGGTGAGAGTTCCCATGGTGACAGTACTCATGTTGACAGTTCCCATGGTGACAGTGTCCATGGTGACAGTGCACATGGTGACAGTTTCCATGGTGTCAGTGCTCATGTTGACAGAGCCCACGGTGACAGTGCTCATGGTGAGAGTTCCCATGGTGACAGTGCTCATCTTGAGAGTGCCCATGGTGACCGTTCTCATGGTGACAGTTCCAATGTTGATAGTGCTCACCGTAATAGTGCCCATGGTGACAGTTCCCATGGATTCAGTGCCCATGGTGACAGTGCTCATTGTGACAGTGCCCACGGTGATAGAGCTCATGGTGGCAATTCGCATGGTGACAGTGCTCATGGTGACAGTGCCCTTGGTGATATTACACATGGTAATAATGCTCACGGTGACAGTGCCCATGGTGATAGTGCTCATGGTGATACTGCTCATGGTAATAGTGCTCATGGTGAAACTGCCCAAGTTGACAGTGCCCATGGTGACACGGCCCAAAGTGACATTTCCCATGGTGACAGTGCTAATGTTGAGAATTCCCATGGTGATAGTGCACATGGTGTCAGTTCCCATGGTGACAGTGCTCACTGTGACAGTTCCAATGATTACATTGCTTATGGTGGCAGTTTCCATGGTGGCAGTTCCCAAGATGACAGTGCTCATGGTGACATTTCCCATGGTAACAGAGCTCATGATGACAGTGTCCATGGTGACAGTGGCCATGTTGAAAGTGTCCATGGTGACAGTGCTCATGGTGACACTGCCCATGGTGACTGTGCTCATTCTGGCGGTGTACATGGTTGGAGTTCCCATGGTGAAATTCCTCATGGTGGCACTGCCCATGATGATAGTGATCATGGTGACAGTTCCCATGGTGACAGTGCACACGGTGACATTGCCCACGGTGACAGTGCTCATGGTGAAAGTTCGCATGGTGACAGTGCCCATGGTGACAGTGCTCAAGGTGACACAGCCCATGGTGACTGTGCTAAAGCTGGTGGTGTACATGGTTGTAGTTCTCATGGTGAAATTCCTCATGGTGGCACTGCCCATGATGATAGTGCTCATGGTGACAGTGCCCATGGTGACATTTCTCATGGTGACAGTGCTCATGGTGAGAGTTCCCATGGTGACAGTGCTCATTTTGACAGTGCCCATGGTTACCGTTCCCATGGTGACACTTCCCATGGTGATAGGGCTCATGGTGACAGTGCACACGGTGACAGTGCCCATGGTGACAGTGCTCACGGTGATAGTGCTCATGGTGATACTGCCCATGGTAATAGTGCTCATGGTGACACTGCCCATGGTGATATTGCTCACGGTGACACTGCCCATGGTGATAGTGCTCACGGTGATAGTGCTCATGGTGACAGTTCCCATGGTTACAGTGCCCATGGTGACAGTGCTCCTGGTGACAGTGCCCACGGTGACAATGCTCATGGTGATAGTGCTCACGGTGACAGTTCGCATGGTGACAGGGCCCATGTTGAAAGTGCCCATGGTGACAGTGCTTATGGTGGCACTGCCCATGGTGAATGTGCTCATGCTGGCAGTGTACCTGGTTGGAGTTCCGATGGTGAAATTCCTCATGGTAGCACTGCCCATTATGATAGTGCTCATGGTGACAGTGTCCATGGTGACAGTGCCTATGGTGACAGTGCCCATTGTGATAGTGCTCATGGTGACAGTGCTCACGGTGACAGTGCCCTTGGTGATAGTGCTCATGGTGACAGTGCTCATGGGGACAGTGCACACGGTGACAGTACCCACGGTGACAGTGCTCACGGTGATAGAGCTCATGGTGATATTGCCCATGGTAATAGTGCTCATGTTGACAGTGCCCATGGTGATATTGCTCATGGTGACACTGCCCATGGTGATAGTGCTGACGGTGATAGTGCTCATGGTGACAGTTCCCATGGTGACTGTGCCCATGGTGACAGTGCTCATGGTGACAGTACCGACGGTGACAGTGCTCATGGTGACAGTGCTCAGGGTGATAGTGCTCACGATGACAGTGGTCACGGTGACAGTTCCCTTGGTGATAGTGCTCACGGTGATAGTGCCCATGGTGACACTGCCCATGGTGATATTGCTCATGGTGACACTGCCCATGGTAATAGTGCTCATGGTGATAGTGTTCACATTGACAGTGCCTTTGGTGACAATTCTCATGGTGACACTGCCCATGGTGACAGTTCGCATGCTGACAGTGCCCATGTTGAAAGTTCCCATGGTGACAGTGTTCATGGTGATAATGCCCATGGTGACTTTGCTCATGCTGGCGGTGTACAGGGTTGGTGTTCCCATGTTGAAATTCCTCATGATGATAGTGTTGATGGTGACAGTGTCCATGTTGACAGTGCCAATGGTGACAGTGCTCATGGTGACACTGCCCATGGTGACATTTCGCAAGGTGACAGTGCCCATATTGAAAGTGCCCATGGTGACAGTGACCATGGTGACACTTCCCATGTTGAAAGTGTTCATGGTGAGAGTGTCCATGATGAAAATGCCCATGGTGAGAGTGCCCATGGTGACAGTGTCTATGGTGATAGTGCTCATGGTGACAATGCCCATGGTGATATTGATCACGGTGACACTGCCCACGGTGATAGTGCTCATGGTGACATTTTCCATGGTGAGAGTGCTCATGTTGACATTGTCCATGGTGACCGTGCCCATGGTGACTATGCTCTTGCTAAGAATTCCCATGATGACATTACCCATGGTGACAGTACCCATGGCGACAGTGCCCATGGTGACAGTGCCCATGGTGACAGTTACCATGGTGACAGTGCCCACAGTGAAAGTGCTCATGGTGACATTACCCACGGTGACAGTACTCATGGTGAGAGTACGCATGGTGACAGTGCCCATGGTGACAGTGCTCATGGTGACACAGCCCATGGTGACTGTGCTAAAGCTGGCGGTGCATATGGTTGGAGTTCCCATGGTGAAATTCCTCATGGTGGCACTGCCCATGATGATAGTGCTCATGGTGACAGTGCCCATGGTGACATTTCCCATGGTGACAGTGCTCATGGTGAGAGTACTCACGGTGATAGTTCTCATGGTGACAGTGCCCGTGGTGATAGTGCCCATGGTGATAGTGCTCATGGTGATAGTGCTCATGGTGACAGTTCGCATGGTGACAGTGCCCACTTTGAAAGTGCCCATGGTGACAGTACCCATGGTGACTGTGCCCATGGTGACAGTGCCCATGGTGACAGTGCTCATTGTGAGAATTGCCATGGTGACAGTGCTAATGTTGACATTGCCCATGGTGACCGTTCCCATGGTGACAGTTCCCAAGGTGATAGTGCTCATGGTGACAGTGCTATTGGTGACAGTGCACTCGGTGAGAATGCCCACACTTACATTGCTCACGTTGATAGTGCTCATGGTGATAGTGCCAATTTTAATAGTGCTCATGGTGACCGTGCCCATGTTGATGTTGCTCAAGGTGACACTTCCCATGGTGATAGTGCTCACGGTGATAGTGCTAATGGTGACACTGCCCTTGGTGATAGTGCTCATGGTGATAGTGCTCATGGTAATAGTGCTCATGTTGACGCTGCCCATGGTGACAGTGCCCATGGTGACACTGCCCATAGTGACATTTCCCATGGTGACAGTGCTCATGGTGAGAGTTCCCATGGTGACAGTGCACATGTTGACAGTTCCGATGGTGACAGTGCTCACGGTGACAGTGCTCACTGTGGCAGTGCCAATGGTTACAGTGCTCATGGTGGCAGTGTCCATGGTGGCAGTTCCCAAGATGACAGTGCTCATGGTGACATTTCCCATGGTAACAGAACTCAGGATGACAGTGTCCATGGTGACAGTGCCCATGGTGAGAGTGGCCATGTTGAAATTGCCCATGGTGACAGTGCTCATGGTGACACTGCCCATGGGGACTGTGCTCATGCTGGCGTTGAACAAGGTTGAACAAGGTTGGAGTTCCCATGGTGAAAATCCTCATGGTGGCACTACCCATGATAATAGTGCTCATGGTGACAGTGTACATCGTGAGAGTGCCCATGGTAACAATGCTCATGGAGAAACTGCCCATGGTGACAGTGCCCAAGGTGATATTCCCATGGTGACAGTGCTCATTTTGACAGTGCACACGGTGACAGTGCCCACAGTGACAGTGCTCACGGTGATAGTGTTAATGGTAATATTGCTCATGGTGACACTGCCCATGGTTATAGTGCTCACGGTGATAGTGCTCATGGTGACAGTTCCCAAGGTGACAGTGCCCACGGTGATAGTGCTCATGGTGACATTGCCCACGGTGACAGTGCTCATGGTGAGAGTTTGCATGGTGACAGTGCCCATGGTTACAGTGCTCATGGTCACACAACCCATGGTGACTGTGCTAAAGCTGGCGGTGTACATGGTTGGAGTTCCCATGGTGAAATTCCTCATGGTGGCACTGCCCATGATGATAGTGTTCATGGTGACAGTGTCCATGGTGACAGTGCCCATTGTGATAGTGCTCACGGTGATAGTGCCCTCAGTGACAGTTCTAATGGTGACAATTCCATGGTGACAGTGCCCATGATGACTATGCTCATGCTGGCTGTGTACATGCTTGGAGATCCCATGGTGAAATTCCTCATGGTGGCACTGCCCATGATGATAGTGCTCATGGTGACAGTGCCCACGGTGACAGTGCTCATGGTGACAGTGCCATTGGTGATAGTACCCATGGTAAAAGTGCTCATGGTGACATTGCCCATGGTGATATTGCTCACGGTGACACCGCCCATGGTGATAGTGCTCAAGGTGATAGTGCTCATGGTGACGGTTCCCATGGTTACAGTGCCCATGGTGACAGTGCTCATGCTGACAGTGCTCACGGTGACTATGCTCATGGTGACAGTGCTCACGGTGATAGTGCTCAAGGTGACAGTTAGCATGGTGACAGGGCTCATGTTGAAAGTGCCCATGGTGACACTGCTCATGGTGGCACTGCCCATGGTGACTGTGCTCATGCTGGCGGTGTACATGGTTGGAGTTCCGATGGTGAAATTCCTCATGGTAGCACTGCCCATGTTGATAGTGCTCACGGTGAAAGTGTCCATGGTGACAGTGCCTATGGTGACAGTGCCCATTGTGATAGTGCTCATGGTGATAGTGCCCAAAGTGACAGTGCTCATTGTGACAGTTCCTATGGTGACAGTGCCCATGATGATAGTGCTCATGGTAAAAGTTCCCACTGTGATAGTGCTCACGGTGAAAGTGCTCACGGTGACAGTGCCCTTGGTGATAGTGCTCTTGGTGATAGTGCTCATGGTAATAGTGCACATGGTGACACTGCCCATGGTGACAGTGCCCATGGTGACACTGCCCATAGTAACATTTCCCATGGTGACAGTGCTCATGTTGACAGTGCCCATGGTGACAGTGACCATGGTGAGTGTGCCCATGGTGACAGTGCCCATGGTGACAGTGTCCATGGTGACAGTGCTCACCTTGACAGTGCCCTTGGTGATAGTACCCATGTTAATATTGCTCACGGTTACAGTGCCCATGGTGATAGTGCTCATGGTGATAGTGCTCATGGTGATAGTTCGCATGGTGACAGTGCCCATGTGGAAAGTCTCCATGAAGGCAGTGCTCATGGTGACACTGCCCATGGTGACTGTGCCCTTGCTGGCGGTGTACATGTTTGGAGTTCCCATGGTGAAATTCCTTATGGTGGCACTGCCCATGATGATAGTGTTCATCGTGACAATGTCCATGGTGACAGTGCCTATGGTGACAGTGCCCATTGTGATAGTGCTCACGGTGATAGTGCCCTCAGTGTCAGTTCTAATGGTGACAGTTCCCATGGTGATAGAGCCCATGATGACAGTGCTCATGGTGACAGTGCCCACGGTAACATTGCTCATGGTGACAGTGCTCACGGTGACAGTAACCTTGGTGATAGTACCCATGGTAATAGAGGTCACGGTGACAGTGCCCATTTTGATATTGCTCACGGTGACACTGCCCATGGTGATAGTGCTCACGGTGATAGTGCTCAGGGTGACAGTTCCCATGGTTACATTGCCCATGGTTACATTGCCCATGGTGACAGTGCCCGTGGTGACTATGCTCATGGTGACATTGCTCACAGAGATACTGCTCATGGTGACAGTTCGCATGGCGACAGGGCCCATGTTAAAAGTGCCCATGGTGACAGTGCTCATGGTGGCACTGCCCATGGTGACTGTGCTCATGCTGGTGGTGTACATGGTTGGAGTTCCCATGGTGAAATTCCTTATTGTGGCAATGCCCATGATGATAGTGCTCATGGTGACAGTGCCCAAGGTGACAGTGCCCATGGTGACATTTCCCATCTTGACAGTGCGCATGGTGAGAGTTCCCATGGTGACAATGCTCATGTTGAAAATACCCAAGGTGACAGTGCTCATGGTGACAGTGTCCACGGTGACAATTCTCATGGTGACAGTGCTCACAGTGATAGTGCTCCTGGTGACAGTGCTCCCGCTGACAGTTCCCTTGGTGATAGTGCTCATGGTAATACTGCTGATGGTGATAGTGCTCATGGTGACGGTTCGCATGGTGAGACTGCCCATGTTGAAAGTGCCCATGGTTGCAGTGATCATGTTGACACTGCCCATTGTGACTGTGCTCATGCTGGCGGTGTACATAGTTGGAGTTCCCATGGTGAAATTCCTTATGGTGGCACTGCCCATGATGATAGTTTTCATGGTAACAGTGTCCATGTTGACAGTGCCTATGCTGCCAGTGCCCATTGTGATAGTGCTCACGGTGATAGTGTCCACAGAGACAGTGCTCATGGTGACAGTGCCCATGGTGACAGAGCTCACGGTGACAATGCCCTTGGTGATAGTACCCATGGTAATAGGGGTCACGGTGACAGTGCCCATGGTGATATTGCTCACGGTTGATACTGCCTATGGTGATAGTGCTCACGGTGATAGTGCTCATGGTAATAGTGCTCATGGTGACACTGCCCATGGTGAGAGTGCCCATGGTGACACTGCCGATAGTGACATTTCTCATGGTGACAGTGCACATGGTGACAGTTCCCATGGTGACAGTGCTCACGGTGACCGTGCTCACTGTGGCAATGCCAATGGTAACATTGTTCATGGTGGCAGTGTCCACGGTGGCGGTTTCCAAGATGACAGTGCTCATGGTGACATTTCCCATGGTAACAGAGCTCATGATGACAGTGTCCATGGTGACAGTGCCCATGGTGACAGTGGCCATGTTGAAAGTGCCCATGATGAAACTGCCCATGGTGACAGTGCCCATAGTGATAGTGCCCATGGTGACATTTCCCATGGTGACAGTGCTAATGGAGAGAGTTCGCATGGTGACAGTGCCCATTATGACAGTGCTCATGGTGACCGCGCCCACAGTGACATTGTCCACGGTGAAAGTGCTCACGGTGACACTGCCCATGGTGATAGTGCTCACGGTGATAGTGCTCATGGTGACATTGTCCAAGGTTATAGTGCTCATGGTGACAGTGCTCATGGTGATAGCGCTCATGGTGACAGTGCCCTTGGTGATAGTGCTCATGGTGATAGTGCTCATGTAGACATTTCCCATGGTGACAGTGCTCATGTTGACAGTCCCCATGGTGACTGTGCTCATGCTGGCGGTGTACATGGTTGGAGTTCCCATGGTGAAATTCCTTATGGTGGCACTGCTCATGATGATAGTGCTCATGGTGACAGTGTCCATGATGAGAGTGCCAACGGTTACAGTGCTCATGTTGACACTGCCCATGGTTACAGTGCACACAATGACAGTTCCCACGGTGACAGTGCTCACGGTGACAGTGCTAATGGTGATAGTGCCCATGGTAATAGTGCTCACCCTGAGAGTTCCCATGGTGATATTGCTCATGGTGACACTGCCAATGCTGTTAGTGCTCACGGTGATAGTGCTCATGGTGACAGATGCCATGCTGACAGTGCTCATGGTGAGAGTTCCCATGGTGACAGTACTCATGTTGACAGTTCCCATGGTGACAGTGTCCATGGTGACAGTGCACATGGTGACAGTTTCCATGGTGTCAGTGCTCATGTTGACAGAGCCCACGGTGACAGTGCTCATGGTGAGAGTTCCCATGGTGACAGTGCTCATCTTGAGAGTGCCCATGGTGACCGTTCTCATGGTGACAGTTCCAATGTTGATAGTGCTCACCGTAATAGTGCCCATGGTGACAGTTCCCATGGATTCAGTGCCCATGGTGACAGTGCTCATTGTGACAGTGCCCACGGTGATAGAGCTCATGGTGGCAATTCGCATGGTGACAGTGCTCATGGTGACAGTGCCCTTGGTGATATTACACATGGTAATAATGCTCACGGTGACAGTGCCCATGGTGATAGTGCTCATGGTGATACTGCTCATGGTAATAGTGCTCATGGTGAAACTGCCCAAGTTGACAGTGCCCATGGTGACACGGCCCAAAGTGACATTTCCCATGGTGACAGTGCTAATGTTGAGAATTCCCATGGTGATAGTGCACATGGTGTCAGTTCCCATGGTGACAGTGCTCACTGTGACAGTTCCAATGATTACATTGCTTATGGTGGCAGTTTCCATGGTGGCAGTTCCCAAGATGACAGTGCTCATGGTGACATTTCCCATGGTAACAGAGCTCATGATGACAGTGTCCATGGTGACAGTGGCCATGTTGAAAGTGTCCATGGTGACAGTGCTCATGGTGACACTGCCCATGGTGACTGTGCTCATTCTGGCGGTGTACATGGTTGGAGTTCCCATGGTGAAATTCCTCATGGTGGCACTGCCCATGATGATAGTGATCATGGTGACAGTTCCCATGGTGACAGTGCACACGGTGACATTGCCCACGGTGACAGTGCTCATGGTGAAAGTTCGCATGGTGACAGTGCCCATGGTGACAGTGCTCAAGGTGACACAGCCCATGGTGACTGTGCTAAAGCTGGTGGTGTACATGGTTGTAGTTCTCATGGTGAAATTCCTCATGGTGGCACTGCCCATGATGATAGTGCTCATGGTGACAGTGCCCATGGTGACATTTCTCATGGTGACAGTGCTCATGGTGAGAGTTCCCATGGTGACAGTGCTCATTTTGACAGTGCCCATGGTTACCGTTCCCATGGTGACACTTCCCATGGTGATAGGGCTCATGGTGACAGTGCACACGGTGACAGTGCCCATGGTGACAGTGCTCACGGTGATAGTGCTCATGGTGATACTGCCCATGGTAATAGTGCTCATGGTGACACTGCCCATGGTGATATTGCTCACGGTGACACTGCCCATGGTGATAGTGCTCACGGTGATAGTGCTCATGGTGACAGTTCCCATGGTTACAGTGCCCATGGTGACAGTGCTCCTGGTGACAGTGCCCACGGTGACAATGCTCATGGTGATAGTGCTCACGGTGACAGTTCGCATGGTGACAGGGCCCATGTTGAAAGTGCCCATGGTGACAGTGCTTATGGTGGCACTGCCCATGGTGAATGTGCTCATGCTGGCAGTGTACCTGGTTGGAGTTCCGATGGTGAAATTCCTCATGGTAGCACTGCCCATTATGATAGTGCTCATGGTGACAGTGTCCATGGTGACAGTGCCTATGGTGACAGTGCCCATTGTGATAGTGCTCATGGTGACAGTGCTCACGGTGACAGTGCCCTTGGTGATAGTGCTCATGGTGACAGTGCTCATGGGGACAGTGCACACGGTGACAGTACCCACGGTGACAGTGCTCACGGTGATAGAGCTCATGGTGATATTGCCCATGGTAATAGTGCTCATGTTGACAGTGCCCATGGTGATATTGCTCATGGTGACACTGCCCATGGTGATAGTGCTGACGGTGATAGTGCTCATGGTGACAGTTCCCATGGTGACTGTGCCCATGGTGACAGTGCTCATGGTGACAGTACCGACGGTGACAGTGCTCATGGTGACAGTGCTCAGGGTGATAGTGCTCACGATGACAGTGGTCACGGTGACAGTTCCCTTGGTGATAGTGCTCACGGTGATAGTGCCCATGGTGACACTGCCCATGGTGATATTGCTCATGGTGACACTGCCCATGGTAATAGTGCTCATGGTGATAGTGTTCACATTGACAGTGCCTTTGGTGACAATTCTCATGGTGACACTGCCCATGGTGACAGTTCGCATGCTGACAGTGCCCATGTTGAAAGTTCCCATGGTGACAGTGTTCATGGTGATAATGCCCATGGTGACTTTGCTCATGCTGGCGGTGTACAGGGTTGGTGTTCCCATGTTGAAATTCCTCATGATGATAGTGTTGATGGTGACAGTGTCCATGTTGACAGTGCCAATGGTGACAGTGCTCATGGTGACACTGCCCATGGTGACATTTCGCAAGGTGACAGTGCCCATATTGAAAGTGCCCATGGTGACAGTGACCATGGTGACACTTCCCATGTTGAAAGTGTTCATGGTGAGAGTGTCCATGATGAAAATGCCCATGGTGAGAGTGCCCATGGTGACAGTGTCTATGGTGATAGTGCTCATGGTGACAATGCCCATGGTGATATTGATCACGGTGACACTGCCCACGGTGATAGTGCTCATGGTGACATTTTCCATGGTGAGAGTGCTCATGTTGACATTGTCCATGGTGACCGTGCCCATGGTGACTATGCTCTTGCTAAGAATTCCCATGATGACATTACCCATGGTGACAGTACCCATGGCGACAGTGCCCATGGTGACAGTGCTCATGGTGACAGTGCTCACAGTGACAGTGCCCTTGGTGATAGTGCCCATGGTAATAGTGCTCACGGTGACAGTGCCCATGGTGACAGTTACCATGGTGACAGTGCCCACAGTGAAAGTGCTCATGGTGACATTACCCACGGTGACAGTACTCATGGTGAGAGTACGCATGGTGACAGTGCCCATGGTGACAGTGCTCATGGTGACACAGCCCATGGTGACTGTGCTAAAGCTGGCGGTGCATATGGTTGGAGTTCCCATGGTGAAATTCCTCATGGTGGCACTGCCCATGATGATAGTGCTCATGGTGACAGTGCCCATGGTGACATTTCCCATGGTGACAGTGCTCATGGTGAGAGTACTCACGGTGATAGTTCTCATGGTGACAGTGCCCGTGGTGATAGTGCCCATGGTGATAGTGCTCATGGTGATAGTGCTCATGGTGACAGTTCGCATGGTGACAGTGCCCACTTTGAAAGTGCCCATGGTGACAGTACCCATGGTGACTGTGCCCATGGTGACAGTGCCCATGGTGACAGTGCTCATTGTGAGAATTGCCATGGTGACAGTGCTAATGTTGACATTGCCCATGGTGACCGTTCCCATGGTGACAGTTCCCAAGGTGATAGTGCTCATGGTGACAGTGCTATTGGTGACAGTGCACTCGGTGAGAATGCCCACACTTACATTGCTCACGTTGATAGTGCTCATGGTGATAGTGCCAATTTTAATAGTGCTCATGGTGACCGTGCCCATGTTGATGTTGCTCAAGGTGACACTTCCCATGGTGATAGTGCTCACGGTGATAGTGCTAATGGTGACACTGCCCTTGGTGATAGTGCTCATGGTGATAGTGCTCATGGTAATAGTGCTCATGTTGACGCTGCCCATGGTGACAGTGCCCATGGTGACACTGCCCATAGTGACATTTCCCATGGTGACAGTGCTCATGGTGAGAGTTCCCATGGTGACAGTGCACATGTTGACAGTTCCGATGGTGACAGTGCTCACGGTGACAGTGCTCACTGTGGCAGTGCCAATGGTTACAGTGCTCATGGTGGCAGTGTCCATGGTGGCAGTTCCCAAGATGACAGTGCTCATGGTGACATTTCCCATGGTAACAGAACTCAGGATGACAGTGTCCATGGTGACAGTGCCCATGGTGAGAGTGGCCATGTTGAAATTGCCCATGGTGACAGTGCTCATGGTGACACTGCCCATGGGGACTGTGCTCATGCTGGCGTTGAACAAGGTTGAACAAGGTTGGAGTTCCCATGGTGAAAATCCTCATGGTGGCACTACCCATGATAATAGTGCTCATGGTGACAGTGTACATCGTGAGAGTGCCCATGGTAACAATGCTCATGGAGAAACTGCCCATGGTGACAGTGCCCAAGGTGATATTCCCATGGTGACAGTGCTCATTTTGACAGTGCACACGGTGACAGTGCCCACAGTGACAGTGCTCACGGTGATAGTGTTAATGGTAATATTGCTCATGGTGACACTGCCCATGGTTATAGTGCTCACGGTGATAGTGCTCATGGTGACAGTTCCCAAGGTGACAGTGCCCACGGTGATAGTGCTCATGGTGACATTGCCCACGGTGACAGTGCTCATGGTGAGAGTTTGCATGGTGACAGTGCCCATGGTTACAGTGCTCATGGTCACACAACCCATGGTGACTGTGCTAAAGCTGGCGGTGTACATGGTTGGAGTTCCCATGGTGAAATTCCTCATGGTGGCACTGCCCATGATGATAGTGTTCATGGTGACAGTGTCCATGGTGACAGTGCCCATTGTGATAGTGCTCACGGTGATAGTGCCCTCAGTGACAGTTCTAATGGTGACAATTCCATGGTGACAGTGCCCATGATGACTATGCTCATGCTGGCTGTGTACATGCTTGGAGATCCCATGGTGAAATTCCTCATGGTGGCACTGCCCATGATAATAGTGCTCATGGTGAGAGTGCCCACGGTGACAGTGCTCATGGTGACAGTGCTCATGGTGACAGTGCCATTGGTGATAGTACCCATGGTAAAAGTGCTCATGGTGACATTGCCCATGGTGATATTGCTCACGGTGACACCGCCCATGGTGATAGTGCTCAAGGTGATAGTGCTCATGGTGACGGTTCCCATGGTTACAGTGCCCATGGTGACAGTGCTCATGCTGACAGTGCTCACGGTGACTATGCTCATGGTGACAGTGCTCACGGTGATAGTGCTCAAGGTGACAGTTAGCATGGTGACAGGGCTCATGTTGAAAGTGCCCATGGTGACACTGCTCATGGTGGCACTGCCCATGGTGACTGTGCTCATGCTGGCGGTGTACATGGTTGGAGTTCCGATGGTGAAATTCCTCATGGTAGCACTGCCCATGTTGATAGTGCTCACGGTGAAAGTGTCCATGGTGACAGTGCCTATGGTGACAGTGCCCATTGTGATAGTGCTCATGGTGATAGTGCCCAAAGTGACAGTGCTCATTGTGACAGTTCCTATGGTGACAGTGCCCATGATGATAGTGCTCATGGTAAAAGTTCCCACTGTGATAGTGCTCACGGTGAAAGTGCTCACGGTGACAGTGCCCTTGGTGATAGTGCTCTTGGTGATAGTGCTCATGGTAATAGTGCACATGGTGACACTGCCCATGGTGACAGTGCCCATGGTGACACTGCCCATAGTAACATTTCCCATGGTGACAGTGCTCATGTTGACAGTGCCCATGGTGACAGTGACCATGGTGAGTGTGCCCATGGTGACAGTGCCCATGGTGACAGTGTCCATGGTGACAGTGCTCACCTTGACAGTGCCCTTGGTGATAGTACCCATGTTAATATTGCTCACGGTTACAGTGCCCATGGTGATAGTGCTCATGGTGATAGTGCTCATGGTGATAGTTCGCATGGTGACAGTGCCCATGTGGAAAGTCTCCATGAAGGCAGTGCTCATGGTGACACTGCCCATGGTGACTGTGCCCTTGCTGGCGGTGTACATGTTTGGAGTTCCCATGGTGAAATTCCTTATGGTGGCACTGCCCATGATGATAGTGTTCATCGTGACAATGTCCATGGTGACAGTGCCTATGGTGACAGTGCCCATTGTGATAGTGCTCACGGTGATAGTGCCCTCAGTGTCAGTTCTAATGGTGACAGTTCCCATGGTGATAGAGCCCATGATGACAGTGCTCATGGTGACAGTGCCCACGGTAACATTGCTCATGGTGACAGTGCTCACGGTGACAGTAACCTTGGTGATAGTACCCATGGTAATAGAGGTCACGGTGACAGTGCCCATTTTGATATTGCTCACGGTGACACTGCCCATGGTGATAGTGCTCACGGTGATAGTGCTCAGGGTGACAGTTCCCATGGTTACATTGCCCATGGTGACAGTGCTCATGGTGACAGTGCCCGTGGTGACTATGCTCATGGTGACATTGCTCACAGAGATACTGCTCATGGTGACAGTTCGCATGGCGACAGGGCCCATGTTAAAAGTGCCCATGGTGACAGTGCTCATGGTGGCACTGCCCATGGTGACTGTGCTCATGCTGGTGGTGTACATGGTTGGAGTTCCCATGGTGAAATTCCTTATTGTGGCAATGCCCATGATGATAGTGCTCATGGTGACAGTGCCCAAGGTGACAGTGCCCATGGTGACATTTCCCATCTTGATAGTGCGCATGGTGAGAGTTCCCATGGTGACAATGCTCATGTTGAAAATACCCAAGGTGACAGTGCTCATGGTGACAGTGTCCACGGTGACAATTCTCATGGTGACAGTGCTCACAGTGATAGTGCTCCTGGTGACAGTGCTCCCGCTGACAGTTCCCTTGGTGATAGTGCTCATGGTAATACTGCTGATGGTGATAGTGCTCATGGTGACGGTTCGCATGGTGAGACTGCCCATGTTGAAAGTGCCCATGGTTGCAGTGATCATGTTGACACTGCCCATTGTGACTGTGCTCATGCTGGCGGTGTACATAGTTGGAGTTCCCATGGTGAAATTCCTTATGGTGGCACTGCCCATGATGATAGTTTTCATGGTAACAGTGTCCATGTTGACAGTGCCTATGCTGCCAGTGCCCATTGTGATAGTGCTCACGGTGATAGTGTCCACAGAGACAGTGCTCATGGTGACAGTGCCCATGGTGACAGAGCTCACGGTGACAATGCCCTTGGTGATAGTACCCATGGTAATAGGGGTCACGGTGACAGTGCCCATGGTGATATTGCTCACGGTTGATACTGCCTATGGTGATAGTGCTCACGGTGATAGTGCTCATGGTAATAGTGCTCATGGTGACACTGCCCATGGTGAGAGTGCCCATGGTGACACTGCCGATAGTGACATTTCTCATGGTGACAGTGCACATGGTGACAGTTCCCATGGTGACAGTGCTCACGGTGACCGTGCTCACTGTGGCAATGCCAATGGTAACATTGTTCATGGTGGCAGTGTCCACGGTGGCGGTTTCCAAGATGACAGTGCTCATGGTGACATTTCCCATGGTAACAGAGCTCATGATGACAGTGTCCATGGTGACAGTGCCCATGGTGACAGTGGCCATGTTGAAAGTGCCCATGATGAAACTGCCCATGGTGACAGTGCCCATAGTGATAGTGCCCATGGTGACATTTCCCATGGTGACAGTGCTAATGGAGAGAGTTCGCATGGTGACAGTGCCCATTATGACAGTGCTCATGGTGACCGCGCCCACAGTGACATTGTCCACGGTGAAAGTGCTCACGGTGACACTGCCCATGGTGATAGTGCTCACGGTGATAGTGCTCATGGTGACATTGTCCAAGGTTATAGTGCTCATGGTGACAGTGCTCATGGTGATAGCGCTCATGGTGACAGTGCCCTTGGTGATAGTGCTCATGGTGATAGTGCTCATGTAGACATTTCCCATGGTGACAGTGCTCATGTTGACAGTCCCCATGGTGACTGTGCTCATGCTGGCGGTGTACATGGTTGGAGTTCCCATGGTGAAATTCCTTATGGTGGCACTGCTCATGATGATAGTGCTCATGGTGACAGTGTCCATGATGAGAGTGCCAACGGTTACAGTGCTCATGTTGACACTGCCCATGGTTACAGTGCACACAATGACAGTTCCCACGGTGACAGTGCTCACGGTGACAGTGCTAATGGTGATAGTGCCCATGGTAATAGTGCTCACCCTGAGAGTTCCCATGGTGATATTGCTCATGGTGACACTGCCAATGCTGTTAGTGCTCACGGTGATAGTGCTCATGGTGACAGATGCCATGCTGACAGTGCTCATGGTGAGAGTTCCCATGGTGACAGTACTCATGTTGACAGTTCCCATGGTGACAGTGTCCATGGTGACAGTGCACATGGTGACAGTTTCCATGGTGTCAGTGCTCATGTTGACAGAGCCCACGGTGACAGTGCTCATGGTGAGAGTTCCCATGGTGACAGTGCTCATCTTGAGAGTGCCCATGGTGACCGTTCTCATGGTGACAGTTCCAATGTTGATAGTGCTCACCGTAATAGTGCCCATGGTGACAGTACCCATGGATTCAGTGCCCATGGTGACAGTGCTCATTGTGACAGTGCCCACGGTGATAGAGCTCATGGTGGCAATTCGCATGGTGACAGTGCTCATGGTGACAGTGCCCTTGGTGATATTACACATGGTAATAATGCTCACGGTGACAGTGCCCATGGTGATAGTGCTCATGGTGATACTGCTCATGGTAATAGTGCTCATGGTGAAACTGCCCAAGTTGACAGTGCCCATGGTGACACGGCCCAAAGTGACATTTCCCATGGTGACAGTGCTAATGTTGAGAATTCCCATGGTGATAGTGCACATGGTGTCAGTTCCCATGGTGACAGTGCTCACTGTGACAGTTCCAATGATTACATTGCTTATGGTGGCAGTTTCCATGGTGGCAGTTCCCAAGATGACAGTGCTCATGGTGACATTTCCCATGGTAACAGAGCTCATGATGACAGTGTCCATGGTGACAGTGGCCATGTTGAAAGTGTCCATGGTGACAGTGCTCATGGTGACACTGCCCATGGTGACTGTGCTCATTCTGGCGGTGTACATGGTTGGAGTTCCCATGGTGAAATTCCTCATGGTGGCACTGCCCATGATGATAGTGATCATGGTGACAGTTCCCATGGTGACAGTGCACACGGTGACATTGCCCACGGTGACAGTGCTCATGGTGAAAGTTCGCATGGTGACAGTGCCCATGGTGACAGTGCTCAAGGTGACACAGCCCATGGTGACTGTGCTAAAGCTGGTGGTGTACATGGTTGTAGTTCTCATGGTGAAATTCCTCATGGTGGCACTGCCCATGATGATAGTGCTCATGGTGACAGTGCCCATGGTGACATTTCTCATGGTGACAGTGCTCATGGTGAGAGTTCCCATGGTGACAGTGCTCATTTTGACAGTGCCCATGGTTACCGTTCCCATGGTGACACTTCCCATGGTGATAGGGCTCATGGTGACAGTGCACACGGTGACAGTGCCCATGGTGACAGTGCTCACGGTGATAGTGCTCATGGTGATACTGCCCATGGTAATAGTGCTCATGGTGACACTGCCCATGGTGATATTGCTCACGGTGACACTGCCCATGGTGATAGTGCTCACGGTGATAGTGCTCATGGTGACAGTTCCCATGGTTACAGTGCCCATGGTGACAGTGCTCCTGGTGACAGTGCCCACGGTGACAATGCTCATGGTGATAGTGCTCACGGTGACAGTTCGCATGGTGACAGGGCCCATGTTGAAAGTGCCCATGGTGACAGTGCTTATGGTGGCACTGCCCATGGTGAATGTGCTCATGCTGGCAGTGTACCTGGTTGGAGTTCCGATGGTGAAATTCCTCATGGTAGCACTGCCCATTATGATAGTGCTCATGGTGACAGTGTCCATGGTGACAGTGCCTATGGTGACAGTGCCCATTGTGATAGTGCTCATGGTGACAGTGCTCACGGTGACAGTGCCCTTGGTGATAGTGCTCATGGTGACAGTGCTCATGGGGACAGTGCACACGGTGACAGTACCCACGGTGACAGTGCTCACGGTGATAGAGCTCATGGTGATATTGCCCATGGTAATAGTGCTCATGTTGACAGTGCCCATGGTGATATTGCTCATGGTGACACTGCCCATGGTGATAGTGCTGACGGTGATAGTGCTCATGGTGACAGTTCCCATGGTGACTGTGCCCATGGTGACAGTGCTCATGGTGACAGTACCGACGGTGACAGTGCTCATGGTGACAGTGCTCAGGGTGATAGTGCTCACGATGACAGTGGTCACGGTGACAGTTCCCTTGGTGATAGTGCTCATGGTGATAGTGCCCATGGTGACACTGCCCATGGTGATATTGCTCATGGTGACACTGCCCATGGTAATAGTGCTCATGGTGATAGTGTTCACATTGACAGTGCCTTTGGTGACAATTCTCATGGTGACACTGCCCATGGTGACAGTTCGCATGCTGACAGTGCCCATGTTGAAAGTTCCCATGGTGACAGTGTTCATGGTGATAATGCCCATGGTGACTTTGCTCATGCTGGCGGTGTACAGGGTTGGTGTTCCCATGTTGAAATTCCTCATGATGATAGTGTTGATGGTGACAGTGTCCATGTTGACAGTGCCAATGGTGACAGTGCTCATGGTGACACTGCCCATGGTGACATTTCGCAAGGTGACAGTGCCCATATTGAAAGTGCCCATGGTGACAGTGACCATGGTGACACTTCCCATGTTGAAAGTGTTCATGGTGAGAGTGTCCATGATGAAAATGCCCATGGTGAGAGTGCCCATGGTGACAGTGTCTATGGTGATAGTGCTCATGGTGACAATGCCCATGGTGATATTGATCACGGTGACACTGCCCACGGTGATAGTGCTCATGGTGACATTTTCCATGGTGAGAGTGCTCATGTTGACATTGTCCATGGTGACCGTGCCCATGGTGACTATGCTCTTGCTAAGAATTCCCATGATGACATTACCCATGGTGACAGTACCCATGGCGACAGTGCCCATGGTGACAGTGCTCATGGTGACAGTGCTCACAGTGACAGTGCCCTTGGTGATAGTGCCCATGGTAATAGTGCTCACGGTGACAGTGCCCATGGTGACAGTTACCATGGTGACAGTGCCCACAGTGAAAGTGCTCATGGTGACATTACCCACGGTGACAGTACTCATGGTGAGAGTACGCATGGTGACAGTGCCCATGGTGACAGTGCTCATGGTGACACAGCCCATGGTGACTGTGCTAAAGCTGGCGGTGCATATGGTTGGAGTTCCCATGGTGAAATTCCTCATGGTGGCACTGCCCATGATGATAGTGCTCATGGTGACAGTGCCCATGGTGACATTTCCCATGGTGACAGTGCTCATGGTGAGAGTACTCACGGTGATAGTTCTCATGGTGACAGTGCCCGTGGTGATAGTGCCCATGGTGATAGTGCTCATGGTGATAGTGCTCATGGTGACAGTTCGCATGGTGACAGTGCCCACTTTGAAAGTGCCCATGGTGACAGTACCCATGGTGACTGTGCCCATGGTGACAGTGCCCATGGTGACAGTGCTCATTGTGAGAATTGCCATGGTGACAGTGCTAATGTTGACATTGCCCATGGTGACCGTTCCCATGGTGACAGTTCCCAAGGTGATAGTGCTCATGGTGACAGTGCTATTGGTGACAGTGCACTCGGTGAGAATGCCCACACTTACATTGCTCACGTTGATAGTGCTCATGGTGATAGTGCCAATTTTAATAGTGCTCATGGTGACCGTGCCCATGTTGATGTTGCTCAAGGTGACACTTCCCATGGTGATAGTGCTCACGGTGATAGTGCTAATGGTGACACTGCCCTTGGTGATAGTGCTCATGGTGATAGTGCTCATGGTAATAGTGCTCATGTTGACGCTGCCCATGGTGACAGTGCCCATGGTGACACTGCCCATAGTGACATTTCCCATGGTGACAGTGCTCATGGTGAGAGTTCCCATGGTGACAGTGCACATGTTGACAGTTCCGATGGTGACAGTGCTCACGGTGACAGTGCTCACTGTGGCAGTGCCAATGGTTACAGTGCTCATGGTGGCAGTGTCCATGGTGGCAGTTCCCAAGATGACAGTGCTCATGGTGACATTTCCCATGGTAACAGAACTCAGGATGACAGTGTCCATGGTGACAGTGCCCATGGTGAGAGTGGCCATGTTGAAATTGCCCATGGTGACAGTGCTCATGGTGACACTGCCCATGGGGACTGTGCTCATGCTGGCGTTGAACAAGGTTGAACAAGGTTGGAGTTCCCATGGTGAAAATCCTCATGGTGGCACTACCCATGATAATAGTGCTCATGGTGACAGTGTACATCGTGAGAGTGCCCATGGTAACAATGCTCATGGAGAAACTGCCCATGGTGACAGTGCCCAAGGTGATATTCCCATGGTGACAGTGCTCATTTTGACAGTGCACACGGTGACAGTGCCCACAGTGACAGTGCTCACGGTGATAGTGTTAATGGTAATATTGCTCATGGTGACACTGCCCATGGTTATAGTGCTCACGGTGATAGTGCTCATGGTGACAGTTCCCAAGGTGACAGTGCCCACGGTGATAGTGCTCATGGTGACATTGCCCACGGTGACAGTGCTCATGGTGAGAGTTTGCATGGTGACAGTGCCCATGGTTACAGTGCTCATGGTCACACAACCCATGGTGACTGTGCTAAAGCTGGCGGTGTACATGGTTGGAGTTCCCATGGTGAAATTCCTCATGGTGGCACTGCCCATGATGATAGTGTTCATGGTGACAGTGTCCATGGTGACAGTGCCCATTGTGATAGTGCTCACGGTGATAGTGCCCTCAGTGACAGTTCTAATGGTGACAATTCCATGGTGACAGTGCCCATGATGACTATGCTCATGCTGGCTGTGTACATGCTTGGAGATCCCATGGTGAAATTCCTCATGGTGGCACTGCCCATGATAATAGTGCTCATGGTGAGAGTGCCCACGGTGACAGTGCTCATGGTGACAGTGCTCATGGTGACAGTGCCATTGGTGATAGTACCCATGGTAAAAGTGCTCATGGTGACATTGCCCATGGTGATATTGCTCACGGTGACACCGCCCATGGTGATAGTGCTCAAGGTGATAGTGCTCATGGTGACGGTTCCCATGGTTACAGTGCCCATGGTGACAGTGCTCATGCTGACAGTGCTCACGGTGACTATGCTCATGGTGACAGTGCTCACGGTGATAGTGCTCAAGGTGACAGTTAGCATGGTGACAGGGTTCATGTTGAAAGTGCCCATGGTGACACTGCTCATGGTGGCACTGCCCATGGTGACTGTGCTCATGCTGGCGGTGTACATGGTTGGAGTTCCGATGGTGAAATTCCTCATGGTAGCACTGCCCATGATGATAGTGCTCACGGTGAAAGTGTCCATGGTGACAGTGCCTATGGTGACAGTGCCCATTGTGATAGTGCTCATGGTGATAGTGCCCAAAGTGACAGTGCTCATTGTGACAGTTCCTATGGTGACAGTGCCCATGATGATAGTGCTCATGGTAAAAGTTCCCACTGTGATAGTGCTCACGGTGAAAGTGCTCACGGTGACAGTGCCCTTGGTGATAGTGCTCTTGGTGATAGTGCTCATGGTAATAGTGCACATGGTGACACTGCCCATGGTGACAGTGCCCATGGTGACACTGCCCATAGTAACATTTCCCATGGTGACAGTGCTCATGTTGACAGTGCCCATGGTGACAGTGACCATGGTGAGTGTGCCCATGGTGACAGTGCCCATGGTGACAGTGTCCATGGTGACAGTGCTCACCTTGACAGTGCCCTTGGTGATAGTACCCATGTTAATATTGCTCACGGTTACAGTGCCCATGGTGATAGTGCTCATGGTGATAGTGCTCATGGTGATAGTTCGCATGGTGACAGTGCCCATGTGGAAAGTCTCCATGAAGGCAGTGCTCATGGTGACACTGCCCATGGTGACTGTGCCCTTGCTGGCGGTGTACATGTTTGGAGTTCCCATGGTGAAATTCCTTATGGTGGCACTGCCCATGATGATAGTGTTCATCGTGACAATGTCCATGGTGACAGTGCCTATGGTGACAGTGCCCATTGTGATAGTGCTCACGGTGATAGTGCCCTCAGTGTCAGTTCTAATGGTGACAGTTCCCATGGTGATAGAGCCCATGATGACAGTGCTCATGGTGACAGTGCCCACGGTAACATTGCTCATGGTGACAGTGCTCACGGTGACAGTAACCTTGGTGATAGTACCCATGGTAATAGAGGTCACGGTGACAGTGCCCATTTTGATATTGCTCACGGTGACACTGCCCATGGTGATAGTGCTCACGGTGATAGTGCTCAGGGTGACAGTTCCCATGGTTACATTGCCCATGGTGACAGTGCTCATGGTGACAGTGCCTGTGGTGACTATGCTCATGGTGACATTGCTCACAGAGATACTGCTCATGGTGACAGTTCGCATGGCGACAGGGCCCATGTTAAAAGTGCCCATGGTGACAGTGCTCATGGTGGCACTGCCCATGGTGACTGTGCTCATGCTGGTGGTGTACATGGTTGGAGTTCCCATGGTGAAATTCCTTATTGTGGCAATGCCCATGATGATAGTGCTCATGGTGACAGTGCCCAAGGTGACAGTGCCCATGGTGACATTTCCCATCTTGACAGTGCGCATGGTGAGAGTTCCCATGGTGACAATGCTCATGTTGAAAATACCCAAGGTGACAGTGCTCATGGTGACAGTGTCCACGGTGACAATTCTCATGGTGACAGTGCTCACAGTGATAGTGCTCCTGGTGACAGTGCTCCCGCTGACAGTTCCCTTGGTGATAGTGCTCATGGTAATACTGCTGATGGTGATAGTGCTCATGGTGACGGTTCGCATGGTGAGACTGCCCATGTTGAAAGTGCCCATGGTTGCAGTGATCATGTTGACACTGCCCATTGTGACTGTGCTCATGCTGGCGGTGTACATAGTTGGAGTTCCCATGGTGAAATTCCTTATGGTGGCACTGCCCATGATGATAGTTTTCATGGTAACAGTGTCCATGTTGACAGTGCCTATGCTGCCAGTGCCCATTGTGATAGTGCTCACGGTGATAGTGTCCACAGAGACAGTGCTCATGGTGACAGTGCCCATGGTGACAGAGCTCACGGTGACAATGCCCTTGGTGATAGTACCCATGGTAATAGGGGTCACGGTGACAGTGCCCATGGTGATATTGCTCACGGTTGATACTGCCTATGGTGATAGTGCTCACGGTGATAGTGCTCATGGTAATAGTGCTCATGGTGACACTGCCCATGGTGAGAGTGCCCATGGTGACACTGCCGATAGTGACATTTCTCATGGTGACAGTGCTCATGGTGAGAGTTCCCATGGTGACAGTGCACATGGTGACAGTTCCCATGGTGACAGTGCTCACGGTGACTGTGCTCACTGTAGCAATGCCAATGGTAACATTGTTCATGGTGGCAGTGTCCACGGTGGCGGTTTCCAAGATGACAGTGCTCATGGTGACATTTCCCATGGTAACAGAGCTCATGATGACAGTGTCCATGGTGACAGTGCCCATGGTGACAGTGGCCATGTTGAAAGTGCCCATGATGAAACTGCCCATGGTGACAGTGCCCATAGTGATAGTGCCCATGGTGACATTTCCCATGGTGACAGTGCTAATGGAGAGAGTTCGCATGGTGACAGTGCCCATTATGACAGTGCTCATGGTGACCGCGCCCACAGTGACATTGTCCACGGTGAAAGTGCTCACGGTGACACTGCCCATGGTGATAGTGCTCACGGTGATAGTGCTCATGGTGACATTGTCCAAGGTTATAGTGCTCATGGTGACAGTGCTCATGGTGATAGCACTCATGGTGACAGTGCCCTTGGTGATAGTGCTCATGGTGATAGTGCTCATGTAGACATTTCCCATGGTGACAGTGCTCATGTTGACAGTCCCCATGGTGACTGTGCTCATGCTGGCGGTGTACATGGTTGGAGTTCCCATGGTGAAATTCCTTATGGTGGCACTGCCCATGATGATAGTGGTCATGGTGAAAGTGTCCATGGTGACAGCGCCCATGGTGACAGTGCCCATGGTGATATTTCCCATGGTGATAGTGCTCATGGTGAGAGTTCCCATGGTGACAGTGCTCATCTTGGCAGTTCCCATAGTGACCGTTCCCATGGTGACAGTTCCCATGGTGATAGGGCTCATGGTTACAGTGCTCATGGTGACAGTGTACACGGTGACACTGCCTGCAGTGACAGTGCTCATGGTGATAATGGTCATGCTTATAGTGCCCACGGTGACAGTAGTCATGGTGAAAGTGTTCACGGTGATAGTGCTCACGGTGACAGTGCCCTTAATGATAGTGCTCACGGTGATAGTGCTCGTTGTGACAGTTCCCATCATGACAGTGCCCATGGTGACAGTGCGCATGGTGACAGTGCCCTGGGTGATTGTGCCCATGGTGACAGTGTCCATGGTGACCGTTCTCATGGTGACAGTGCTCATGATGACAGTGCCCACAGTGGCAGTGCCAATGGTTACAGTGCTCATGGTGGAAGTGTCCGTGCCGGCAGTTCCTAAGATGACATTGCTCATGGTGACAGTTCCCCTGTTAATACAGCTCATGATGACAGTGTCCTTTGTGATAGTGCCCATGGTGACAGTGCCCATGGTGACACAGGCCCTGGTGACTGTGCTCATGCTGGCGGTGTACATGGTTGGAGTTCCCATGGTGAAATTACTCATGGTGGCACTGCTCATGATGATAGTGCTCATGGTGACAGTGTCCATGATGAGAGTGCCAACGGTTACAGTGCTCATGTTGACACTGCCCATGGTTACAGTGCACACAATGACAGTTCCCACGGTGACAGTGCTCACGGTGACAGTGCTAATGGTGATAGTGCCCATGGTAATAGTGCTCACCCTGAGAGTTCCCATGGTGATATTGCTCATGGTGACACTGCCAATGCTGTTAGTGCTCACGGTGATAGTGCTCATGGTGACAGATGCCATGCTGACAGTGCTCATGGTGAGAGTTCCCATGGTGACAGTACTCATGTTGACAGTTCCCATGGTGACAGTGTCCATGGTGACAGTGCACATGGTGACAGTTTCCATGGTGTCAGTGCTCATGTTGACAGAGCCCACGGTGACAGTGCTCATGGTGAGAGTTCCCATGGTGACAGTGCTCATCTTGAGAGTGCCCATGGTGACCGTTCTCATGGTGACAGTTCCAATGTTGATAGTGCTCACCGTAATAGTGCCCATGGTGACAGTTCCCATGGATTCAGTGCCCATGGTGACAGTGCTCATTGTGACAGTGCCCACGGTGATAGAGCTCATGGTGGCAATTCGCATGGTGACAGTGCTCATGGTGACAGTGCCCTTGGTGATATTACACATGGTAATAATGCTCACGGTGACAGTGCCCATGGTGATAGTGCTCATGGTGATACTGCTCATGGTAATAGTGCTCATGGTGAAACTGCCCAAGTTGACAGTGCCCATGGTGACACGGCCCAAAGTGACATTTCCCATGGTGACAGTGCTAATGTTGAGAATTCCCATGGTGATAGTGCACATGGTGTCAGTTCCCATGGTGACAGTGCTCACTGTGACAGTTCCAATGATTACATTGCTTATGGTGGCAGTTTCCATGGTGGCAGTTCCCAAGATGACAGTGCTCATGGTGACATTTCCCATGGTAACAGAGCTCATGATGACAGTGTCCATGGTGACAGTGGCCATGTTGAAAGTGTCCATGGTGACAGTGCTCATGGTGACACTGCCCATGGTGACTGTGCTCATTCTGGCGGTGTACATGGTTGGAGTTCCCATGGTGAAATTCCTCATGGTGGCACTGCCCATGATGATAGTGATCATGGTGACAGTTCCCATGGTGACAGTGCACACGGTGACATTGCCCACGGTGACAGTGCTCATGGTGAAAGTTCGCATGGTGACAGTGCCCATGGTGACAGTGCTCAAGGTGACACAGCCCATGGTGACTGTGCTAAAGCTGGTGGTGTACATGGTTGTAGTTCTCATGGTGAAATTCCTCATGGTGGCACTGCCCATGATGATAGTGCTCATGGTGACAGTGCCCATGGTGACATTTCTCATGGTGACAGTGCTCATGGTGAGAGTTCCCATGGTGACAGTGCTCATTTTGACAGTGCCCATGGTTACCGTTCCCATGGTGACACTTCCCATGGTGATAGGGCTCATGGTGACAGTGCACACGGTGACAGTGCCCATGGTGACAGTGCTCACGGTGATAGTGCTCATGGTGATACTGCCCATGGTAATAGTGCTCATGGTGACACTGCCCATGGTGATATTGCTCACGGTGACACTGCCCATGGTGATAGTGCTCACGGTGATAGTGCTCATGGTGACAGTTCCCATGGTTACAGTGCCCATGGTGACAGTGCTCCTGGTGACAGTGCCCACGGTGACAATGCTCATGGTGATAGTGCTCACGGTGACAGTTCGCATGGTGACAGGGCCCATGTTGAAAGTGCCCATGGTGACAGTGCTTATGGTGGCACTGCCCATGGTGAATGTGCTCATGCTGGCAGTGTACCTGGTTGGAGTTCCGATGGTGAAATTCCTCATGGTAGCACTGCCCATTATGATAGTGCTCATGGTGACAGTGTCCATGGTGACAGTGCCTATGGTGACAGTGCCCATTGTGATAGTGCTCATGGTGACAGTGCTCACGGTGACAGTGCCCTTGGTGATAGTGCTCATGGTGACAGTGCTCATGGGGACAGTGCACACGGTGACAGTGCCCACGGTGACAGTGCTCACGGTGATAGAGCTCATGGTGATATTGCCCATGGTAATAGTGCTCATGTTGACAGTGCCCATGGTGATATTGCTCATGGTGACACTGCCCATGGTGATAGTGCTGACGGTGATAGTGCTCATGGTGACAGTTCCCATGGTGACTGTGCCCATGGTGACAGTGCTCATGGTGACAGTACCGACGGTGACAGTGCTCATGGTGACAGTGCTCAGGGTGATAGTGCTCACGATGACAGTGGTCACGGTGACAGTTCCCTTGGTGATAGTGCTCACGGTGATAGTGCCCATGGTGACACTGCCCATGGTGATATTGCTCATGGTGACACTGCCCATGGTAATAGTGCTCATGGTGATAGTGTTCACATTGACAGTGCCTTTGGTGACAATTCTCATGGTGACACTGCCCATGGTGACAGTTCGCATGCTGACAGTGCCCATGTTGAAAGTTCCCATGGTGACAGTGTTCATGGTGATAATGCCCATGGTGACTTTGCTCATGCTGGCGGTGTACAGGGTTGGTGTTCCCATGTTGAAATTCCTCATGATGATAGTGTTGATGGTGACAGTGTCCATGTTGACAGTGCCAATGGTGACAGTGCTCATGGTGACACTGCCCATGGTGACATTTCGCAAGGTGACAGTGCCCATGTTGAAAGTGCCCATGGTGACAGTGACCATGGTGACACTTCCCATGTTGAAAGTGTTCATGGTGAGAGTGTCCATGATGAAAATGCCCATGGTGAGAGTGCCCATGGTGACAGTGTCTATGGTGATAGTGCTCATGGTGACAATGCCCATGGTGATATTGATCACGGTGACACTGCCCACGGTGATAGTGCTCATGGTGACATTTTCCATGGTGAGAGTGCTCATGTTGACATTGTCCATGGTGACCGTGCCCATGGTGACTATGCTCTTGCTAAGAATTCCCATGATGACATTACCCATGGTGACAGTACCCATGGCGACAGTGCCCATGGTGACAGTGCTCATGGTGACAGTGCTCACAGTGACAGTGCCCTTGGTGATAGTGCCCATGGTAATAGTGCTCACGGTGACAGTGCCCATGGTGACAGTTACCATGGTGACAGTGCCCACAGTGAAAGTGCTCATGGTGACATTACCCACGGTGACAGTACTCATGGTGAGAGTACGCATGGTGACAGTGCCCATGGTGACAGTGCTCATGGTGACACAGCCCATGGTGACTGTGCTAAAGCTGGCGGTGCATATGGTTGGAGTTCCCATGGTGAAATTCCTCATGGTGGCACTGCCCATGATGATAGTGCTCATGGTGACAGTGCCCATGGTGACATTTCCCATGGTGACAGTGCTCATGGTGAGAGTACTCACGGTGATAGTTCTCATGGTGACAGTGCCCGTGGTGATAGTGCCCATGGTGATAGTGCTCATGGTGATAGTGCTCATGGTGACAGTTCGCATGGTGACAGTGCCCACTTTGAAAGTGCCCATGGTGACAGTACCCATGGTGACTGTGCCCATGGTGACAGTGCCCATGGTGACAGTGCTCATTGTGAGAATTGCCATGGTGACAGTGCTAATGTTGACATTGCCCATGGTGACCGTTCCCATGGTGACAGTTCCCAAGGTGATAGTGCTCATGGTGACAGTGCTATTGGTGACAGTGCACTCGGTGAGAATGCCCACACTTACATTGCTCACGTTGATAGTGCTCATGGTGATAGTGCCAATTTTAATAGTGCTCATGGTGACCGTGCCCATGTTGATGTTGCTCAAGGTGACACTTCCCATGGTGATAGTGCTCACGGTGATAGTGCTAATGGTGACACTGCCCTTGGTGATAGTGCTCATGGTGATAGTGCTCATGGTAATAGTGCTCATGTTGACGCTGCCCATGGTGACAGTGCCCATGGTGACACTGCCCATAGTGACATTTCCCATGGTGACAGTGCTCATGGTGAGAGTTCCCATGGTGACAGTGCACATGTTGACAGTTCCGATGGTGACAGTGCTCACGGTGACAGTGCTCACTGTGGCAGTGCCAATGGTTACAGTGCTCATGGTGGCAGTGTCCATGGTGGCAGTTCCCAAGATGACAGTGCTCATGGTGACATTTCCCATGGTAACAGAACTCAGGATGACAGTGTCCATGGTGACAGTGCCCATGGTGAGAGTGGCCATGTTGAAATTGCCCATGGTGACAGTGCTCATGGTGACACTGCCCATGGGGACTGTGCTCATGCTGGCGTTGAACAAGGTTGAACAAGGTTGGAGTTCCCATGGTGAAAATCCTCATGGTGGCACTACCCATGATAATAGTGCTCATGGTGACAGTGTACATCGTGAGAGTGCCCATGGTAACAATGCTCATGGAGAAACTGCCCATGGTGACAGTGCCCAAGGTGATATTCCCATGGTGACAGTGCTCATTTTGACAGTGCACACGGTGACAGTGCCCACAGTGACAGTGCTCACGGTGATAGTGTTAATGGTAATATTGCTCATGGTGACACTGCCCATGGTTATAGTGCTCACGGTGATAGTGCTCATGGTGACAGTTCCCAAGGTGACAGTGCCCACGGTGATAGTGCTCATGGTGACATTGCCCACGGTGACAGTGCTCATGGTGAGAGTTTGCATGGTGACAGTGCCCATGGTTACAGTGCTCATGGTCACACAACCCATGGTGACTGTGCTAAAGCTGGCGGTGTACATGGTTGGAGTTCCCATGGTGAAATTCCTCATGGTGGCACTGCCCATGATGATAGTGTTCATGGTGACAGTGTCCATGGTGACAGTGCCCATTGTGATAGTGCTCACGGTGATAGTGCCCTCAGTGACAGTTCTAATGGTGACAATTCCATGGTGACAGTGCCCATGATGACTATGCTCATGCTGGCTGTGTACATGCTTGGAGATCCCATGGTGAAATTCCTCATGGTGGCACTGCCCATGATGATAGTGCTCATGGTGACAGTGCCCACGGTGACAGTGCTCATGGTGACAGTGCTCATGGTGACAGTGCCCTTGGTGATAGTACCCATGGTAAAAGTGCTCATGGTGACATTGCCCATGGTGATATTGCTCACGGTGACACCGCCCATGGTGATAGTGCTCAAGGTGATAGTGCTCATGGTGACGGTTCCCATGGTTACAGTGCCCATGGTGACAGTGCTCATGCTGACAGTGCTCACGGTGACTATGCTCATGGTGACAGTGCTCACGGTGATAGTGCTCAAGGTGACAGTTAGCATGGTGACAGGGTTCATGTTGAAAGTGCCCATGGTGACACTGCTCATGGTGGCACTGCCCATGGTGACTGTGCTCATGCTGGCGGTGTACATGGTTGGAGTTCCGATGGTGAAATTCCTCATGGTAGCACTGCCCATGATGATAGTGCTCACGGTGAAAGTGTCCATGGTGACAGTGCCTATGGTGACAGTGCCCATTGTGATAGTGCTCATGGTGATAGTGCCCAAAGTGACAGTGCTCATTGTGACAGTTCCTATGGTGACAGTGCCCATGATGATAGTGCTCATGGTAAAAGTTCCCACTGTGATAGTGCTCACGGTGAAAGTGCTCACGGTGACAGTGCCCTTGGTGATAGTGCTCTTGGTGATAGTGCTCATGGTAATAGTGCACATGGTGACACTGCCCATGGTGACAGTGCCCATGGTGACACTGCCCATAGTAACATTTCCCATGGTGACAGTGCTCATGTTGACAGTGCCCATGGTGACAGTGACCATGGTGAGTGTGCCCATGGTGACAGTGCCCATGGTGACAGTGTCCATGGTGACAGTGCTCACCTTGACAGTGCCCTTGGTGATAGTACCCATGTTAATATTGCTCACGGTTACAGTGCCCATGGTGATAGTGCTCATGGTGATAGTGCTCATGGTGATAGTTCGCATGGTGACAGTGCCCATGTGGAAAGTCTCCATGAAGGCAGTGCTCATGGTGACACTGCCCATGGTGACTGTGCCCTTGCTGGCGGTGTACATGTTTGGAGTTCCCATGGTGAAATTCCTTATGGTGGCACTGCCCATGATGATAGTGTTCATCGTGACAATGTCCATGGTGACAGTGCCTATGGTGACAGTGCCCATTGTGATAGTGCTCACGGTGATAGTGCCCTCAGTGTCAGTTCTAATGGTGACAGTTCCCATGGTGATAGAGCCCATGATGACAGTGCTCATGGTGACAGTGCCCACGGTAACATTGCTCATGGTGACAGTGCTCACGGTGACAGTAACCTTGGTGATAGTACCCATGGTAATAGAGGTCACGGTGACAGTGCCCATTTTGATATTGCTCACGGTGACACTGCCCATGGTGATAGTGCTCACGGTGATAGTGCTCAGGGTGACAGTTCCCATGGTTACATTGCCCATGGTGACAGTGCTCATGGTGACAGTGCCTGTGGTGACTATGCTCATGGTGACATTGCTCACAGAGATACTGCTCATGGTGACAGTTCGCATGGCGACAGGGCCCATGTTAAAAGTGCCCATGGTGACAGTGCTCATGGTGGCACTGCCCATGGTGACTGTGCTCATGCTGGTGGTGTACATGGTTGGAGTTCCCATGGTGAAATTCCTTATTGTGGCAATGCCCATGATGATAGTGCTCATGGTGACAGTGCCCAAGGTGACAGTGCCCATGGTGACATTTCCCATCTTGACAGTGCGCATGGTGAGAGTTCCCATGGTGACAATGCTCATGTTGAAAATACCCAAGGTGACAGTGCTCATGGTGACAGTGTCCACGGTGACAATTCTCATGGTGACAGTGCTCACAGTGATAGTGCTCCTGGTGACAGTGCTCCCGCTGACAGTTCCCTTGGTGATAGTGCTCATGGTAATACTGCTGATGGTGATAGTGCTCATGGTGACGGTTCGCATGGTGAGACTGCCCATGTTGAAAGTGCCCATGGTTGCAGTGATCATGTTGACACTGCCCATTGTGACTGTGCTCATGCTGGCGGTGTACATAGTTGGAGTTCCCATGGTGAAATTCCTTATGGTGGCACTGCCCATGATGATAGTTTTCATGGTAACAGTGTCCATGTTGACAGTGCCTATGCTGCCAGTGCCCATTGTGATAGTGCTCACGGTGATAGTGTCCACAGAGACAGTGCTCATGGTGACAGTGCCCATGGTGACAGAGCTCACGGTGACAATGCCCTTGGTGATAGTACCCATGGTAATAGGGGTCACGGTGACAGTGCCCATGGTGATATTGCTCACGGTTGATACTGCCTATGGTGATAGTGCTCACGGTGATAGTGCTCATGGTAATAGTGCTCATGGTGACACTGCCCATGGTGAGAGTGCCCATGGTGACACTGCCGATAGTGACATTTCTCATGGTGACAGTGCTCATGGTGAGAGTTCCCATGGTGACAGTGCACATGGTGACAGTTCCCATGGTGACAGTGCTCACGGTGACTGTGCTCACTGTAGCAATGCCAATGGTAACATTGTTCATGGTGGCAGTGTCCACGGTGGCGGTTTCCAAGATGACAGTGCTCATGGTGACATTTCCCATGGTAACAGAGCTCATGATGACAGTGTCCATGGTGACAGTGCCCATGGTGACAGTGGCCATGTTGAAAGTGCCCATGATGAAACTGCCCATGGTGACAGTGCCCATAGTGATAGTGCCCATGGTGACATTTCCCATGGTGACAGTGCTAATGGAGAGAGTTCGCATGGTGACAGTGCCCATTATGACAGTGCTCATGGTGACCGCGCCCACAGTGACATTGTCCACGGTGAAAGTGCTCACGGTGACACTGCCCATGGTGATAGTGCTCACGGTGATAGTGCTCATGGTGACATTGTCCAAGGTTATAGTGCTCATGGTGACAGTGCTCATGGTGATAGCACTCATGGTGACAGTGCCCTTGGTGATAGTGCTCATGGTGATAGTGCTCATGTAGACATTTCCCATGGTGACAGTGCTCATGTTGACAGTCCCCATGGTGACTGTGCTCATGCTGGCGGTGTACATGGTTGGAGTTCCCATGGTGAAATTCCTTATGGTGGCACTGCCCATGATGATAGTGGTCATGGTGAAAGTGTCCATGGTGACAGCGCCCATGGTGACAGTGCCCATGGTGATATTTCCCATGGTGATAGTGCTCATGGTGAGAGTTCCCATGGTGACAGTGCTCATCTTGGCAGTTCCCATAGTGACCGTTCCCATGGTGACAGTTCCCATGGTGATAGGGCTCATGGTTACAGTGCTCATGGTGACAGTGTACACGGTGACACTGCCTGCAGTGACAGTGCTCATGGTGATAATGGTCATGCTTATAGTGCCCACGGTGACAGTAGTCATGGTGAAAGTGTTCACGGTGATAGTGCTCACGGTGACAGTGCCCTTAATGATAGTGCTCACGGTGATAGTGCTCGTTGTGACAGTTCCCATCATGACAGTGCCCATGGTGACAGTGCACATGGTGACAGTGCCCTGGGTGATTGTGCCCATGGTGACAGTGTCCATGGTGACCGTTCTCATGGTGACAGTGCTCATGATGACAGTGCCCACAGTGGCAGTGCCAATGGTTACAGTGCTCATGGTGGAAGTGTCCGTGCCGGCAGTTCCTAAGATGACATTGCTCATGGTGACAGTTCCCCTGTTAATACAGCTCATGATGACAGTGTCCTTTGTGATAGTGCCCATGGTGACAGTGCCCATGGTGACACAGGCCCTGGTGACTGTGCTCATGCTGGCGGTGTACATGGTTGGAGTTCCCATGGTGAAATTACTCATGGTGGCACTGCTCATGATGATAGTGCTCATGGTGACAGTGTCCATGATGAGAGTGCCAACGGTTACAGTGCTCATGTTGACACTGCCCATGGTTACAGTGCACACAATGACAGTTCCCACGGTGACAGTGCTCACGGTGACAGTGCTAATGGTGATAGTGCCCATGGTAATAGTGCTCACCCTGAGAGTTCCCATGGTGATATTGCTCATGGTGACACTGCCAATGCTGTTAGTGCTCACGGTGATAGTGCTCATGGTGACAGATGCCATGCTGACAGTGCTCATGGTGAGAGTTCCCATGGTGACAGTACTCATGTTGACAGTTCCCATGGTGACAGTGTCCATGGTGACAGTGCACATGGTGACAGTTTCCATGGTGTCAGTGCTCATGTTGACAGAGCCCACGGTGACAGTGCTCATGGTGAGAGTTCCCATGGTGACAGTGCTCATCTTGAGAGTGCCCATGGTGACCGTTCTCATGGTGACAGTTCCAATGTTGATAGTGCTCACCGTAATAGTGCCCATGGTGACAGTTCCCATGGATTCAGTGCCCATGGTGACAGTGCTCATTGTGACAGTGCCCACGGTGATAGAGCTCATGGTGGCAATTCGCATGGTGACAGTGCTCATGGTGACAGTGCCCTTGGTGATATTACACATGGTAATAATGCTCACGGTGACAGTGCCCATGGTGATAGTGCTCATGGTGATACTGCTCATGGTAATAGTGCTCATGGTGAAACTGCCCAAGTTGACAGTGCCCATGGTGACACGGCCCAAAGTGACATTTCCCATGGTGACAGTGCTAATGTTGAGAATTCCCATGGTGATAGTGCACATGGTGTCAGTTCCCATGGTGACAGTGCTCACTGTGACAGTTCCAATGATTACATTGCTTATGGTGGCAGTTTCCATGGTGGCAGTTCCCAAGATGACAGTGCTCATGGTGACATTTCCCATGGTAACAGAGCTCATGATGACAGTGTCCATGGTGACAGTGGCCATGTTGAAAGTGTCCATGGTGACAGTGCTCATGGTGACACTGCCCATGGTGACTGTGCTCATTCTGGCGGTGTACATGGTTGGAGTTCCCATGGTGAAATTCCTCATGGTGGCACTGCCCATGATGATAGTGATCATGGTGACAGTTCCCATGGTGACAGTGCACACGGTGACATTGCCCACGGTGACAGTGCTCATGGTGAAAGTTCGCATGGTGACAGTGCCCATGGTGACAGTGCTCAAGGTGACACAGCCCATGGTGACTGTGCTAAAGCTGGTGGTGTACATGGTTGTAGTTCTCATGGTGAAATTCCTCATGGTGGCACTGCCCATGATGATAGTGCTCATGGTGACAGTGCCCATGGTGACATTTCTCATGGTGACAGTGCTCATGGTGAGAGTTCCCATGGTGACAGTGCTCATTTTGACAGTGCCCATGGTTACCGTTCCCATGGTGACACTTCCCATGGTGATAGGGCTCATGGTGACAGTGCACACGGTGACAGTGCCCATGGTGACAGTGCTCACGGTGATAGTGCTCATGGTGATACTGCCCATGGTAATAGTGCTCATGGTGACACTGCCCATGGTGATATTGCTCACGGTGACACTGCCCATGGTGATAGTGCTCACGGTGATAGTGCTCATGGTGACAGTTCCCATGGTTACAGTGCCCATGGTGACAGTGCTCCTGGTGACAGTGCCCACGGTGACAATGCTCATGGTGATAGTGCTCACGGTGACAGTTCGCATGGTGACAGGGCCCATGTTGAAAGTGCCCATGGTGACAGTGCTTATGGTGGCACTGCCCATGGTGAATGTGCTCATGCTGGCAGTGTACCTGGTTGGAGTTCCGATGGTGAAATTCCTCATGGTAGCACTGCCCATTATGATAGTGCTCATGGTGACAGTGTCCATGGTGACAGTGCCTATGGTGACAGTGCCCATTGTGATAGTGCTCATGGTGACAGTGCTCACGGTGACAGTGCCCTTGGTGATAGTGCTCATGGTGACAGTGCTCATGGGGACAGTGCACACGGTGACAGTGCCCACGGTGACAGTGCTCACGGTGATAGAGCTCATGGTGATATTGCCCATGGTAATAGTGCTCATGTTGACAGTGCCCATGGTGATATTGCTCATGGTGACACTGCCCATGGTGATAGTGCTGACGGTGATAGTGCTCATGGTGACAGTTCCCATGGTGACTGTGCCCATGGTGACAGTGCTCATGGTGACAGTACCGACGGTGACAGTGCTCATGGTGACAGTGCTCAGGGTGATAGTGCTCACGATGACAGTGGTCACGGTGACAGTTCCCTTGGTGATAGTGCTCACGGTGATAGTGCCCATGGTGACACTGCCCATGGTGATATTGCTCATGGTGACACTGCCCATGGTAATAGTGCTCATGGTGATAGTGTTCACATTGACAGTGCCTTTGGTGACAATTCTCATGGTGACACTGCCCATGGTGACAGTTCGCATGCTGACAGTGCCCATGTTGAAAGTTCCCATGGTGACAGTGTTCATGGTGATAATGCCCATGGTGACTTTGCTCATGCTGGCGGTGTACAGGGTTGGTGTTCCCATGTTGAAATTCCTCATGATGATAGTGTTGATGGTGACAGTGTCCATGTTGACAGTGCCAATGGTGACAGTGCTCATGGTGACACTGCCCATGGTGACATTTCGCAAGGTGACAGTGCCCATGTTGAAAGTGCCCATGGTGACAGTGACCATGGTGACACTTCCCATGTTGAAAGTGTTCATGGTGAGAGTGTCCATGATGAAAATGCCCATGGTGAGAGTGCCCATGGTGACAGTGTCTATGGTGATAGTGCTCATGGTGACAATGCCCATGGTGATATTGATCACGGTGACACTGCCCACGGTGATAGTGCTCATGGTGACATTTTCCATGGTGAGAGTGCTCATGTTGACATTGTCCATGGTGACCGTGCCCATGGTGACTATGCTCTTGCTAAGAATTCCCATGATGACATTACCCATGGTGACAGTACCCATGGCGACAGTGCCCATGGTGACAGTGCTCATGGTGACAGTGCTCACAGTGACAGTGCCCTTGGTGATAGTGCCCATGGTAATAGTGCTCACGGTGACAGTGCCCATGGTGACAGTTACCATGGTGACAGTGCCCACAGTGAAAGTGCTCATGGTGACATTACCCACGGTGACAGTACTCATGGTGAGAGTACGCATGGTGACAGTGCCCATGGTGACAGTGCTCATGGTGACACAGCCCATGGTGACTGTGCTAAAGCTGGCGGTGCATATGGTTGGAGTTCCCATGGTGAAATTCCTCATGGTGGCACTGCCCATGATGATAGTGCTCATGGTGACAGTGCCCATGGTGACATTTCCCATGGTGACAGTGCTCATGGTGAGAGTACTCACGGTGATAGTTCTCATGGTGACAGTGCCCGTGGTGATAGTGCCCATGGTGATAGTGCTCATGGTGATAGTGCTCATGGTGACAGTTCGCATGGTGACAGTGCCCACTTTGAAAGTGCCCATGGTGACAGTACCCATGGTGACTGTGCCCATGGTGACAGTGCCCATGGTGACAGTGCTCATTGTGAGAATTGCCATGGTGACAGTGCTAATGTTGACATTGCCCATGGTGACCGTTCCCATGGTGACAGTTCCCAAGGTGATAGTGCTCATGGTGACAGTGCTATTGGTGACAGTGCACTCGGTGAGAATGCCCACACTTACATTGCTCACGTTGATAGTGCTCATGGTGATAGTGCCAATTTTAATAGTGCTCATGGTGACCGTGCCCATGTTGATGTTGCTCAAGGTGACACTTCCCATGGTGATAGTGCTCACGGTGATAGTGCTAATGGTGACACTGCCCTTGGTGATAGTGCTCATGGTGATAGTGCTCATGGTAATAGTGCTCATGTTGACGCTGCCCATGGTGACAGTGCCCATGGTGACACTGCCCATAGTGACATTTCCCATGGTGACAGTGCTCATGGTGAGAGTTCCCATGGTGACAGTGCACATGTTGACAGTTCCGATGGTGACAGTGCTCACGGTGACAGTGCTCACTGTGGCAGTGCCAATGGTTACAGTGCTCATGGTGGCAGTGTCCATGGTGGCAGTTCCCAAGATGACAGTGCTCATGGTGACATTTCCCATGGTAACAGAACTCAGGATGACAGTGTCCATGGTGACAGTGCCCATGGTGAGAGTGGCCATGTTGAAATTGCCCATGGTGACAGTGCTCATGGTGACACTGCCCATGGGGACTGTGCTCATGCTGGCGTTGAACAAGGTTGAACAAGGTTGGAGTTCCCATGGTGAAAATCCTCATGGTGGCACTACCCATGATAATAGTGCTCATGGTGACAGTGTACATCGTGAGAGTGCCCATGGTAACAATGCTCATGGAGAAACTGCCCATGGTGACAGTGCCCAAGGTGATATTCCCATGGTGACAGTGCTCATTTTGACAGTGCACACGGTGACAGTGCCCACAGTGACAGTGCTCACGGTGATAGTGTTAATGGTAATATTGCTCATGGTGACACTGCCCATGGTTATAGTGCTCACGGTGATAGTGCTCATGGTGACAGTTCCCAAGGTGACAGTGCCCACGGTGATAGTGCTCATGGTGACATTGCCCACGGTGACAGTGCTCATGGTGAGAGTTTGCATGGTGACAGTGCCCATGGTTACAGTGCTCATGGTCACACAACCCATGGTGACTGTGCTAAAGCTGGCGGTGTACATGGTTGGAGTTCCCATGGTGAAATTCCTCATGGTGGCACTGCCCATGATGATAGTGTTCATGGTGACAGTGTCCATGGTGACAGTGCCCATTGTGATAGTGCTCACGGTGATAGTGCCCTCAGTGACAGTTCTAATGGTGACAATTCCATGGTGACAGTGCCCATGATGACTATGCTCATGCTGGCTGTGTACATGCTTGGAGATCCCATGGTGAAATTCCTCATGGTGGCACTGCCCATGATGATAGTGCTCATGGTGACAGTGCCCACGGTGACAGTGCTCATGGTGACAGTGCTCATGGTGACAGTGCCCTTGGTGATAGTACCCATGGTAAAAGTGCTCATGGTGACATTGCCCATGGTGATATTGCTCACGGTGACACCGCCCATGGTGATAGTGCTCAAGGTGATAGTGCTCATGGTGACGGTTCCCATGGTTACAGTGCCCATGGTGACAGTGCTCATGCTGACAGTGCTCACGGTGACTATGCTCATGGTGACAGTGCTCACGGTGATAGTGCTCAAGGTGACAGTTAGCATGGTGACAGGGCTCATGTTGAAAGTGCCCATGGTGACACTGCTCATGGTGGCACTGCCCATGGTGACTGTGCTCATGCTGGCGGTGTACATGGTTGGAGTTCCGATGGTGAAATTCCTCATGGTAGCACTGCCCATGATGATAGTGCTCACGGTGAAAGTGTCCATGGTGACAGTGCCTATGGTGACAGTGCCCATTGTGATAGTGCTCATGGTGATAGTGCCCAAAGTGACAGTGCTCATTGTGACAGTTCCTATGGTGACAGTGCCCATGATGATAGTGCTCATGGTAAAAGTTCCCACTGTGATAGTGCTCACGGTGAAAGTGCTCACGGTGACAGTGCCCTTGGTGATAGTGCTCTTGGTGATAGTGCTCATGGTAATAGTGCACATGGTGACACTGCCCATGGTGACAGTGCCCATGGTGACACTGCCCATAGTAACATTTCCCATGGTGACAGTGCTCATGTTGACAGTGCCCATGGTGACAGTGACCATGGTGAGTGTGCCCATGGTGACAGTGCCCATGGTGACAGTGTCCATGGTGACAGTGCTCACCTTGACAGTGCCCTTGGTGATAGTACCCATGTTAATATTGCTCACGGTTACAGTGCCCATGGTGATAGTGCTCATGGTGATAGTGCTCATGGTGACAGTTCGCATGGTGACAGTGCCCATGTGGAAAGTCTCCATGAAGGCAGTGCTCATGGTGACACTGCCCATGGTGACTGTGCCCTTGCTGGCGGTGTACATGTTTGGAGTTCCCATGGTGAAATTCCTTATGGTGGCACTGCCCATGATGATAGTGTTCATCGTGACAATGTCCATGGTGACAGTGCCTATGGTGACAGTGCCCATTGTGATAGTGCTCACGGTGATAGTGCCCTCAGTGTCAGTTCTAATGGTGACAGTTCCCATGGTGATAGAGCCCATGATGACAGTGCTCATGGTGACAGTGCCCACGGTAACATTGCTCATGGTGACAGTGCTCACGGTGACAGTAACCTTGGTGATAGTACCCATGGTAATAGAGGTCACGGTGACAGTGCCCATTTTGATATTGCTCACGGTGACACTGCCCATGGTGATAGTGCTCACGGTGATAGTGCTCAGGGTGACAGTTCCCATGGTTACATTGCCCATGGTGACAGTGCTCATGGTGACAGTGCCCGTGGTGACTATGCTCATGGTGACATTGCTCACAGAGATACTGCTCATGGTGACAGTTCGCATGGCGACAGGGCCCATGTTAAAAGTGCCCATGGTGACAGTGCTCATGGTGGCACTGCCCATGGTGACTGTGCTCATGCTGGTGGTGTACATGGTTGGAGTTCCCATGGTGAAATTCCTTATTGTGGCAATGCCCATGATGATAGTGCTCATGGTGACAGTGCCCAAGGTGACAGTGCCCATGGTGACATTTCCCATCTTGACAGTGCGCATGGTGAGAGTTCCCATGGTGACAATGCTCATGTTGAAAATACCCAAGGTGACAGTGCTCATGGTGACAGTGTCCACGGTGACAATTCTCATGGTGACAGTGCTCACAGTGATAGTGCTCCTGGTGACAGTGCTCCCGCTGACAGTTCCCTTGGTGATAGTGCTCATGGTAATACTGCTGATGGTGATAGTGCTCATGGTGACGGTTCGCATGGTGAGACTGCCCATGTTGAAAGTGCCCATGGTTGCAGTGATCATGTTGACACTGCCCATTGTGACTGTGCTCATGCTGGCGGTGTACATAGTTGGAGTTCCCATGGTGAAATTCCTTATGGTGGCACTGCCCATGATGATAGTTTTCATGGTAACAGTGTCCATGTTGACAGTGCCTATGCTGCCAGTGCCCATTGTGATAGTGCTCACGGTGATAGTGTCCACAGAGACAGTGCTCATGGTGACAGTGCCCATGGTGACAGAGCTCACGGTGACAATGCCCTTGGTGATAGTACCCATGGTAATAGGGGTCACGGTGACAGTGCCCATGGTGATATTGCTCACGGTTGATACTGCCTATGGTGATAGTGCTCACGGTGATAGTGCTCATGGTAATAGTGCTCATGGTGACACTGCCCATGGTGAGAGTGCCCATGGTGACACTGCCGATAGTGACATTTCTCATGGTGACAGTGCACATGGTGACAGTTCCCATGGTGACAGTGCTCACGGTGACCGTGCTCACTGTGGCAATGCCAATGGTAACATTGTTCATGGTGGCAGTGTCCACGGTGGCGGTTTCCAAGATGACAGTGCTCATGGTGACATTTCCCATGGTAACAGAGCTCATGATGACAGTGTCCATGGTGACAGTGCCCATGGTGACAGTGGCCATGTTGAAAGTGCCCATGATGAAACTGCCCATGGTGACAGTGCCCATAGTGATAGTGCCCATGGTGACATTTCCCATGGTGACAGTGCTAATGGAGAGAGTTCGCATGGTGACAGTGCCCATTATGACAGTGCTCATGGTGACCGCGCCCACAGTGACATTGTCCACGGTGAAAGTGCTCAGGGTGACACTGCCCATGGTGATAGTGCTCACGGTGATAGTGCTCATGGTGACATTGTCCAAGGTTATAGTGCTCATGGTGACAGTGCTCATGGTGATAGCACTCATGGTGACAGTGCCCTTGGTGATAGTGCTCATGGTGATAGTGCTCATGTAGACATTTCCCATGGTGACAGTGCCCATTGTGATAGTGCTCATGGTGATAGTGCCCAAAGTGAAAGTGCTCATTGTGACAGTTCCTATGGTGACAGTGCCCATGATGATAGTGCTCATGGTGACAGTGCCCATGGTGACATTTCCCATGGTGACAGTGCTCATGGTGAGAGTACTCACGGTGATAGTTCTCATGGTGACAGTGCCCGTGGTGATAGTGCCCATGGTGATAGTGCTCATGGTGATAGTGCTCATGGTGACAGTTCGCATGGTGACAGTGCCCACTTTGAAAGTGCCCATGGTGACAGTACCCATGGTGACTGTGCCCATGGTGACAGTGCCCATGGTGACAGTGCTCATTGTGAGAATTGCCATGGTGACAGTGCTAATGTTGACATTGCCCATGGTGACCGTTCCCATGGTGACAGTTCCCAAGGTGATAGTGCTCATGGTGACAGTGCTATTGGTGACAGTGCACTCGGTGAGAATGCCCACACTTACATTGCTCACGTTGATAGTGCTCATGGTGATAGTGCCAATTTTAATAGTGCTCATGGTGACCGTGCCCATGTTGATGTTGCTCAAGGTGACACTTCCCATGGTGATAGTGCTCACGGTGATAGTGCTAATGGTGACACTGCCCTTGGTGATAGTGCTCATGGTGATAGTGCTCATGGTAATAGTGCTCATGTTGACGCTGCCCATGGTGACAGTGCCCATGGTGACACTGCCCATAGTGACATTTCCCATGGTGACAGTGCTCATGGTGAGAGTTCCCATGGTGACAGTGCACATGTTGACAGTTCCGATGGTGACAGTGCTCACGGTGACAGTGCTCACTGTGGCAGTGCCAATGGTTACAGTGCTCATGGTGGCAGTGTCCATGGTGGCAGTTCCCAAGATGACAGTGCTCATGGTGACATTTCCCATGGTAACAGAACTCAGGATGACAGTGTCCATGGTGACAGTGCCCATGGTGAGAGTGGCCATGTTGAAATTGCCCATGGTGACAGTGCTCATGGTGACACTGCCCATGGGGACTGTGCTCATGCTGGCGTTGAACAAGGTTGAACAAGGTTGGAGTTCCCATGGTGAAAATCCTCATGGTGGCACTACCCATGATAATAGTGCTCATGGTGACAGTGTACATCGTGAGAGTGCCCATGGTAACAATGCTCATGGAGAAACTGCCCATGGTGACAGTGCCCAAGGTGATATTCCCATGGTGACAGTGCTCATTTTGACAGTGCACACGGTGACAGTGCCCACAGTGACAGTGCTCACGGTGATAGTGTTAATGGTAATATTGCTCATGGTGACACTGCCCATGGTTATAGTGCTCACGGTGATAGTGCTCATGGTGACAGTTCCCAAGGTGACAGTGCCCACGGTGATAGTGCTCATGGTGACATTGCCCACGGTGACAGTGCTCATGGTGAGAGTTTGCATGGTGACAGTGCCCATGGTTACAGTGCTCATGGTCACACAACCCATGGTGACTGTGCTAAAGCTGGCGGTGTACATGGTTGGAGTTCCCATGGTGAAATTCCTCATGGTGGCACTGCCCATGATGATAGTGTTCATGGTGACAGTGTCCATGGTGACAGTGCCCATTGTGATAGTGCTCACGGTGATAGTGCCCTCAGTGACAGTTCTAATGGTGACAATTCCATGGTGACAGTGCCCATGATGACTATGCTCATGCTGGCTGTGTACATGCTTGGAGATCCCATGGTGAAATTCCTCATGGTGGCACTGCCCATGATGATAGTGCTCATGGTGACAGTGCCCACGGTGACAGTGCTCATGGTGACAGTGCTCATGGTGACAGTGCCATTGGTGATAGTACCCATGGTAAAAGTGCTCATGGTGACATTGCCCATGGTGATATTGCTCACGGTGACACCGCCCATGGTGATAGTGCTCAAGGTGATAGTGCTCATGGTGACGGTTCCCATGGTTACAGTGCCCATGGTGACAGTGCTCATGCTGACAGTGCTCACGGTGACTATGCTCATGGTGACAGTGCTCACGGTGATAGTGCTCAAGGTGACAGTTAGCATGGTGACAGGGCTCATGTTGAAAGTGCCCATGGTGACACTGCTCATGGTGGCACTGCCCATGGTGACTGTGCTCATGCTGGCGGTGTACATGGTTGGAGTTCCGATGGTGAAATTCCTCATGGTAGCACTGCCCATGATGATAGTGCTCACGGTGAAAGTGTCCATGGTGACAGTGCCTATGGTGACAGTGCCCATTGTGATAGTGCTCATGGTGATAGTGCCCAAAGTGACAGTGCTCATTGTGACAGTTCCTATGGTGACAGTGCCCATGATGATAGTGCTCATGGTAAAAGTTCCCACTGTGATAGTGCTCACGGTGAAAGTGCTCACGGTGACAGTGCCCTTGGTGATAGTGCTCTTGGTGATAGTGCTCATGGTAATAGTGCACATGGTGACACTGCCCATGGTGACAGTGCCCATGGTGACACTGCCCATAGTAACATTTCCCATGGTGACAGTGCTCATGTTGACAGTGCCCATGGTGACAGTGACCATGGTGAGTGTGCCCATGGTGACAGTGCCCATGGTGACAGTGTCCATGGTGACAGTGCTCACCTTGACAGTGCCCTTGGTGATAGTACCCATGTTAATATTGCTCACGGTTACAGTGCCCATGGTGATAGTGCTCATGGTGATAGTGCTCATGGTGATAGTTCGCATGGTGACAGTGCCCATGTGGAAAGTCTCCATGAAGGCAGTGCTCATGGTGACACTGCCCATGGTGACTGTGCCCTTGCTGGCGGTGTACATGTTTGGAGTTCCCATGGTGAAATTCCTTATGGTGGCACTGCCCATGATGATAGTGTTCATCGTGACAATGTCCATGGTGACAGTGCCTATGGTGACAGTGCCCATTGTGATAGTGCTCACGGTGATAGTGCCCTCAGTGTCAGTTCTAATGGTGACAGTTCCCATGGTGATAGAGCCCATGATGACAGTGCTCATGGTGACAGTGCCCACGGTAACATTGCTCATGGTGACAGTGCTCACGGTGACAGTAACCTTGGTGATAGTACCCATGGTAATAGAGGTCACGGTGACAGTGCCCATTTTGATATTGCTCACGGTGACACTGCCCATGGTGATAGTGCTCACGGTGATAGTGCTCAGGGTGACAGTTCCCATGGTTACATTGCCCATGGTGACAGTGCTCATGGTGACAGTGCCTGTGGTGACTATGCTCATGGTGACATTGCTCACAGAGATACTGCTCATGGTGACAGTTCGCATGGCGACAGGGCCCATGTTAAAAGTGCCCATGGTGACAGTGCTCATGGTGGCACTGCCCATGGTGACTGTGCTCATGCTGGTGGTGTACATGGTTGGAGTTCCCATGGTGAAATTCCTTATTGTGGCAATGCCCATGATGATAGTGCTCATGGTGACAGTGCCCAAGGTGACAGTGCCCATGGTGACATTTCCCATCTTGACAGTGCGCATGGTGAGAGTTCCCATGGTGACAATGCTCATGTTGAAAATACCCAAGGTGACAGTGCTCATGGTGACAGTGTCCACGGTGACAATTCTCATGGTGACAGTGCTCACAGTGATAGTGCTCCTGGTGACAGTGCTCCCGCTGACAGTTCCCTTGGTGATAGTGCTCATGGTAATACTGCTGATGGTGATAGTGCTCATGGTGACGGTTCGCATGGTGAGACTGCCCATGTTGAAAGTGCCCATGGTTGCAGTGATCATGTTGACACTGCCCATTGTGACTGTGCTCATGCTGGCGGTGTACATAGTTGGAGTTCCCATGGTGAAATTCCTTATGGTGGCACTGCCCATGATGATAGTTTTCATGGTAACAGTGTCCATGTTGACAGTGCCTATGCTGCCAGTGCCCATTGTGATAGTGCTCACGGTGATAGTGTCCACAGAGACAGTGCTCATGGTGACAGTGCCCATGGTGACAGAGCTCACGGTGACAATGCCCTTGGTGATAGTACCCATGGTAATAGGGGTCACGGTGACAGTGCCCATGGTGATATTGCTCACGGTTGATACTGCCTATGGTGATAGTGCTCACGGTGATAGTGCTCATGGTAATAGTGCTCATGGTGACACTGCCCATGGTGAGAGTGCCCATGGTGACACTGCCGATAGTGACATTTCTCATGGTGACAGTGCTCATGGTGAGAGTTCCCATGGTGACAGTGCACATGGTGACAGTTCCCATGGTGACAGTGCTCACGGTGACTGTGCTCACTGTAGCAATGCCAATGGTAACATTGTTCATGGTGGCAGTGTCCACGGTGGCGGTTTCCAAGATGACAGTGCTCATGGTGACATTTCCCATGGTAACAGAGCTCATGATGACAGTGTCCATGGTGACAGTGCCCATGGTGACAGTGGCCATGTTGAAAGTGCCCATGATGAAACTGCCCATGGTGACAGTGCCCATAGTGATAGTGCCCATGGTGACATTTCCCATGGTGACAGTGCTAATGGAGAGAGTTCGCATGGTGACAGTGCCCATTATGACAGTGCTCATGGTGACCGCGCCCACAGTGACATTGTCCACGGTGAAAGTGCTCACGGTGACACTGCCCATGGTGATAGTGCTCACGGTGATAGTGCTCATGGTGACATTGTCCAAGGTTATAGTGCTCATGGTGACAGTGCTCATGGTGATAGCACTCATGGTGACAGTGCCCTTGGTGATAGTGCTCATGGTGATAGTGCTCATGTAGACATTTCCCATGGTGACAGTGCTCATGTTGACAGTCCCCATGGTGACTGTGCTCATGCTGGCGGTGTACATGGTTGGAGTTCCCATGGTGAAATTCCTTATGGTGGCACTGCCCATGATGATAGTGGTCATGGTGAAAGTGTCCATGGTGACAGCGCCCATGGTGACAGTGCCCATGGTGATATTTCCCATGGTGATAGTGCTCATGGTGAGAGTTCCCATGGTGACAGTGCTCATCTTGGCAGTTCCCATAGTGACCGTTCCCATGGTGACAGTTCCCATGGTGATAGGGCTCATGGTTACAGTGCTCATGGTGACAGTGTACATGGTGACACTGCCTGCAGTGACAGTGCTCATGGTGATAATGGTCATGCTTATAGTGCCCACGGTGACAGTAGTCATGGTGAAAGTGTTCACGGTGATAGTGCTCACGGTGACAGTGCCCTTAATGATAGTGCTCACGGTGATAGTGCTCGTTGTGACAGTTCCCATCATGACAGTGCCCATGGTGACAGTGCACATGGTGACAGTGCCCTGGGTGATTGTGCCCATGGTGACAGTGTCCATGGTGACCGTTCTCATGGTGACAGTGCTCATGATGACAGTGCCCACAGTGGCAGTGCCAATGGTTACAGTGCTCATGGTGGAAGTGTCCGTGCCGGCAGTTCCTAAGATGACATTGCTCATGGTGACAGTTCCCCTGTTAATACAGCTCATGATGACAGTGTCCTTTGTGATAGTGCCCATGGTGACAGTGCCCATGGTGACACAGGCCCTGGTGACTGTGCTCATGCTGGCGGTGTACATGGTTGGAGTTCCCATGGTGAAATTACTCATGGTGGCACTGCTCATGATGATAGTGCTCATGGTGACAGTGTCCATGATGAGAGTGCCAACGGTTACAGTGCTCATGTTGACACTGCCCATGGTTACAGTGCACACAATGACAGTTCCCACGGTGACAGTGCTCACGGTGACAGTGCTAATGGTGATAGTGCCCATGGTAATAGTGCTCACCCTGAGAGTTCCCATGGTGATATTGCTCATGGTGACACTGCCAATGCTGTTAGTGCTCACGGTGATAGTGCTCATGGTGACAGATGCCATGCTGACAGTGCTCATGGTGAGAGTTCCCATGGTGACAGTACTCATGTTGACAGTTCCCATGGTGACAGTGTCCATGGTGACAGTGCACATGGTGACAGTTTCCATGGTGTCAGTGCTCATGTTGACAGAGCCCACGGTGACAGTGCTCATGGTGAGAGTTCCCATGGTGACAGTGCTCATCTTGAGAGTGCCCATGGTGACCGTTCTCATGGTGACAGTTCCAATGTTGATAGTGCTCACCGTAATAGTGCCCATGGTGACAGTTCCCATGGATTCAGTGCCCATGGTGACAGTGCTCATTGTGACAGTGCCCACGGTGATAGAGCTCATGGTGGCAATTCGCATGGTGACAGTGCTCATGGTGACAGTGCCCTTGGTGATATTACACATGGTAATAATGCTCACGGTGACAGTGCCCATGGTGATAGTGCTCATGGTGATACTGCTCATGGTAATAGTGCTCATGGTGAAACTGCCCAAGTTGACAGTGCCCATGGTGACACGGCCCAAAGTGACATTTCCCATGGTGACAGTGCTAATGTTGAGAATTCCCATGGTGATAGTGCACATGGTGTCAGTTCCCATGGTGACAGTGCTCACTGTGACAGTTCCAATGATTACATTGCTTATGGTGGCAGTTTCCATGGTGGCAGTTCCCAAGATGACAGTGCTCATGGTGACATTTCCCATGGTAACAGAGCTCATGATGACAGTGTCCATGGTGACAGTGGCCATGTTGAAAGTGTCCATGGTGACAGTGCTCATGGTGACACTGCCCATGGTGACTGTGCTCATTCTGGCGGTGTACATGGTTGGAGTTCCCATGGTGAAATTCCTCATGGTGGCACTGCCCATGATGATAGTGATCATGGTGACAGTTCCCATGGTGACAGTGCACACGGTGACATTGCCCACGGTGACAGTGCTCATGGTGAAAGTTCGCATGGTGACAGTGCCCATGGTGACAGTGCTCAAGGTGACACAGCCCATGGTGACTGTGCTAAAGCTGGTGGTGTACATGGTTGTAGTTCTCATGGTGAAATTCCTCATGGTGGCACTGCCCATGATGATAGTGCTCATGGTGACAGTGCCCATGGTGACATTTCTCATGGTGACAGTGCTCATGGTGAGAGTTCCCATGGTGACAGTGCTCATTTTGACAGTGCCCATGGTTACCGTTCCCATGGTGACACTTCCCATGGTGATAGGGCTCATGGTGACAGTGCACACGGTGACAGTGCCCATGGTGACAGTGCTCACGGTGATAGTGCTCATGGTGATACTGCCCATGGTAATAGTGCTCATGGTGACACTGCCCATGGTGATATTGCTCACGGTGACACTGCCCATGGTGATAGTGCTCACGGTGATAGTGCTCATGGTGACAGTTCCCATGGTTACAGTGCCCATGGTGACAGTGCTCCTGGTGACAGTGCCCACGGTGACAATGCTCATGGTGATAGTGCTCACGGTGACAGTTCGCATGGTGACAGGGCCCATGTTGAAAGTGCCCATGGTGACAGTGCTTATGGTGGCACTGCCCATGGTGAATGTGCTCATGCTGGCAGTGTACCTGGTTGGAGTTCCGATGGTGAAATTCCTCATGGTAGCACTGCCCATTATGATAGTGCTCATGGTGACAGTGTCCATGGTGACAGTGCCTATGGTGACAGTGCCCATTGTGATAGTGCTCATGGTGACAGTGCTCACGGTGACAGTGCCCTTGGTGATAGTGCTCATGGTGACAGTGCTCATGGGGACAGTGCACACGGTGACAGTGCCCACGGTGACAGTGCTCACGGTGATAGAGCTCATGGTGATATTGCCCATGGTAATAGTGCTCATGTTGACAGTGCCCATGGTGATATTGCTCATGGTGACACTGCCCATGGTGATAGTGCTGACGGTGATAGTGCTCATGGTGACAGTTCCCATGGTGACTGTGCCCATGGTGACAGTGCTCATGGTGACAGTACCGACGGTGACAGTGCTCATGGTGACAGTGCTCAGGGTGATAGTGCTCACGATGACAGTGGTCACGGTGACAGTTCCCTTGGTGATAGTGCTCACGGTGATAGTGCCCATGGTGACACTGCCCATGGTGATATTGCTCATGGTGACACTGCCCATGGTAATAGTGCTCATGGTGATAGTGTTCACATTGACAGTGCCTTTGGTGACAATTCTCATGGTGACACTGCCCATGGTGACAGTTCGCATGCTGACAGTGCCCATGTTGAAAGTTCCCATGGTGACAGTGTTCATGGTGATAATGCCCATGGTGACTTTGCTCATGCTGGCGGTGTACAGGGTTGGTGTTCCCATGTTGAAATTCCTCATGATGATAGTGTTGATGGTGACAGTGTCCATGTTGACAGTGCCAATGGTGACAGTGCTCATGGTGACACTGCCCATGGTGACATTTCGCAAGGTGACAGTGCCCATGTTGAAAGTGCCCATGGTGACAGTGACCATGGTGACACTTCCCATGTTGAAAGTGTTCATGGTGAGAGTGTCCATGATGAAAATGCCCATGGTGAGAGTGCCCATGGTGACAGTGTCTATGGTGATAGTGCTCATGGTGACAATGCCCATGGTGATATTGATCACGGTGACACTGCCCACGGTGATAGTGCTCATGGTGACATTTTCCATGGTGAGAGTGCTCATGTTGACATTGTCCATGGTGACCGTGCCCATGGTGACTATGCTCTTGCTAAGAATTCCCATGATGACATTACCCATGGTGACAGTACCCATGGCGACAGTGCCCATGGTGACAGTGCTCATGGTGACAGTGCTCACAGTGACAGTGCCCTTGGTGATAGTGCCCATGGTAATAGTGCTCACGGTGACAGTGCCCATGGTGACAGTTACCATGGTGACAGTGCCCACAGTGAAAGTGCTCATGGTGACATTACCCACGGTGACAGTACTCATGGTGAGAGTACGCATGGTGACAGTGCCCATGGTGACAGTGCTCATGGTGACACAGCCCATGGTGACTGTGCTAAAGCTGGCGGTGCATATGGTTGGAGTTCCCATGGTGAAATTCCTCATGGTGGCACTGCCCATGATGATAGTGCTCATGGTGACAGTGCCCATGGTGACATTTCCCATGGTGACAGTGCTCATGGTGAGAGTACTCACGGTGATAGTTCTCATGGTGACAGTGCCCGTGGTGATAGTGCCCATGGTGATAGTGCTCATGGTGATAGTGCTCATGGTGACAGTTCGCATGGTGACAGTGCCCACTTTGAAAGTGCCCATGGTGACAGTACCCATGGTGACTGTGCCCATGGTGACAGTGCCCATGGTGACAGTGCTCATTGTGAGAATTGCCATGGTGACAGTGCTAATGTTGACATTGCCCATGGTGACCGTTCCCATGGTGACAGTTCCCAAGGTGATAGTGCTCATGGTGACAGTGCTATTGGTGACAGTGCACTCGGTGAGAATGCCCACACTTACATTGCTCACGTTGATAGTGCTCATGGTGATAGTGCCAATTTTAATAGTGCTCATGGTGACCGTGCCCATGTTGATGTTGCTCAAGGTGACACTTCCCATGGTGATAGTGCTCACGGTGATAGTGCTAATGGTGACACTGCCCTTGGTGATAGTGCTCATGGTGATAGTGCTCATGGTAATAGTGCTCATGTTGACGCTGCCCATGGTGACAGTGCCCATGGTGACACTGCCCATAGTGACATTTCCCATGGTGACAGTGCTCATGGTGAGAGTTCCCATGGTGACAGTGCACATGTTGACAGTTCCGATGGTGACAGTGCTCACGGTGACAGTGCTCACTGTGGCAGTGCCAATGGTTACAGTGCTCATGGTGGCAGTGTCCATGGTGGCAGTTCCCAAGATGACAGTGCTCATGGTGACATTTCCCATGGTAACAGAACTCAGGATGACAGTGTCCATGGTGACAGTGCCCATGGTGAGAGTGGCCATGTTGAAATTGCCCATGGTGACAGTGCTCATGGTGACACTGCCCATGGGGACTGTGCTCATGCTGGCGTTGAACAAGGTTGAACAAGGTTGGAGTTCCCATGGTGAAAATCCTCATGGTGGCACTACCCATGATAATAGTGCTCATGGTGACAGTGTACATCGTGAGAGTGCCCATGGTAACAATGCTCATGGAGAAACTGCCCATGGTGACAGTGCCCAAGGTGATATTCCCATGGTGACAGTGCTCATTTTGACAGTGCACACGGTGACAGTGCCCACAGTGACAGTGCTCACGGTGATAGTGTTAATGGTAATATTGCTCATGGTGACACTGCCCATGGTTATAGTGCTCACGGTGATAGTGCTCATGGTGACAGTTCCCAAGGTGACAGTGCCCACGGTGATAGTGCTCATGGTGACATTGCCCACGGTGACAGTGCTCATGGTGAGAGTTTGCATGGTGACAGTGCCCATGGTTACAGTGCTCATGGTCACACAACCCATGGTGACTGTGCTAAAGCTGGCGGTGTACATGGTTGGAGTTCCCATGGTGAAATTCCTCATGGTGGCACTGCCCATGATGATAGTGTTCATGGTGACAGTGTCCATGGTGACAGTGCCCATTGTGATAGTGCTCACGGTGATAGTGCCCTCAGTGACAGTTCTAATGGTGACAATTCCATGGTGACAGTGCCCATGATGACTATGCTCATGCTGGCTGTGTACATGCTTGGAGATCCCATGGTGAAATTCCTCATGGTGGCACTGCCCATGATGATAGTGCTCATGGTGACAGTGCCCACGGTGACAGTGCTCATGGTGACAGTGCTCATGGTGACAGTGCCCTTGGTGATAGTACCCATGGTAAAAGTGCTCATGGTGACATTGCCCATGGTGATATTGCTCACGGTGACACCGCCCATGGTGATAGTGCTCAAGGTGATAGTGCTCATGGTGACGGTTCCCATGGTTACAGTGCCCATGGTGACAGTGCTCATGCTGACAGTGCTCACGGTGACTATGCTCATGGTGACAGTGCTCACGGTGATAGTGCTCAAGGTGACAGTTAGCATGGTGACAGGGCTCATGTTGAAAGTGCCCATGGTGACACTGCTCATGGTGGCACTGCCCATGGTGACTGTGCTCATGCTGGCGGTGTACATGGTTGGAGTTCCGATGGTGAAATTCCTCATGGTAGCACTGCCCATGATGATAGTGCTCACGGTGAAAGTGTCCATGGTGACAGTGCCTATGGTGACAGTGCCCATTGTGATAGTGCTCATGGTGATAGTGCCCAAAGTGACAGTGCTCATTGTGACAGTTCCTATGGTGACAGTGCCCATGATGATAGTGCTCATGGTAAAAGTTCCCACTGTGATAGTGCTCACGGTGAAAGTGCTCACGGTGACAGTGCCCTTGGTGATAGTGCTCTTGGTGATAGTGCTCATGGTAATAGTGCACATGGTGACACTGCCCATGGTGACAGTGCCCATGGTGACACTGCCCATAGTAACATTTCCCATGGTGACAGTGCTCATGTTGACAGTGCCCATGGTGACAGTGACCATGGTGAGTGTGCCCATGGTGACAGTGCCCATGGTGACAGTGTCCATGGTGACAGTGCTCACCTTGACAGTGCCCTTGGTGATAGTACCCATGTTAATATTGCTCACGGTTACAGTGCCCATGGTGATAGTGCTCATGGTGATAGTGCTCATGGTGACAGTTCGCATGGTGACAGTGCCCATGTGGAAAGTCTCCATGAAGGCAGTGCTCATGGTGACACTGCCCATGGTGACTGTGCCCTTGCTGGCGGTGTACATGTTTGGAGTTCCCATGGTGAAATTCCTTATGGTGGCACTGCCCATGATGATAGTGTTCATCGTGACAATGTCCATGGTGACAGTGCCTATGGTGACAGTGCCCATTGTGATAGTGCTCACGGTGATAGTGCCCTCAGTGTCAGTTCTAATGGTGACAGTTCCCATGGTGATAGAGCCCATGATGACAGTGCTCATGGTGACAGTGCCCACGGTAACATTGCTCATGGTGACAGTGCTCACGGTGACAGTAACCTTGGTGATAGTACCCATGGTAATAGAGGTCACGGTGACAGTGCCCATTTTGATATTGCTCACGGTGACACTGCCCATGGTGATAGTGCTCACGGTGATAGTGCTCAGGGTGACAGTTCCCATGGTTACATTGCCCATGGTGACAGTGCTCATGGTGACAGTGCCCGTGGTGACTATGCTCATGGTGACATTGCTCACAGAGATACTGCTCATGGTGACAGTTCGCATGGCGACAGGGCCCATGTTAAAAGTGCCCATGGTGACAGTGCTCATGGTGGCACTGCCCATGGTGACTGTGCTCATGCTGGTGGTGTACATGGTTGGAGTTCCCATGGTGAAATTCCTTATTGTGGCAATGCCCATGATGATAGTGCTCATGGTGACAGTGCCCAAGGTGACAGTGCCCATGGTGACATTTCCCATCTTGACAGTGCGCATGGTGAGAGTTCCCATGGTGACAATGCTCATGTTGAAAATACCCAAGGTGACAGTGCTCATGGTGACAGTGTCCACGGTGACAATTCTCATGGTGACAGTGCTCACAGTGATAGTGCTCCTGGTGACAGTGCTCCCGCTGACAGTTCCCTTGGTGATAGTGCTCATGGTAATACTGCTGATGGTGATAGTGCTCATGGTGACGGTTCGCATGGTGAGACTGCCCATGTTGAAAGTGCCCATGGTTGCAGTGATCATGTTGACACTGCCCATTGTGACTGTGCTCATGCTGGCGGTGTACATAGTTGGAGTTCCCATGGTGAAATTCCTTATGGTGGCACTGCCCATGATGATAGTTTTCATGGTAACAGTGTCCATGTTGACAGTGCCTATGCTGCCAGTGCCCATTGTGATAGTGCTCACGGTGATAGTGTCCACAGAGACAGTGCTCATGGTGACAGTGCCCATGGTGACAGAGCTCACGGTGACAATGCCCTTGGTGATAGTACCCATGGTAATAGGGGTCACGGTGACAGTGCCCATGGTGATATTGCTCACGGTTGATACTGCCTATGGTGATAGTGCTCACGGTGATAGTGCTCATGGTAATAGTGCTCATGGTGACACTGCCCATGGTGAGAGTGCCCATGGTGACACTGCCGATAGTGACATTTCTCATGGTGACAGTGCACATGGTGACAGTTCCCATGGTGACAGTGCTCACGGTGACCGTGCTCACTGTGGCAATGCCAATGGTAACATTGTTCATGGTGGCAGTGTCCACGGTGGCGGTTTCCAAGATGACAGTGCTCATGGTGACATTTCCCATGGTAACAGAGCTCATGATGACAGTGTCCATGGTGACAGTGCCCATGGTGACAGTGGCCATGTTGAAAGTGCCCATGATGAAACTGCCCATGGTGACAGTGCCCATAGTGATAGTGCCCATGGTGACATTTCCCATGGTGACAGTGCTAATGGAGAGAGTTCGCATGGTGACAGTGCCCATTATGACAGTGCTCATGGTGACCGCGCCCACAGTGACATTGTCCACGGTGAAAGTGCTCAGGGTGACACTGCCCATGGTGATAGTGCTCACGGTGATAGTGCTCATGGTGACATTGTCCAAGGTTATAGTGCTCATGGTGACAGTGCTCATGGTGATAGCACTCATGGTGACAGTGCCCTTGGTGATAGTGCTCATGGTGATAGTGCTCATGTAGACATTTCCCATGGTGACAGTGCCCATTGTGATAGTGCTCATGGTGATAGTGCCCAAAGTGAAAGTGCTCATTGTGACAGTTCCTATGGTGACAGTGCCCATGATGATAGTGCTCATGGTAAAAGTTCCCACTGTGATAGTGCTCACGGTGAAAGTGCTCACGGTGACAGTGCCCTTGGTGATAGTGCTCATGGTAATAGTGCACATGGTGACACTGCCCATGGTGACAGTGCCTATGGTGACAGTGCCCATTGTGATAGTGCTCACGGTGATAGTGCCCTCAGTGACAGTTCTAATGGTGACAGTTCCCACGGTGACATTGCTCATGGTGACAGTGCTCACGGTGACAGTAACCTTGGTGATAGTACCCATGGTAATAGAGGTCACGGTGACAGTGCCCATGGTGATATTGCTCACGGTGACACTGCCCATGGTGATAGTGCTCACGGTGATAGTGCTCAGGGTGACAGTTCCCATGGTTACAGTGCCCATGGTGACAGTGCTCATGGTGACAGTGCCCGCGGTGACTGTGCTCATGGTGACAGTGCTCACAGACATACTGCTCATGGTGACAGTTCGCATGGCAACAGGGCCCATGTTAAAAGTGCCCATGGTGACAGTGCTCATGTTGGCACTGCCCATGGTGACTGTGCTCATGCTGGTGGTGTACATGGTTGGAGTTCCCATGGTGAAATTCCTTATGGTGGCAATGCCCATGATGATAGTACTCATGGTGACACTGCCCACGGTGACAGTGCTCATGGTGACAGTTCGCATGTTGACATTGCCCATGGTGACAGTGCTCATGGTGACACAGCCCATGGTGACTGCGCTAAAGCTGGCGGTGTACATGGTTGGAATTCTCATGGTGAAATTCCTCATGGTGGCACTGCCCATGATGATAGTGCTCAGGGTGATAATGCTCATCGTGACAGTTCCCATGGTGACACTGCCCATGGTGACAGTGCTCGTAGTGAGAGTTCCCATGGTGACAGTGTTGATGTTGACAGTGCCAATGGTGACAGTGCCCATGGTGACAGTGCCCATGGTGATAGTGTCCATGGTGACAGTGCTCATGTTGACAGTGCCCACGGCGACAGTGCTCATGGTGAGAGTACCCATGGTGACAGTTCTCACCTTGATAGTGCCCATGGTGACCGTTCCCATGGTGACAGTTCCCATGGTGATAGTGCTCACCGTGATAGTGCCCAGGGTGACAGTTCCCATGGATACAGTGCCCATGGTGACAGTTCTCATGGTGACAGTGCCCACGGTGATAGTGCTCATGGTGGCAGTTCGCATGCTGACAGTGCCCATGATGACAGTGCTCATGGTGACAGTGCCCACGGTGACAGTGCTCACAGTGAGAGTGCCCTTGCTGATAGTACCCATGGTAATAGTGCTCACATGAAAGTGCCCATAGTGATATTGCTCACTGTGACACTGCCCATGGTGATAGTGGTCACGGTGACAATGCCCACGGTGATAGTGTTCATGGTGATAGTGCTCATGTTGAGAGTGCTCATGGTGACACTGCCCATGGTGACTGTGATCATGCTGGCGGTGTACATGGTTGGAGTTCCCATGGGGAAATTTCTTATGGTGGCAATGCCCATGATGATAGTGCTCATGGTGACAGTGCTCATGGTGACAGTGTACATGGTGACAATCCCCACGGTGACAGTGATCACGGTGATAGTTCTCATGGCGATAGTGCCCATTGTAATAGTGCTCACGGTGACGTTGCCCATGTTGATATTGTTCACGGTGACACTGCCCTTGGTGATAGCGCTCATGGTGATAGTGCTCATGGTAATACTGCTCATGGTGACACTGCCCATGGTGACAGTGCCCATGGAGACACTGCCCATAGTGACATTTCCCATGGTGACAGTGCTCATGGTGAGAGTTCCCATATTGACAGTGCACATGGTGAAAGTTCCCATGGTGACAGTGTTCACGGTGACAGTGCTCACTGTGGCAGTGACATTGGTTACAGTGCTCATGGGGGCAGTGTCCATGGTGGCAGTTCCCAAGATGACAGTGCTCATGGTGACATTTCCCATGGTAACAGAGCTCATGATGACAGTGTCCATGGTGACATTGCCCATGTCGAAAGTGCCCATGGTGACATTGCTCATGGTGACACTGCCCATGGTGACTGTGCTCATGCTGGTGGTGTACATGGTTGGAGTTCCCATGGTGAAATTCCTCATGGTGGCACTGCCCATGATGATAGTGCTCATGGTGACAGTGTCCATCGTGAGAGTGCACTTGGTGACAGTGCTCATGATGACACTGCCCATGGTGACAGTGCCCATGGTGACATTTCCCATGGTGACAGTGCTCATGTTGACAGTGCACAAGGTGACAGTGCCCAAGGTGACATTTCCCATGGTTACAGTGTTAATGGTGATATTGCTCACTGTGACAGTGTCCATGGTTATAGTCCTCACGGTGATAGTGCTCATGGTGACAGTTCCCATGGTGACAGTGTTCATGGTGACAGTTCACATGGTGACAGTCCCCATGGTGACAGTGCTCATGGTGACACAGCCCATGGTGACTGTTCTAAAGCTGCCGATGTACATGGTTGGAGTTCCCAATCTGAAATTCCTCATGTTGGCACTGCCCATGATGATAGTGTTCATGGTGACAGTGTCCATGGAGACAGTGCCTATGGTGACAGTGCCCATTGTGATAGTGCTCACGGTGATAGTGCCCACAGTGACAGTTGTAATAGTGACAGTCCCCATGGTGACAGTGTCGATGATGACAGTGCTCATGGTGACAGTGTTCATGGTGATATTGCTCACGGTGACACTGCCCATGGTTATTGTCCTCACGGTGATAGTGCTCATGATGACAGTGCCCACAGTGACAGTGCTCATGGTGGCAGTGCTCACAGTGACAATGCCCATGGTGATAGTGCCCATGGTAATAGTGCTCATGGTGACAGTACCCATGGTGATACTGTTCACGGTGACACTTCCTATGGTGATAGTGCTCACGTTGATAGTGCTCATGGTGACAGTTCCCATGGTTACAGTGCCCATGGTGACAGTGCTACTGGTGACAGTGCCCACGGTGAAAATGCTCATGGTGACAGTGCTCATGGTGATAGTCCTCACGGTGACAGTGCTCACATTGACAGTGCCCTTGGTGATAGTGCACATGGTAATACTGCTCATGGTGAAATTGCTCATGGTGATAGTTCGCATGGTGACAGTGCCCATGTCGAAAGTGCCCATGGTGGCAGTGCTCATGGTGACACTGCCCATGGTGACTGTGCTCATGCTGGGAGTGTACATTGTTGGAGTTCCCATGGTGAAATTCCTTATGGTGGCACTGCCCATGATGATAGTGTTCATGGTGACATTGTCCATGGTGACAGTGCGTATGGTGACAGTGCCCATTGTGATTGTGCTCACGGTGATAGTGCCCACAGTGACAGTGCTAATGGTGACAGTCCCCATGGTGACAGTTCCCATGATGACAGTGCTCATGGTGACAGTGCCCACGGTGACAGTGCTCATGGTCAGAATGCTCACGGTGATAGTGCCCACAGTGACAGTGCTAATGGTGACAGTCCCCATGGTGACAGTTCCCATGATGACAGGGCTCATGGTGACAGTGCCCACGGTGACAGTGCTCATGGTCACAGTGCTCACGGTGACAGTGCTCACGGTGACAGTGACCTTGGTGATAGTATCCTTGTTAATAGTGCTCACGGTGACAGTGCCCATGGTGATATTGCTCACGGTGACACTGCCCATGGTGATAGTGCTCATGGTGACGGTTCCCAAGGTTACAGTGCCCATGGTGACAGTGCTCATGGTGACAGTGCCCATGGTGATTATGCTCATGGAGACCGTGCTCACGGTGATAGTGCTCATGGTGACAGTTCGCATGCTGACAGGGCCCATGTTGAAAGTGCCCATGGTGACAGTGCTCATGGTGATAATGCCCATGGTGAATGTGCTCATGCTGGCTGTGTACCTGGTTGGAATTCCGATGGTGAAATTCTTCATGGTAGCACTGCCCATGATGATAGTGCCCATGATGAAAGTGGTCATGGTGACAGTGCTCATGGTGACACTGCCCATGGTAACAGAACTCAGGATGACAGTGTCCATGGTGACAGTGCACATGGTGACAGTGGCCATGTTGAAATTGGCCATGGTAACAGTTCTCATGGTGACACTGCCCATAGTGACTGTGCTCATGCTGGCGGTGTAGAAGGTTGGAGTTCCCATGGTGAAATTCCTCATGGTGGCACTACCCATGATAATGGTGCTCATGGTGACAGTGTACATCGTGAGAGTGCCCATGGTAACAATGCTAATGGTGACACTGCCCATGGTGACAGTGCCCAAGGTGATATTTCCCATGGTGACAGTGCTCATTTTGACAGTGCACACGGTGACAGTGCCCACAGTGACAGTGCTCACGGTGATAATGTTAATGGTAATATTGCTCATGGTGACACTGCCCATGGTTATAGTGCTCACGGTGATAGTGTTCATGGTGACAGTTCCCATGGTGAAAGTGCTCATGGTGACATTGCCCACGGTGACAGTGCTCATGGTGAGAGTTCGCATGGTGACAGTGCCCATGGTTACAATGCTCATGGTCACACAACCCATGGTGACTGTGCTAAAGCTGGCGGTGTACATGGTTGGAGTTCCCATGGTGAAATTCCTCATGGTGGCACTGCCCATGATGATAGTGTTCATGGTGACAGTGTCCATGGTGACAGTGCCTATGGTGACAGTGTCCATTGTGATAGTTATCATGGAGATAGTGCCCTCAGTGACAGTTCTAATGGTGACAGTTCGATGGTGACAGTGCCCATGATGACAGTGCTCATGGTGACAGTGCCCACGGTGACATTGCTCATGGTGACAGTGCTCATGGTGACAGTTCCCTTGGTGATAGTACCCATGGTCATAGTGGTCACGGTGAGAGTGCCCATGGTGATATTGCTCACGGTGACACTGCCTATGGTGATAGTGCACACGGTCATAGTGCTCATTGTGACAGTGCCCATGGTGACTATGCTCATGGTGACAGTGCTCACGGTGATAGTGCTCATGGTGACAGTGCTCATGATGATAGTGCTCATGGTGACAGTTCGCATGGTGATAGGGCCCATGTTGAAAGTGCCCATGGTGAAAGTGCTCATGGTGACACTGCCCATGTTGACTGTGCTCATGCTGGCGGTGTACATGGTTGGAGTTCCGATGGTGAAATTGCTCATGGTAGCACTGCCCATAATGATAGTGCTCATGGTGACAGTGTCCATGGTGACAGTGCCTATGGTGACAGAGCCCATTGTGATAGTGTTCACGGTGATAGTGCCCACAGTGACAGTGCTCATGGTGACAGTTCCTATGGTGACACTGCCCATGATGACAGTGCTCATGGTGACAGTGCCCACGGTGACAGTGCTCATTGTGACACTGCTCACGGTAAAAGTGCCCTTGGTGATAGTACCCATGTTAATAGTGCTCACGGTGACAGTTCACATGGTGACAGTGCCCATTTTGAATGTGCCCATGGTGGCAGTGCCCATGGTGACAGTGCTCATGGTGAGAGTTCCCATGGTGACAGTGCTCATGTTCACAGTGCCCATGGTGACAGTGTCCATGGTCAACAGTGCCCATGGTGAGAGTGCCCATGGTGACAGTGCCCATGGTGACAGTGCTCATGGTGACAGTGTCCACGGTGAGAGTGCTCATGGTGACACTGCTCACGGTAACAGTGCCCTTGGTGAGAGTACCCATGTTAATAGTGCTCACGGTGATAGAGCCCACGGTGACATTTCCCATGGTGACAGTGCTCACTTTGACAGTGTACACGATGACAGTGCCCACGCTGACAGTGTTTATGGTGATATTACTAACGGGGACACGGCCCATGTTCATAGTGCTCACGGTGATAGTGCTCATGGTGACAGTTACCATGGTGACAGTGCCCACAGTGACAGTGCTCATGGTGACATTACCCACAGTGACAGTACTCATGGTGACAGTACGCATGGTGACAGTGCCCATGGTGACAGTGCTCATGGTGACACAGCCCATGGTGACTGTGCTAAAGCTGGCGGTGCATATGGTTGGAGTTCCCATGGTGAAATTCCTCATGGTGGCACTGCCCATGATGATAGTGCTCATGGTGACAGTGCCCATGGTGACATTTCCCATGGTGACAGTGCTCATGGTGAGAGTTCCCAGGCCGACCGTGCCCATGATGACAGTGCTCATGTTTACTGTGCCCACGGTGAAAGTGCTCATGGTAACAGTGATCACGGTGACAGTGCCCTTGGTGATAGTACCCATGGTAACAGTGCTCAATGTGACAGTGCCCATGGTGATATTTCTCACGGTGACACTGCCCATGGTGATAGTGCTCATGGTGATTGTGCTCATGGTGACAGTTCCCATGGTTACAGTGCCCACTGTGACAGTGCCCATGGTGAGAGTGCCCACGGTGACAGTGCCCACGGTGACAGTGCTCATGGTGACAGTGCTCATGGTGATAGTGCTCACGGTGATAGTGCTCACGGTGACAGTGCCCTTGGTGATAGTGCTCATGGTGATAGTTCTCATGGTGGCAGTTTGCATGGTGACACTGCCCCTGTTGAAAGTGCCCATGGTGACAGTGCTCATGTTGACACTGCCCATGGTGACAGTGCTCATGTTGGAGGTGTACATGGTTGGAGTTCCCATGGTACAACTGTTATGGTGCACTGCCCATGATGACAGTGCTCATGGTGACAGTTCCCATGGTGACAGTGCCCACGGTGACAGTGCTCATGGTGACAGTTCCCTTGGTGATAGTACCCATGGTCATAGTGGTCACGGTGAGAGTGCCCATGGTGATATTGCTCACGGTGACACTGCCTATGGTGATAGTGCACACGGTCATAGTGCTCATTGTGACAGTGCCCATGGTGACTATGCTCATGGTGACAGTGCTCATGGTGATAGTGCTCATGGTGACAGTGCTCATGATGATAGTGCTCATGGTGACAGTTCGCATGGTGATAGGGCCCATGTTGAAAGTGCCCATGGTGAAAGTGCTCATGGTGACACTGCCCATGTTGACTGTGCTCATGCTGGCGGTGTACATGGTTGGAGTTCCGATGGTGAAATTGCTCATGGTAGCACTGCCCATAATGATAGTGCTCATGGTGACAGTGTCCATGGTGACAGTGCCTATGGTGACAGAGCCCATTGTGATAGTGTTCACGGTGATAGTGCCCACAGTGACAGTGCTCATGGTGACAGTTCCTATGGTGACACTGCCCATGATGACAGTGCTCATGGTGACAGTGCCCACGGTGACAGTGCTCATTGTGACACTGCTCACGGTAAAAGTGCCCTTGGTGATAGTACCCATGTTAATAGTGCTCACGGTGACAGTTCACATGGTGACAGTGCCCATTTTGAATGTGCCCATGGTGGCAGTGCCCATGGTGACAGTGCTCATGGTGAGAGTTCCCATGGTGACAGTGCTCATGTTCACAGTGCCCATGGTGACAGTGTCCATGGTCAACAGTGCCCATGGTGAGAGTGCCCATGGTGACAGTGCCCATGGTGACAGTGCTCATGGTGACAGTGTCCACGGTGAGAGTGCTCATGGTGACACTGCTCACGGTAACAGTGCCCTTGGTGAGAGTACCCATGTTAATAGTGCTCACGGTGATAGAGCCCACGGTGACATTTCCCATGGTGACAGTGCTCACTTTGACAGTGTACACGATGACAGTGCCCACGCTGACAGTGTTTATGGTGATATTACTAACGGGGACACGGCCCATGTTCATAGTGCTCACGGTGATAGTGCTCATGGTGACAGTTACCATGGTGACAGTGCCCACAGTGACAGTGCTCATGGTGACATTACCCACAGTGACAGTACTCATGGTGACAGTACGCATGGTGACAGTGCCCATGGTGACAGTGCTCATGGTGACACAGCCCATGGTGACTGTGCTAAAGCTGGCGGTGCATATGGTTGGAGTTCCCATGGTGAAATTCCTCATGGTGGCACTGCCCATGATGATAGTGCTCAGGGTGATAATGCTCATCGTGACAGTTCCCATGGTGACACTGCCCATGGTGACAGTGCTCGTAGTGACACTGCCCATGGTGACAGTGCCCATAGTGATAGTGCCCATGGTGACATTTCCCATGGTGACAGTGCTCATGGTGAGAGTTCCCAGGCCGACAGTGCCCATGATGACAGTGTTCATGTTGACTGTGCCCACGGTGAAAGTGCTCATGGTAACAGTGCTCACGGTGACAGTGCCCTTGGTGATAGTACCCATGGTAACAGTGCTCAATGTGACAGTGCCCATGGTGATATTTCTCACGGTGACACTGCCCATGGTGATAGTGCTCATGGTGATTGTACTCATGGTGACAGTTCCCATGGTTACAGTGCCCACCGTGACAGTGCCCATGGTGACAATGCCCACGGTGACAGTGCTCATGGTGACAGTGCTCATGGTGATAATGCTCACGGTGATAGTGCTCACGGTGACAGTGCCCTTGGTGATAGTGCTCATCGTGATAGTGCTCATGGTGGCAGTTTGCATGGTGACTCTGCCCCTGTTGAAAGTGCCCATGGTGACAGTGCTCATGTTGACCCTGCCCATGGTGACAGTGCTCATGCTGGAGGTGTACATGGTTGGAGTTCCCATGGTACAACTGTTATGGTGGCACTGACCATGATGATAGTGCTCATGGTGACAGTGTCCATGGTGACAGTGCCCATGGTGACAGGGCCTATGATGAGAGTGCCCATGGTGACAGCACCCAAGGTGACCGTTTCCATGGTGACAGTGCTCATGTTGACAGTGCCCACGGTGACAGTGCTCATGGTGAGAGTTCCCATGGTGATAGTGCTCATCTTGACAATGCCCATGGTGACCGTTCCCATGGTGACAGTGCCCATGATGATAGTGCTAATGATGACAGTGCTCATGGTGACAGTTCCCATGGTGACATTGCCCATGGTGACAGTGCTCATGTTGACAGTGCCCACAGTGACAGTGCTCATGGTGGCAGTGCTCACAGTAACAATGCCCATGGTGATAGTGCCCATGGTAATAGTGCTCACGTTGACAGTACCCATGGTGATATTGTTCACGGTACACTTCCCATGGTGATAGTGCTCACGGTGATAGTGCTCATGGTGACAGTTCCCATGGTTACAGTGCCCATGGTGACAGTGCTCCTGGTGACAGTGCCCACGGTGACAATGCTCATGGTGATAGTGCTCACGGTGATAGTGCTCATGGTGACAGTTCGCATGGTGACAGGGCCCATGTTGAAAGTGCCCATGGTGACAGTGCTTATGGTGGCACTGCCCATGGTGAATGTGCTCATGCTGGCAGTGTACCTGGTTGGAGTTCCGATGGTGAAATTCCTCATGGTAGCACTGCCCATTATGATAGTGCTCATGGTGACAGTGTCCATGGTGACAGTGCCTATGGTGACAGTGCCCATTGTGATAGTGCTCATGGTGACAGTGCTCACGGTGACAGTGCCCTTGGTGATAGTGCTCATGGTGACAGTGCTCATGGGGACAGTGCACACGGTGACAGTGCCCACGGTGACAGTGCTCACGGTGATAGAGCTCATGGTGATATTGCCCATGGTAATAGTGCTCATGTTGACAGTGCCCATGGTGATATTGCTCATGGTGACACTGCCCATGGTGATAGTGCTGACGGTGATAGTGCTCATGGTGACAGTTCCCATGGTGACTGTGCCCATGGTGACAGTGCTCATGGTGACAGTACCGACGGTGACAGTGCTCATGGTGACAGTGCTCAGGGTGATAGTGCTCACGATGACAGTGGTCACGGTGACAGTTCCCTTGGTGATAGTGCTCACGGTGATAGTGCCCATGGTGACACTGCCCATGGTGATATTGCTCATGGTGACACTGCCCATGGTAATAGTGCTCATGGTGATAGTGTTCACATTGACAGTGCCTTTGGTGACAATTCTCATGGTGACACTGCCCATGGTGACAGTTCGCATGCTGACAGTGCCCATGTTGAAAGTTCCCATGGTGACAGTGTTCATGGTGATAATGCCCATGGTGACTTTGCTCATGCTGGCGGTGTACAGGGTTGGTGTTCCCATGTTGAAATTCCTCATGATGATAGTGTTGATGGTGACAGTGTCCATGTTGACAGTGCCAATGGTGACAGTGCTCATGGTGACACTGCCCATGGTGACATTTCGCAAGGTGACAGTGCCCATGTTGAAAGTGCCCATGGTGACAGTGACCATGGTGACACTTCCCATGTTGAAAGCGTTCATGGTGAGAGTGTCCATGATGAAAATGCCCATGGTGAGAGTGCCCATGGTGACAGTGTCTATGGTGATAGTGCTCATGGTGACAATGCCCATGGTGATATTGATCACGGTGACACTGCCCACGGTGATAGTGCTCATGGTGACATTTTCCATGGTGAGAGTGCTCATGTTGACATTGTCCATGGTGACCGTGCCCATGGTGACTATGCTCTTGCTAAGAATTCCCATGATGACATTACCCATGGTGACAGTACCCATGGCGACAGTGCCCATGGTGACAGTGCTCATGGTGACAGTGCTCACAGTGACAGTGCCCTTGGTGATAGTGCCCATGGTAATAGTGCTCACGGTGACAGTGCCCATGGTGACAGTTACCATGGTGACAGTGCCCACAGTGAAAGTGCTCATGGTGACATTACCCACGGTGACAGTACTCATGGTGAGAGTACGCATGGTGACAGTGCCCATGGTGACAGTGCTCATGGTGACACAGCCCATGGTGACTGTGCTAAAGCTGGCGGTGCATATGGTTGGAGTTCCCATGGTGAAATTCCTCATGGTGGCACTGCCCATGATGATAGTGCTCATGGTGACAGTGCCCATGGTGACATTTCCCATGGTGACAGTGCTCATGGTGAGAGTTCCTATGCTGACTGTGCTCATGTTGACAGTGCCCATGGTGACTGTGCCCACGGTGACAGTGTTCACGGTGATAGTTCTCGACGTGATAGTGCCCATGGTAATAGTGCTGATGGTGACACTGCCCATGTTGATAATGATCACGGTGACACTGCCCATGGTGATAGTGCTCAGGGTGATAATGCTCATCGTGACAGTTCCCATGGTGACACTGCCCATGGTGACAGTGCTCGTAGTGACACTGCCCATGGTGACAGTGCCCATAGTGATAGTGCCCATGGTGACATTTCCCATGGTGACAGTGCTCATGGTGAGAGTTCCCAGGCCGACAGTGCCCATGATGACAGTGTTCATGTTGACTGTGCCCACGGTGAAAGTGCTCATGGTAACAGTGCTCACGGTGACAGTGCCCTTGGTGATAGTACCCATGGTAACAGTGCTCAATGTGACAGTGCCCATGGTGATATTTCTCACGGTGACACTGCCCATGGTGATAGTGCTCATGGTGATTGTACTCATGGTGACAGTTCCCATGGTTACAGTGCCCACCGTGACAGTGCCCATGGTGACAATGCCCACGGTGACAGTGCTCATGGTGACAGTGCTCATGGTGATAATGCTCACGGTGATAGTGCTCACGGTGACAGTGCCCTTGGTGATAGTGCTCATCGTGATAGTGCTCATGGTGGCAGTTTGCATGGTGACTCTGCCCCTGTTGAAAGTGCCCATGGTGACAGTGCTCATGTTGACCCTGCCCATGGTGACAGTGCTCATGCTGGAGGTGTACATGGTTGGAGTTCCCATGGTACAACTGTTATGGTGGCACTGCCCATGATGATAGTGCTCATGGTGACAGTGTCCATGGTGACAGTGCCCATGGTGACAGGGCCTATGATGAGAGTGCCCATGGTGACAGCACCCAAGGTGACCGTTTCCATGGTGACAGTGCTCATGTTGACAGTGCCCACGGTGACAGTGCTCATGGTGAGAGTTCCCATGGTGATAGTGCTCATCTTGACAATGCCCATGGTGACCGTTCCCATGGTGACAGTGCCCATGATGATAGTGCTAATGATGACAGTGCTCATGGTGACAGTTCCCATGGTGACATTGCCCATGGTGACAGTGCTCATGTTGACAGTGCCCACAGTGACAGTGCTCATGGTGGCAGTGCTCACAGTAACAATGCCCATGGTGATAGTGCCCATGGTAATAGTGCTCACGTTGACAGTGCCCATGGTGATATTGCTCATGGTGACACTGCCCATGGTGATAGTGCTGACGGTGATAGTGCTCATGGTGACAGTTCCCATGGTGACTGTGCCCATGGTGACAGTGCTCATGGTGACAGTACCGACGGTGACAGTGCCCATGGTGACAGTGCTCAGGGTGATAGTGCTCACGATGACAGTGGTCACGGTGACAGTTCCCTTGGTGATAGTGCTCACGGTGATAGTGCCCATGGTGACACTGCCCATGGTGATATTGCTCATGGTGACACTGCCCATGGTAATAGTGCTCATGGTGATAGTGTTCACATTGACAGTGCCTTTGGTGACAATTCTCATGGTGACACTGCCCATGGTGACAGTTCGCATGCTGACAGTGCCCATGTTGAAAGTTCCCATGGTGACAGTGTTCATGGTGATAATGCCCATGGTGACTTTGCTCATGCTGGCGGTGTACAGGGTTGGTGTTCCCATGTTGAAATTCCTCATGATGATAGTGTTGATGTTGACAGTGTCCATGTTGACAGTGCCAATGGTGACAGTGCTCATGGTGACACTGCCCATGGTGACATTTCGCAAGGTGACAGTGCCCATGTTGAAAGTGCCCATGGTGACAGTGACCATGGTGACACTTCCCATGTTGAAAGTGTTCATGGTGAGAGTGTCCATGATGAAAATGCCCATGGTGAGAGTGCCCATGGTGACAGTGTCTATGGTGATAGTGCTCATGGTGACAATGCCCATGGTGATATTGATCACGGTGACACTGCCCACGGTGATAGTGCTCATGGTGACATTTTCCATGGTGAGAGTGCTCATGTTGACATTGTCCATGGTGACCGTGCCCATGGTGACTATGCTCTTGCTAAGAATTCCCATGATGACATTACCCATGGTGACAGTACCCATGGCGACAGTGCCCATGGTGACAGTGCTCATGGTGACAGTGCTCACAGTGACAGTGCCCTTGGTGATAGTGCCCATGGTAATAGTGCTCACGGTGACAGTGCCCATGGTGACAGTTACCATGGTGACAGTGCCCACAGTGAAAGTGCTCATGGTGACATTACCCACGGTGACAGTACTCATGGTGAGAGTACGCATGGTGACAGTGCCCATGGTGACAGTGCTCATGGTGACACAGCCCATGGTGACTGTGCTAAAGCTGGCGGTGCATATGGTTGGAGTTCCCATGGTGAAATTCCTCATGGTGGCACTGCCCATGATGATAGTGCTCATGGTGACAGTGCCCATGGTGACATTTCCCATGGTGACAGTGCTCATGGTGAGAGTTCCTATGCTGACTGTGCTCATGTTGACAGTGCCCATGGTGACTGTGCCCACGGTGACAGTGTTCACGGTGATAGTTCTCGACGTGATAGTGCCCATGGTAATAGTGCTGATGGTGACACTGCCCATGTTGATAATGATCACGGTGACACTGCCCATGGTGATAGTGCTCAGGGTGATAATGCTCATCGTGACAGTTCCCATGGTGACACTGCCCATGGTGACAGTGCTCGTAGTGACACTGCCCATGGTGACAGTGCCCATAGTGATAGTGCCCATGGTGACATTTCCCATGGTGACAGTGCTCATGGTGAGAGTTCCCAGGCCGACAGTGCCCATGATGACAGTGTTCATGTTGACTGTGCCCACGGTGAAAGTGCTCATGGTAACAGTGCTCACGGTGACAGTGCCCTTGGTGATAGTACCCATGGTAACAGTGCTCAATGTGACAGTGCCCATGGTGATATTTCTCACGGTGACACTGCCCATGGTGATAGTGCTCATGGTGATTGTACTCATGGTGACAGTTCCCATGGTTACAGTGCCCACCGTGACAGTGCCCATGGTGACAATGCCCACGGTGACAGTGCTCATGGTGACAGTGCTCATGGTGATAATGCTCACGGTGATAGTGCTCACGGTGACAGTGCCCTTGGTGATAGTGCTCATCGTGATAGTGCTCATGGTGGCAGTTTGCATGGTGACTCTGCCCCTGTTGAAAGTGCCCATGGTGACAGTGCTCATGTTGACCCTGCCCATGGTGACAGTGCTCATGCTGGAGGTGTACATGGTTGGAGTTCCCATGGTACAACTGTTATGGTGGCACTGCCCATGATGATAGTGCTCATGGTGACAGTGTCCATGGTGACAGTGCCCATGGTGACAGGGCCTATGATGAGAGTGCCCATGGTGACAGCACCCAAGGTGACCGTTTCCATGGTGACAGTGCTCATGTTGACAGTGCCCACGGTGACAGTGCTCATGGTGAGAGTTCCCATGGTGATAGTGCTCATCTTGACAATGCCCATGGTGACCGTTCCCATGGTGACAGTGCCCATGATGATAGTGCTAATGATGACAGTGCTCATGGTGACAGTTCCCATGGTGACATTGCCCATGGTGACAGTGCTCATGTTGACAGTGCCCACAGTGACAGTGCTCATGGTGGCAGTGCTCACAGTAACAATGCCCATGGTGATAGTGCCCATGGTAATAGTGCTCACGTTGACAGTGCCCATGGTGATATTGTTCACGGTACACTTCCCATGGTGATAGTGCTCACGGTGATAGTGCTCATGGTGACAGTTCCCATGGTTACAGTGCCCATGGTGACAGTGCTCCTGGTGACAGTGCCCATGGTGACAGTGCTCCTGGTGACAGTGCCCACGGTGACAATGCTCATGGTGATAGTGCTCACGGTGATAGTGCTCATGGTGACAGTTCGCATGGTGACAGGGCCCATGTTGAAAGTGCCCATGGTGACAGTGCTTATGGTGGCACTGCCCATGGTGAATGTGCTCATGCTGGCAGTGTACCTGGTTGGAGTTCCGATGGTGAAATTCCTCATGGTAGCACTGCCCATTATGATAGTGCTCATGGTGACAGTGTCCATGGTGACAGTGCCTATGGTGACAGTGCCCATTGTGATAGTGGTCATGGTGACAGTGCTCACGGTGACAGTGCCCTTGGTGATAGTGCTCATGGTGACAGTGCTCATGGGGACAGTGCACACGGTGACAGTGCCCACGGTGACAGTGCTCACGGTGATAGAGCTCATGGTGATATTGCCCATGGTAATAGTGCTCATGTTGACAGTGCCCATGGTGATATTGCTCATGGTGACACTGCCCATGGTGATAGTGCTGACGGTGATAGTGCTCATGGTGACAGTTCCCATGGTGACTGTGCCCATGGTGACAGTGCTCATGGTGACAGTACCGACGGTGACAGTGCTCATGGTGACAGTGCTCAGGGTGATAGTGCTCACGATGACAGTGGTCACGGTGACAGTTCCCTTGGTGATAGTGCTCACGGTGATAGTGCCCATGGTGACACTGCCCATGGTGATATTGCTCATGGTGACACTGCCCATGGTAATAGTGCTCATGGTGATAGTGTTCACATTGACAGTGCCTTTGGTGACAATTCTCATGGTGACACTGCCCATGGTGACAGTTCGCATGCTGACAGTGCCCATGTTGAAAGTTCCCATGGTGACAGTGTTCATGGTGATAATGCCCATGGTGACTTTGCTCATGCTGGCGGTGTACAGGGTTGGTGTTCCCATGTTGAAATTCCTCATGATGATAGTGTTGATGGTGACAGTGTCCATGTTGACAGTGCCAATGGTGACAGTGCTCATGGTGACACTGCCCATGGTGACATTTCGCAAGGTGACAGTGCCCATGTTGAAAGTGCCCATGGTGACAGTGACCATGGTGACACTTCCCATGTTGAAAGTGTTCATGGTGAGAGTGTCCATGATGAAAATGCCCATGGTGAGAGTGCCCATGGTGACAGTGTCTATGGTGATAGTGCTCATGGTGACAATGCCCATGGTGATATTGATCACGGTGACACTGCCCACGGTGATAGTGCTCATGGTGACATTTTCCATGGTGAGAGTGCTCATGTTGACATTGTCCATGGTGACCGTGCCCATGGTGACTATGCTCTTGCTAAGAATTCCCATGATGACATTACCCATGGTGACAGTACCCATGGCGACAGTGCCCATGGTGACAGTGCTCATGGTGACAGTGCTCACAGTGACAGTGCCCTTGGTGATAGTGCCCATGGTAATAGTGCTCACGGTGACAGTGCCCATGGTGACAGTTACCATGGTGACAGTGCCCACAGTGAAAGTGCTCATGGTGACATTACCCACGGTGACAGTACTCATGGTGAGAGTACGCATGGTGACAGTGCCCATGGTGACAGTGCTCATGGTGACACAGCCCATGGTGACTGTGCTAAAGCTGGCGGTGCATATGGTTGGAGTTCCCATGGTGAAATTCCTCATGGTGGCACTGCCCATGATGATAGTGCTCATGGTGACTGTGCCCATGGTGACATTTCCCATGGTGACAGTGCTCATGGTGAGAGTTCCTATGCTGACTGTGCTCATGTTGACAGTGCCCATGGTGACTGTGCCCACGGTGACAGTGTTCACGGTGATAGTTCTCGACGTGATAGTGCCCATGGTAATAGTGCTGATGGTGACACTGCCCATGTTGATAATGATCACGGTGACACTGCCCATGGTGATAGTGCTCAGGGTGATAATGCTCATCGTGACAGTTCCCATGGTGACACTGCCCATGGTGACAGTGCTCGTAGTGACACTGCCCATGGTGACAGTGCCCATAGTGATAGTGCCCATGGTGACATTTCCCATGGTGACAGTGCTCATGGTGAGAGTTCCCAGGCCGACAGTGCCCATGATGACAGTGTTCATGTTGACTGTGCCCACGGTGAAAGTGCTCATGGTAACAGTGCTCACGGTGACAGTGCCCTTGGTGATAGTACCCATGGTAACAGTGCTCAATGTGACAGTGCCCATGGTGATATTTCTCACGGTGACACTGCCCATGGTGATAGTGCTCATGGTGATTGTACTCATGGTGACAGTTCCCATGGTTACAGTGCCCACCGTGACAGTGCCCATGGTGACAATGCCCACGGTGACAGTGCTCATGGTGACAGTGCTCATGGTGATAATGCTCACGGTGATAGTGCTCACGGTGACAGTGCCCTTGGTGATAGTGCTCATCGTGATAGTGCTCATGGTGGCAGTTTGCATGGTGACTCTGCCCCTGTTGAAAGTGCCCATGGTGACAGTGCTCATGTTGACCCTGCCCATGGTGACAGTGCTCATGCTGGAGGTGTACATGGTTGGAGTTCCCATGGTACAACTGTTATGGTGGCACTGCCCATGATGATAGTGCTCATGGTGACAGTGTCCATGGTGACAGTGCCCATGGTGACAGGGCCTATGATGAGAGTGCCCATGGTGACAGCACCCAAGGTGACCGTTTCCATGGTGACAGTGCTCATGTTGACAGTGCCCACGGTGACAGTGCTCATGGTGAGAGTTCCCATGGTGATAGTGCTCATCTTGACAATGCCCATGGTGACCGTTCCCATGGTGACAGTGCCCATGATGATAGTGCTAATGATGACAGTGCTCATGGTGACAGTTCCCATGGTGACATTGCCCATGGTGACAGTGCTCATGTTGACAGTGCCCACAGTGACAGTGCTCATGGTGGCAGTGCTCACAGTAACAATGCCCATGGTGATAGTGCCCATGGTAATAGTGCTCACGTTGACAGTGCCCATGGTGATATTGCTCATGGTGACACTGCCCATGGTGATAGTGCTGACGGTGATAGTGCTCATGGTGACAGTTCCCATGGTGACTGTGCCCATGGTGACAGTGCTCATGGTGACAGTACCGACGGTGACAGTGCCCATGGTGACAGTGCTCAGGGTGATAGTGCTCACGATGACAGTGGTCACGGTGACAGTTCCCTTGGTGATAGTGCTCACGGTGATAGTGCCCATGGTGACACTGCCCATGGTGATATTGCTCATGGTGACACTGCCCATGGTAATAGTGCTCATGGTGATAGTGTTCACATTGACAGTGCCTTTGGTGACAATTCTCATGGTGACACTGCCCATGGTGACAGTTCGTATGCTGACAGTGCCCATGTTGAAAGTTCCCATGGTGTCAGTGTTCATGGTGATAATGCCCATGGTGACTTTGCTCATGCTGGCGGTGTACAGGGTTGGTGTTCCCATGTTGAAATTCCTCATGATGATAGTGTTGATGTTGACAGTGTCCATGTTGACAGTGCCAATGGTGACAGTGCTCATGGTGACACTGCCCATGGTGACATTTCGCAAGGTGACAGTGCCCATGTTGAAAGTGCCCATGGTGACAGTGACCATGGTGACACTTCCCATGTAGAAAGTGTTCATGGTGAGATTGTCCATGATGAAAATGCCCATGGTGAGAGTGCCCATGGTGACAGTGTCTATGGTGATAGTGCTCATGGTGACAATGCCCATGGTGATAGTGCTCACGGTGATAGTGCTCATGGTGACAGTTCGCATGGTGACAGGGCCCATGTTGAAAGTGCCCATGGTGACAGTGCTTATGGTGGCACTGCCCATGGTGAATGTGCTCATGCTGGCAGTGTACCTGGTTGGAGTTCCGATGGTGAAATTCCTCATGGTAGCACTGCCCATTATGATAGTGCTCATGGTGACAGTGTCCATGGTGACAGTGCCTATGGTGACAGTGCCCATTGTGATAGTGGTCATGGTGACAGTGCTCACGGTGACAGTGCCCTTGGTGATAGTGCTCATGGTGACAGTGCTCATGGGGACAGTGCACACGGTGACAGTGCCCACGGTGACAGTGCTCACGGTGATAGAGCTCATGGTGATATTGCCCATGGTAATAGTGCTCATGTTGACAGTGCCCATGGTGATATTGCTCATGGTGACACTGCCCATGGTGATAGTGCTGACGGTGATAGTGCTCATGGTGACAGTTCCCATGGTGACTGTGCCCATGGTGACAGTGCTCATGGTGACAGTACCGACGGTGACAGTGCTCATGGTGACAGTGCTCAGGGTGATAGTGCTCACGATGACAGTGGTCACGGTGACAGTTCCCTTGGTGATAGTGCTCACGGTGATAGTGCCCATGGTGACACTGCCCATGGTGATATTGCTCATGGTGACACTGCCCATGGTAATAGTGCTCATGGTGATAGTGTTCACATTGACAGTGCCTTTGGTGACAATTCTCATGGTGACACTGCCCATGGTGACAGTTCGCATGCTGACAGTGCCCATGTTGAAAGTTCCCATGGTGACAGTGTTCATGGTGATAATGCCCATGGTGACTTTGCTCATGCTGGCGGTGTACAGGGTTGGTGTTCCCATGTTGAAATTCCTCATGATGATAGTGTTGATGGTGACAGTGTCCATGTTGACAGTGCCAATGGTGACAGTGCTCATGGTGACACTGCCCATGGTGACATTTCACAAGGTGACAGTGCCCATGTTGAAAGTGCCCATGGTGACAGTGACCATGGTGACACTTCCCATGTTGAAAGTGTTCATGGTGAGAGTGTCCATGATGAAAATGCCCATGGTGAGAGTGCCCATGGTGACAGTGTCTATGGTGATAGTGCTCATGGTGACAATGCCCATGGTGATATTGATCACGGTGACACTGCCCACGGTGATAGTGCTCATGGTGACATTTTCCATGGTGAGAGTGCTCATGTTGACATTGTCCATGGTGACCGTGCCCATGGTGACTATGCTCTTGCTAAGAATTCCCATGATGACATTACCCATGGTGACAGTACCCATGGCGACAGTGCCCATGGTGACAGTGCTCATGGTGACAGTGCTCACAGTGACAGTGCCCTTGGTGATAGTGCCCATGGTAATAGTGCTCACGGTGACAGTGCCCATGGTGACAGTTACCATGGTGACAGTGCCCACAGTGAAAGTGCTCATGGTGACATTACCCACGGTGACAGTACTCATGGTGAGAGTACGCATGGTGACAGTGCCCATGGTGACAGTGCTCATGGTGACACAGCCCATGGTGACTGTGCTAAAGCTGGCGGTGCATATGGTTGGAGTTCCCATGGTGAAATTCCTCATGGTGGCACTGCCCATGATGATAGTGCTCATGGTGACAGTGCCCATGGTTACAGTGCCCACTGTGACAGTGCCCTTGGTGACAGTGCCCACGGTGACAGTGCTCATGGTGACAGTGCTCATGGTGATAGTGCTCACGGTGATAGTGCTCACGGTGACAGTGCCCTTGGTGATAGTGCTCATGGTGATAGTTCTCATGGTGGCAGTTTGCATGGTGACACTGCCCCTGTTGAAAGTGCCCATGGTGACAGTGCTCATGTTGACACTGCCCATGGTGACAGTGCTCATGTTGGAGGTGTACATGGTTGGAGTTCCCATGGTACAACTGTTATGGTGCACTGCCCATGATGACAGTGCTCATGGTGACAGTTCCCATGGTGACAGTGCCCACGGTGACAGTGCTCATGGTGACAGTTCCCTTGGTGATAGTACCCATGGTCATAGTGGTCACGGTGAGAGTGCCCATGGTGATATTGCTCACGGTGACACTGCCTATGGTGATAGTGCACACGGTCATAGTGCTCATTGTGACAGTGCCCATGGTGACTATGCTCATGGTGACAGTGCTCATGGTGATAGTGCTCATGGTGACAGTGCTCATGATGATAGTGCTCATGGTGACAGTTCGCATGGTGATAGGGCCCATGTTGAAAGTGCCCATGGTGAAAGTGCTCATGGTGACACTGCCCATGTTGACTGTGCTCATGCTGGCGGTGTACATGGTTGGAGTTCCGATGGTGAAATTGCTCATGGTAGCACTGCCCATAATGATAGTGCTCATGGTGACAGTGTCCATGGTGACAGTGCCTATGGTGACAGAGCCCATTGTGATAGTGTTCACGGTGATAGTGCCCACAGTGACAGTGCTCATGGTGACAGTTCCTATGGTGACACTGCCCATGATGACAGTGCTCATGGTGACAGTGCCCACGGTGACAGTGCTCATTGTGACACTGCTCACGGTAAAAGTGCCCTTGGTGATAGTACCCATGTTAATAGTGCTCACGGTGACAGTTCACATGGTGACAGTGCCCATTTTGAATGTGCCCATGGTGGCAGTGCCCATGGTGACAGTGCTCATGGTGAGAGTTCCCATGGTGACAGTGCTCATGTTCACAGTGCCCATGGTGACAGTGTCCATGGTCAACAGTGCCCATGGTGAGAGTGCCCATGGTGACAGTGCCCATGGTGACAGTGCTCATGGTGACAGTGTCCACGGTGAGAGTGCTCATGGTGACACTGCTCACGGTAACAGTGCCCTTGGTGAGAGTACCCATGTTAATAGTGCTCACGGTGATAGAGCCCACGGTGACATTTCCCATGGTGACAGTGCTCACTTTGACAGTGTACACGATGACAGTGCCCACGCTGACAGTGTTTATGGTGATATTACTAACGGGGACACGGCCCATGTTCATAGTGCTCACGGTGATAGTGCTCATGGTGACAGTTACCATGGTGACAGTGCCCACAGTGACAGTGCTCATGGTGACATTACCCACAGTGACAGTACTCATGGTGACAGTACGCATGGTGACAGTGCCCATGGTGACAGTGCTCATGGTGACACAGCCCATGGTGACTGTGCTAAAGCTGGCGGTGCATATGGTTGGAGTTCCCATGGTGAAATTCCTCATGGTGGCACTGCCCATGATGATAGTGCTCAGGGTGATAATGCTCATCGTGACAGTTCCCATGGTGACACTGCCCATGGTGACAGTGCTCGTAGTGACACTGCCCATGGTGACAGTGCCCATAGTGATAGTGCCCATGGTGACATTTCCCATGGTGACAGTGCTCATGGTGAGAGTTCCCAGGCCGACAGTGCCCATGATGACAGTGTTCATGTTGACTGTGCCCACGGTGAAAGTGCTCATGGTAACAGTGCTCACGGTGACAGTGCCCTTGGTGATAGTACCCATGGTAACAGTGCTCAATGTGACAGTGCCCATGGTGATATTTCTCACGGTGACACTGCCCATGGTGATAGTGCTCATGGTGATTGTACTCATGGTGACAGTTCCCATGGTTACAGTGCCCACCGTGACAGTGCCCATGGTGACAATGCCCACGGTGACAGTGCTCATGGTGACAGTGCTCATGGTGATAATGCTCACGGTGATAGTGCTCACGGTGACAGTGCCCTTGGTGATAGTGCTCATCGTGATAGTGCTCATGGTGGCAGTTTGCATGGTGACTCTGCCCCTGTTGAAAGTGCCCATGGTGACAGTGCTCATGTTGACCCTGCCCATGGTGACAGTGCTCATGCTGGAGGTGTACATGGTTGGAGTTCCCATGGTACAACTGTTATGGTGGCACTGCCCATGATGATAGTGCTCATGGTGACAGTGTCCATGGTGACAGTGCCCATGGTGACAGGGCCTATGATGAGAGTGCCCATGGTGACAGCACCCAAGGTGACCGTTTCCATGGTGACAGTGCTCATGTTGACAGTGCCCACGGTGACAGTGCTCATGGTGAGAGTTCCCATGGTGATAGTGCTCATCTTGACAATGCCCATGGTGACCGTTCCCATGGTGACAGTGCCCATGATGATAGTGCTAATGATGACAGTGCTCATGGTGACAGTTCCCATGGTGACATTGCCCATGGTGACAGTGCTCATGTTGACAGTGCCCACAGTGACAGTGCTCATGGTGGCAGTGCTCACAGTAACAATGCCCATGGTGATAGTGCCCATGGTAATAGTGCTCACGTTGACAGTACCCATGGTGATATTGTTCACGGTACACTTCCCATGGTGATAGTGCTCACGGTGATAGTGCTCATGGTGACAGTTCCCATGGTTACAGTGCCCATGGTGACAGTGCTCCTGGTGACAGTGCCCACGGTGACAATGCTCATGGTGATAGTGCTCACGGTGATAGTGCTCATGGTGACAGTTCGCATGGTGACAGGGCCCATGTTGAAAGTGCCCATGGTGACAGTGCTTATGGTGGCACTGCCCATGGTGAATGTGCTCATGCTGGCAGTGTACCTGGTTGGAGTTCCGATGGTGAAATTCCTCATGGTAGCACTGCCCATTATGATAGTGCTCATGGTGACAGTGTCCATGGTGACAGTGCCTATGGTGACAGTGCCCATTGTGATAGTGCTCATGGTGACAGTGCTCACGGTGACAGTGCCCTTGGTGATAGTGCTCATGGTGACAGTGCTCATGGGGACAGTGCACACGGTGACAGTGCCCACGGTGACAGTGCTCACGGTGATAGAGCTCATGGTGATATTGCCCATGGTAATAGTGCTCATGTTGACAGTGCCCATGGTGATATTGCTCATGGTGACACTGCCCATGGTGATAGTGCTGACGGTGATAGTGCTCATGGTGACAGTTCCCATGGTGACTGTGCCCATGGTGACAGTGCTCATGGTGACAGTACCGACGGTGACAGTGCTCATGGTGACAGTGCTCAGGGTGATAGTGCTCACGATGACAGTGGTCACGGTGACAGTTCCCTTGGTGATAGTGCTCACGGTGATAGTGCCCATGGTGACACTGCCCATGGTGATATTGCTCATGGTGACACTGCCCATGGTAATAGTGCTCATGGTGATAGTGTTCACATTGACAGTGCCTTTGGTGACAATTCTCATGGTGACACTGCCCATGGTGACAGTTCGCATGCTGACAGTGCCCATGTTGAAAGTTCCCATGGTGACAGTGTTCATGGTGATAATGCCCATGGTGACTTTGCTCATGCTGGCGGTGTACAGGGTTGGTGTTCCCATGTTGAAATTCCTCATGATGATAGTGTTGATGGTGACAGTGTCCATGTTGACAGTGCCAATGGTGACAGTGCTCATGGTGACACTGCCCATGGTGACATTTCGCAAGGTGACAGTGCCCATGTTGAAAGTGCCCATGGTGACAGTGACCATGGTGACACTTCCCATGTTGAAAGTGTTCATGGTGAGAGTGTCCATGATGAAAATGCCCATGGTGAGAGTGCCCATGGTGACAGTGTCTATGGTGATAGTGCTCATGGTGACAATGCCCATGGTGATATTGATCACGGTGACACTGCCCACGGTGATAGTGCTCATGGTGACATTTTCCATGGTGAGAGTGCTCATGTTGACATTGTCCATGGTGACCGTGCCCATGGTGACTATGCTCTTGCTAAGAATTCCCATGATGACATTACCCATGGTGACAGTACCCATGGCGACAGTGCCCATGGTGACAGTGCTCACAGTGACAGTGCCCTTGGTGATAGTGCCCATGGTAATAGTGCTCACGGTGACAGTGCCCATGGTGACAGTTACCATGGTGACAGTGCCCACAGTGAAAGTGCTCATGGTGACATTACCCACGGTGACAGTACTCATGGTGAGAGTACGCATGGTGACAGTGCCCATGGTGACAGTGCTCATGGTGACACAGCCCATGGTGACTGTGCTAAAGCTGGCGGTGCATATGGTTGGAGTTCCCATGGTGAAATTCCTCATGGTGGCACTGCCCATGATGATAGTGCTCATGGTGACAGTGCCCATGGTGACATTTCCCATGGTGACAGTGCTCATGGTGAGAGTTCCTATGCTGACTGTGCTCATGTTGACAGTGCCCATGGTGACTGTGCCCACGGTGACAGTGTTCACGGTGATAGTTCTCGACGTGATAGTGCCCATGGTAATAGTGCTGATGGTGACACTGCCCATGTTGATAATGATCACGGTGACACTGCCCATGGTGATAGTGCTCAGGGTGATAATGCTCATCGTGACAGTTCCCATGGTGACACTGCCCATGGTGACAGTGCTCGTAGTGACACTGCCCATGGTGACAGTGCCCATAGTGATAGTGCCCATGGTGACATTTCCCATGGTGACAGTGCTCATGGTGAGAGTTCCCAGGCCGACAGTGCCCATGATGACAGTGTTCATGTTGACTGTGCCCACGGTGAAAGTGCTCATGGTAACAGTGCTCACGGTGACAGTGCCCTTGGTGATAGTACCCATGGTAACAGTGCTCAATGTGACAGTGCCCATGGTGATATTTCTCACGGTGACACTGCCCATGGTGATAGTGCTCATGGTGATTGTACTCATGGTGACAGTTCCCATGGTTACAGTGCCCACCGTGACAGTGCCCATGGTGACAATGCCCACGGTGACAGTGCTCATGGTGACAGTGCTCATGGTGATAATGCTCACGGTGATAGTGCTCACGGTGACAGTGCCCTTGGTGATAGTGCTCATCGTGATAGTGCTCATGGTGGCAGTTTGCATGGTGACTCTGCCCCTGTTGAAAGTGCCCATGGTGACAGTGCTCATGTTGACCCTGCCCATGGTGACAGTGCTCATGCTGGAGGTGTACATGGTTGGAGTTCCCATGGTACAACTGTTATGGTGGCACTGCCCATGATGATAGTGCTCATGGTGACAGTGTCCATGGTGACAGTGCCCATGGTGACAGGGCCTATGATGAGAGTGCCCATGGTGACAGCACCCAAGGTGACCGTTTCCATGGTGACAGTGCTCATGTTGACAGTGCCCACGGTGACAGTGCTCATGGTGAGAGTTCCCATGGTGATAGTGCTCATCTTGACAATGCCCATGGTGACCGTTCCCATGGTGACAGTGCCCATGATGATAGTGCTAATGATGACAGTGCTCATGGTGACAGTTCCCATGGTGACATTGCCCATGGTGACAGTGCTCATGTTGACAGTGCCCACAGTGACAGTGCTCATGGTGGCAGTGCTCACAGTAACAATGCCCATGGTGATAGTGCCCATGGTAATAGTGCTCACGTTGACAGTGCCCATGGTGATATTGCTCATGGTGACACTGCCCATGGTGATAGTGCTGACGGTGATAGTGCTCATGGTGACAGTTCCCATGGTGACTGTGCCCATGGTGACAGTGCTCATGGTGACAGTACCGACGGTGACAGTGCCCATGGTGACAGTGCTCAGGGTGATAGTGCTCACGATGACAGTGGTCACGGTGACAGTTCCCTTGGTGATAGTGCTCACGGTGATAGTGCCCATGGTGACACTGCCCATGGTGATATTGCTCATGGTGACACTGCCCATGGTAATAGTGCTCATGGTGATAGTGTTCACATTGACAGTGCCTTTGGTGACAATTCTCATGGTGACACTGCCCATGGTGACAGTTCGCATGCTGACAGTGCCCATGTTGAAAGTTCCCATGGTGACAGTGTTCATGGTGATAATGCCCATGGTGACTTTGCTCATGCTGGCGGTGTACAGGGTTGGTGTTCCCATGTTGAAATTCCTCATGATGATAGTGTTGATGGTGACAGTGTCCATGTTGACAGTGCCAATGGTGACAGTGCTCATGGTGACACTGCCCATGGTGACATTTCGCAAGGTGACAGTGCCCATGTTGAAAGTGCCCATGGTGACAGTGACCATGGTGACACTTCCCATGTTGAAAGTGTTCATGGTGAGAGTGTCCATGATGAAAATGCCCATGGTGAGAGTGCCCATGGTGACAGTGTCTATGGTGATAGTGCTCATGGTGACAATGCCCATGGTGATATTGATCACGGTGACACTGCCCACGGTGATAGTGCTCATGGTGACATTTTCCATGGTGAGAGTGCTCATGTTGACATTGTCCATGGTGACCGTGCCCATGGTGACTATGCTCTTGCTAAGAATTCCCATGATGACATTACCCATGGTGACAGTACCCATGGCGACAGTGCCCATGGTGACAGTGCTCACAGTGACAGTGCCCTTGGTGATAGTGCCCATGGTAATAGTGCTCACGGTGACAGTGCCCATGGTGACAGTTACCATGGTGACAGTGCCCACAGTGAAAGTGCTCATGGTGACATTACCCACGGTGACAGTACTCATGGTGAGAGTACGCATGGTGACAGTGCCCATGGTGACAGTGCTCATGGTGACACAGCCCATGGTGACTGTGCTAAAGCTGGCGGTGCATATGGTTGGAGTTCCCATGGTGAAATTCCTCATGGTGGCACTGCCCATGATGATAGTGCTCATGGTGACAGTGCCCATGGTGACATTTCCCATGGTGACAGTGCTCATGGTGAGAGTTCCTATGCTGACTGTGCTCATGTTGACAGTGCCCATGGTGACTGTGCCCACGGTGACAGTGTTCACGGTGATAGTTCTCGACGTGATAGTGCCCATGGTAATAGTGCTGATGGTGACACTGCCCATGTTGATAATGATCACGGTGACACTGCCCATGGTGATAGTGCTCAGGGTGATAATGCTCATCGTGACAGTTCCCATGGTGACACTGCCCATGGTGACAGTGCTCGTAGTGACACTGCCCATGGTGACAGTGCCCATAGTGATAGTGCCCATGGTGACATTTCCCATGGTGACAGTGCTCATGGTGAGAGTTCCCAGGCCGACAGTGCCCATGATGACAGTGTTCATGTTGACTGTGCCCACGGTGAAAGTGCTCATGGTAACAGTGCTCACGGTGACAGTGCCCTTGGTGATAGTACCCATGGTAACAGTGCTCAATGTGACAGTGCCCATGGTGATATTTCTCACGGTGACACTGCCCATGGTGATAGTGCTCATGGTGATTGTACTCATGGTGACAGTTCCCATGGTTACAGTGCCCACCGTGACAGTGCCCATGGTGACAATGCCCACGGTGACAGTGCTCATGGTGACAGTGCTCATGGTGATAATGCTCACGGTGATAGTGCTCACGGTGACAGTGCCCTTGGTGATAGTGCTCATCGTGATAGTGCTCATGGTGGCAGTTTGCATGGTGACTCTGCCCCTGTTGAAAGTGCCCATGGTGACAGTGCTCATGTTGACCCTGCCCATGGTGACAGTGCTCATGCTGGAGGTGTACATGGTTGGAGTTCCCATGGTACAACTGTTATGGTGGCACTGCCCATGATGATAGTGCTCATGGTGACAGTGTCCATGGTGACAGTGCCCATGGTGACAGGGCCTATGATGAGAGTGCCCATGGTGACAGCACCCAAGGTGACCGTTTCCATGGTGACAGTGCTCATGTTGACAGTGCCCACGGTGACAGTGCTCATGGTGAGAGTTCCCATGGTGATAGTGCTCATCTTGACAATGCCCATGGTGACCGTTCCCATGGTGACAGTGCCCATGATGATAGTGCTAATGATGACAGTGCTCATGGTGACAGTTCCCATGGTGACATTGCCCATGGTGACAGTGCTCATGTTGACAGTGCCCACAGTGACAGTGCTCATGGTGGCAGTGCTCACAGTAACAATGCCCATGGTGATAGTGCCCATGGTAATAGTGCTCACGTTGACAGTGCCCATGGTGATATTGCTCATGGTGACACTGCCCATGGTGATAGTGCTGACGGTGATAGTGCTCATGGTGACAGTTCCCATGGTGACTGTGCCCATGGTGACAGTGCTCATGGTGACAGTACCGACGGTGACAGTGCCCATGGTGACAGTGCTCAGGGTGATAGTGCTCACGATGACAGTGGTCACGGTGACAGTTCCCTTGGTGATAGTGCTCACGGTGATAGTGCCCATGGTGACACTGCCCATGGTGATATTGCTCATGGTGACACTGCCCATGGTAATAGTGCTCATGGTGATAGTGTTCACATTGACAGTGCCTTTGGTGACAATTCTCATGGTGACACTGCCCATGGTGACAGTTCGCATGCTGACAGTGCCCATGTTGAAAGTTCCCATGGTGACAGTGTTCATGGTGATAATGCCCATGGTGACTTTGCTCATGCTGGCGGTGTACAGGGTTGGTGTTCCCATGTTGAAATTCCTCATGATGATAGTGTTGATGGTGACAGTGTCCATGTTGACAGTGCCAATGGTGACAGTGCTCATGGTGACACTGCCCATGGTGACATTTCGCAAGGTGACAGTGCCCATGTTGAAAGTGCCCATGGTGACAGTGACCATGGTGACACTTCCCATGTTGAAAGTGTTCATGGTGAGAGTGTCCATGATGAAAATGCCCATGGTGAGAGTGCCCATGGTGACAGTGTCTATGGTGATAGTGCTCATGGTGACAATGCCCATGGTGATATTGATCACGGTGACACTGCCCACGGTGATAGTGCTCATGGTGACATTTTCCATGGTGAGAGTGCTCATGTTGACATTGTCCATGGTGACCGTGCCCATGGTGACTATGCTCTTGCTAAGAATTCCCATGATGACATTACCCATGGTGACAGTACCCATGGCGACAGTGCCCATGGTGACAGTGCTCACAGTGACAGTGCCCTTGGTGATAGTGCCCATGGTAATAGTGCTCACGGTGACAGTGCCCATGGTGACAGTTACCATGGTGACAGTGCCCACAGTGAAAGTGCTCATGGTGACATTACCCACGGTGACAGTACTCATGGTGAGAGTACGCATGGTGACAGTGCCCATGGTGACAGTGCTCATGGTGACACAGCCCATGGTGACTGTGCTAAAGCTGGCGGTGCATATGGTTGGAGTTCCCATGGTGAAATTCCTCATGGTGGCACTGCCCATGATGATAGTGCTCATGGTGACAGTGCCCATGGTGACATTTCCCATGGTGACAGTGCTCATGGTGAGAGTTCCTATGCTGACTGTGCTCATGTTGACAGTGCCCATGGTGACTGTGCCCACGGTGACAGTGTTCACGGTGATAGTTCTCGACGTGATAGTGCCCATGGTAATAGTGCTGATGGTGACACTGCCCATGTTGATAATGATCACGGTGACACTGCCCATGGTGATAGTGCTCAGGGTGATAATGCTCATCGTGACAGTTCCCATGGTGACACTGCCCATGGTGACAGTGCTCGTAGTGACACTGCCCATGGTGACAGTGCCCATAGTGATAGTGCCCATGGTGACATTTCCCATGGTGACAGTGCTCATGGTGAGAGTTCCCAGGCCGACAGTGCCCATGATGACAGTGTTCATGTTGACTGTGCCCACGGTGAAAGTGCTCATGGTAACAGTGCTCACGGTGACAGTGCCCTTGGTGATAGTACCCATGGTAACAGTGCTCAATGTGACAGTGCCCATGGTGATATTTCTCACGGTGACACTGCCCATGGTGATAGTGCTCATGGTGATTGTACTCATGGTGACAGTTCCCATGGTTACAGTGCCCACCGTGACAGTGCCCATGGTGACAATGCCCACGGTGACAGTGCTCATGGTGACAGTGCTCATGGTGATAATGCTCACGGTGATAGTGCTCACGGTGACAGTGCCCTTGGTGATAGTGCTCATCGTGATAGTGCTCATGGTGGCAGTTTGCATGGTGACTCTGCCCCTGTTGAAAGTGCCCATGGTGACAGTGCTCATGTTGACCCTGCCCATGGTGACAGTGCTCATGCTGGAGGTGTACATGGTTGGAGTTCCCATGGTACAACTGTTATGGTGGCACTGCCCATGATGATAGTGCTCATGGTGACAGTGTCCATGGTGACAGTGCCCATGGTGACAGGGCCTATGATGAGAGTGCCCATGGTGACAGCACCCAAGGTGACCGTTTCCATGGTGACAGTGCTCATGTTGACAGTGCCCACGGTGACAGTGCTCATGGTGAGAGTTCCCATGGTGATAGTGCTCATCTTGACAATGCCCATGGTGACCGTTCCCATGGTGACAGTGCCCATGATGATAGTGCTAATGATGACAGTGCTCATGGTGACAGTTCCCATGGTGACATTGCCCATGGTGACAGTGCTCATGTTGACAGTGCCCACAGTGACAGTGCTCATGGTGGCAGTGCTCACAGTAACAATGCCCATGGTGATAGTGCCCATGGTAATAGTGCTCACGTTGACAGTGCCCATGGTGATATTGCTCATGGTGACACTGCCCATGGTGATAGTGCTGACGGTGATAGTGCTCATGGTGACAGTTCCCATGGTGACTGTGCCCATGGTGACAGTGCTCATGGTGACAGTACCGACGGTGACAGTGCCCATGGTGACAGTGCTCAGGGTGATAGTGCTCACGATGACAGTGGTCACGGTGACAGTTCCCTTGGTGATAGTGCTCACGGTGATAGTGCCCATGGTGACACTGCCCATGGTGATATTGCTCATGGTGACACTGCCCATGGTAATAGTGCTCATGGTGATAGTGTTCACATTGACAGTGCCTTTGGTGACAATTCTCATGGTGACACTGCCCATGGTGACAGTTCGCATGCTGACAGTGCCCATGTTGAAAGTTCCCATGGTGACAGTGTTCATGGTGATAATGCCCATGGTGACTTTGCTCATGCTGGCGGTGTACAGGGTTGGTGTTCCCATGTTGAAATTCCTCATGATGATAGTGTTGATGGTGACAGTGTCCATGTTGACAGTGCCAATGGTGACAGTGCTCATGGTGACACTGCCCATGGTGACATTTCGCAAGGTGACAGTGCCCATGTTGAAAGTGCCCATGGTGACAGTGACCATGGTGACACTTCCCATGTTGAAAGTGTTCATGGTGAGAGTGTCCATGATGAAAATGCCCATGGTGAGAGTGCCCATGGTGACAGTGTCTATGGTGATAGTGCTCATGGTGACAATGCCCATGGTGATATTGATCACGGTGACACTGCCCACGGTGATAGTGCTCATGGTGACATTTTCCATGGTGAGAGTGCTCATGTTGACATTGTCCATGGTGACCGTGCCCATGGTGACTATGCTCTTGCTAAGAATTCCCATGATGACATTACCCATGGTGACAGTACCCATGGCGACAGTGCCCATGGTGACAGTGCTCACAGTGACAGTGCCCTTGGTGATAGTGCCCATGGTAATAGTGCTCACGGTGACAGTGCCCATGGTGACAGTTACCATGGTGACAGTGCCCACAGTGAAAGTGCTCATGGTGACATTACCCACGGTGACAGTACTCATGGTGAGAGTACGCATGGTGACAGTGCCCATGGTGACAGTGCTCATGGTGACACAGCCCATGGTGACTGTGCTAAAGCTGGCGGTGCATATGGTTGGAGTTCCCATGGTGAAATTCCTCATGGTGGCACTGCCCATGATGATAGTGCTCATGGTGACAGTGCCCATGGTGACATTTCCCATGGTGACAGTGCTCATGGTGAGAGTTCCTATGCTGACTGTGCTCATGTTGACAGTGCCCATGGTGACTGTGCCCACGGTGACAGTGTTCACGGTGATAGTTCTCGACGTGATAGTGCCCATGGTAATAGTGCTGATGGTGACACTGCCCATGTTGATAATGATCACGGTGACACTGCCCATGGTGATAGTGCTCAGGGTGATAATGCTCATCGTGACAGTTCCCATGGTGACACTGCCCATGGTGACAGTGCTCGTAGTGACACTGCCCATGGTGACAGTGCCCATAGTGATAGTGCCCATGGTGACATTTCCCATGGTGACAGTGCTCATGGTGAGAGTTCCCAGGCCGACAGTGCCCATGATGACAGTGTTCATGTTGACTGTGCCCACGGTGAAAGTGCTCATGGTAACAGTGCTCACGGTGACAGTGCCCTTGGTGATAGTACCCATGGTAACAGTGCTCAATGTGACAGTGCCCATGGTGATATTTCTCACGGTGACACTGCCCATGGTGATAGTGCTCATGGTGATTGTACTCATGGTGACAGTTCCCATGGTTACAGTGCCCACCGTGACAGTGCCCATGGTGACAATGCCCACGGTGACAGTGCTCATGGTGACAGTGCTCATGGTGATAATGCTCACGGTGATAGTGCTCACGGTGACAGTGCCCTTGGTGATAGTGCTCATCGTGATAGTGCTCATGGTGGCAGTTTGCATGGTGACTCTGCCCCTGTTGAAAGTGCCCATGGTGACAGTGCTCATGTTGACCCTGCCCATGGTGACAGTGCTCATGCTGGAGGTGTACATGGTTGGAGTTCCCATGGTACAACTGTTATGGTGGCACTGCCCATGATGATAGTGCTCATGGTGACAGTGTCCATGGTGACAGTGCCCATGGTGACAGGGCCTATGATGAGAGTGCCCATGGTGACAGCACCCAAGGTGACCGTTTCCATGGTGACAGTGCTCATGTTGACAGTGCCCACGGTGACAGTGCTCATGGTGAGAGTTCCCATGGTGATAGTGCTCATCTTGACAATGCCCATGGTGACCGTTCCCATGGTGACAGTGCCCATGATGATAGTGCTAATGATGACAGTGCTCATGGTGACAGTTCCCATGGTGACATTGCCCATGGTGACAGTGCTCATGTTGACAGTGCCCACAGTGACAGTGCTCATGGTGGCAGTGCTCACAGTAACAATGCCCATGGTGATAGTGCCCATGGTAATAGTGCTCACGTTGACAGTGCCCATGGTGATATTGCTCATGGTGACACTGCCCATGGTGATAGTGCTGACGGTGATAGTGCTCATGGTGACAGTTCCCATGGTGACTGTGCCCATGGTGACAGTGCTCATGGTGACAGTACCGACGGTGACAGTGCCCATGGTGACAGTGCTCAGGGTGATAGTGCTCACGATGACAGTGGTCACGGTGACAGTTCCCTTGGTGATAGTGCTCACGGTGATAGTGCCCATGGTGACACTGCCCATGGTGATATTGCTCATGGTGACACTGCCCATGGTAATAGTGCTCATGGTGATAGTGTTCACATTGACAGTGCCTTTGGTGACAATTCTCATGGTGACACTGCCCATGGTGACAGTTCGTATGCTGACAGTGCCCATGTTGAAAGTTCCCATGGTGTCAGTGTTCATGGTGATAATGCCCATGGTGACTTTGCTCATGCTGGCGGTGTACAGGGTTGGTGTTCCCATGTTGAAATTCCTCATGATGATAGTGTTGATGTTGACAGTGTCCATGTTGACAGTGCCAATGGTGACAGTGCTCATGGTGACACTGCCCATGGTGACATTTCGCAAGGTGACAGTGCCCATGTTGAAAGTGCCCATGGTGACAGTGACCATGGTGACACTTCCCATGTAGAAAGTGTTCATGGTGAGATTGTCCATGATGAAAATGCCCATGGTGAGAGTGCCCATGGTGACAGTGTCTATGGTGATAGTGCTCATGGTGACAATGCCCATGGTGATAGTGCTCACGGTGATAGTGCTCATGGTGACAGTTCGCATGGTGACAGGGCCCATGTTGAAAGTGCCCATGGTGACAGTGCTTATGGTGGCACTGCCCATGGTGAATGTGCTCATGCTGGCAGTGTACCTGGTTGGAGTTCCGATGGTGAAATTCCTCATGGTAGCACTGCCCATTATGATAGTGCTCATGGTGACAGTGTCCATGGTGACAGTGCCTATGGTGACAGTGCCCATTGTGATAGTGGTCATGGTGACAGTGCTCACGGTGACAGTGCCCTTGGTGATAGTGCTCATGGTGACAGTGCTCATGGGGACAGTGCACACGGTGACAGTGCCCACGGTGACAGTGCTCACGGTGATAGAGCTCATGGTGATATTGCCCATGGTAATAGTGCTCATGTTGACAGTGCCCATGGTGATATTGCTCATGGTGACACTGCCCATGGTGATAGTGCTGACGGTGATAGTGCTCATGGTGACAGTTCCCATGGTGACTGTGCCCATGGTGACAGTGCTCATGGTGACAGTACCGACGGTGACAGTGCTCATGGTGACAGTGCTCAGGGTGATAGTGCTCACGATGACAGTGGTCACGGTGACAGTTCCCTTGGTGATAGTGCTCACGGTGATAGTGCCCATGGTGACACTGCCCATGGTGATATTGCTCATGGTGACACTGCCCATGGTAATAGTGCTCATGGTGATAGTGTTCACATTGACAGTGCCTTTGGTGACAATTCTCATGGTGACACTGCCCATGGTGACAGTTCGCATGCTGACAGTGCCCATGTTGAAAGTTCCCATGGTGACAGTGTTCATGGTGATAATGCCCATGGTGACTTTGCTCATGCTGGCGGTGTACAGGGTTGGTGTTCCCATGTTGAAATTCCTCATGATGATAGTGTTGATGGTGACAGTGTCCATGTTGACAGTGCCAATGGTGACAGTGCTCATGGTGACACTGCCCATGGTGACATTTCGCAAGGTGACAGTGCCCATGTTGAAAGTGCCCATGGTGACAGTGACCATGGTGACACTTCCCATGTTGAAAGTGTTCATGGTGAGAGTGTCCATGATGAAAATGCCCATGGTGAGAGTGCCCATGGTGACAGTGTCTATGGTGATAGTGCTCATGGTGACAATGCCCATGGTGATATTGATCATGGTGACACTGCCCACGGTGATAGTGCTCATGGTGACATTTTCCATGGTGAGAGTGCTCATGTTGACATTGTCCATGGTGACCGTGCCCATGGTGACTATGCTCTTGCTAAGAATTCCCATGATGACATTACCCATGGTGACAGTACCCATGGCGACAGTGCCCATGGTGACAGTGCTCATGGTGACAGTGCTCACAGTGACAGTGCCCTTGGTGATAGTGCCCATGGTAATAGTGCTCACGGTGACAGTGCCCATGGTGACAGTTACCATGGTGACAGTGCCCACAGTGAAAGTGCTCATGGTGACATTACCCACGGTGACAGTACTCATGGTGAGAGTACGCATGGTGACAGTGCCCATGGTGACAGTGCTCATGGTGACACAGCCCATGGTGACTGTGCTAAAGCTGGCGGTGCATATGGTTGGAGTTCCCATGGTGAAATTCCTCATGGTGGCACTGCCCATGATGATAGTGCTCATGGTGACAGTGCCCATGGTGACATTTCCCATGGTGACAGTGCTCATGGTGAGAGTTCCTATGCTGACTGTGCTCATGTTGACAGTGCCCATGGTGACTGTGCCCACGGTGACAGTGTTCACGGTGATAGTTCTCGACGTGATAGTGCCCATGGTAATAGTGCTGATGGTGACACTGCCCATGTTGATAATGATCACGGTGACACTGCCCATGGTGATAGTGCTCAGGGTGATAATGCTCATCGTGACAGTTCCCATGGTGACACTGCCCATGGTGACAGTGCTCGTAGTGACACTGCCCATGGTGACAGTGCCCATAGTGATAGTGCCCATGGTGACATTTCCCATGGTGACAGTGCTCATGGTGAGAGTTCCCAGGCCGACAGTGCCCATGATGACAGTGTTCATGTTGACTGTGCCCACGGTGAAAGTGCTCATGGTAACAGTGCTCACGGTGACAGTGCCCTTGGTGATAGTACCCATGGTAACAGTGCTCAATGTGACAGTGCCCATGGTGATATTTCTCACGGTGACACTGCCCATGGTGATAGTGCTCATGGTGATTGTACTCATGGTGACAGTTCCCATGGTTACAGTGCCCACCGTGACAGTGCCCATGGTGACAATGCCCACGGTGACAGTGCTCATGGTGACAGTGCTCATGGTGATAATGCTCACGGTGATAGTGCTCACGGTGACAGTGCCCTTGGTGATAGTGCTCATCGTGATAGTGCTCATGGTGGCAGTTTGCATGGTGACTCTGCCCCTGTTGAAAGTGCCCATGGTGACAGTGCTCATGTTGACCCTGCCCATGGTGACAGTGCTCATGCTGGAGGTGTACATGGTTGGAGTTCCCATGGTACAACTGTTATGGTGGCACTGCCCATGATGATAGTGCTCATGGTGACAGTGTCCATGGTGACAGTGCCCATGGTGACAGGGCCTATGATGAGAGTGCCCATGGTGACAGCACCCAAGGTGACCGTTTCCATGGTGACAGTGCTCATGTTGACAGTGCCCACGGTGACAGTGCTCATGGTGAGAGTTCCCATGGTGATAGTGCTCATCTTGACAATGCCCATGGTGACCGTTCCCATGGTGACAGTGCCCATGATGATAGTGCTAATGATGACAGTGCTCATGGTGACAGTTCCCATGGTGACATTGCCCATGGTGACAGTGCTCATGTTGACAGTGCCCACAGTGACAGTGCTCATGGTGGCAGTGCTCACAGTAACAATGCCCATGGTGATAGTGCCCATGGTAATAGTGCTCACGTTGACAGTGCCCATGGTGATATTGCTCATGGTGACACTGCCCATGGTGATAGTGCTGACGGTGATAGTGCTCATGGTGACAGTTCCCATGGTGACTGTGCCCATGGTGACAGTGCTCATGGTGACAGTACCGACGGTGACAGTGCCCATGGTGACAGTGCTCAGGGTGATAGTGCTCACGATGACAGTGGTCACGGTGACAGTTCCCTTGGTGATAGTGCTCACGGTGATAGTGCCCATGGTGACACTGCCCATGGTGATATTGCTCATGGTGACACTGCCCATGGTAATAGTGCTCATGGTGATAGTGTTCACATTGACAGTGCCTTTGGTGACAATTCTCATGGTGACACTGCCCATGGTGACAGTTCGCATGCTGACAGTGCCCATGTTGAAAGTTCCCATGGTGACAGTGTTCATGGTGATAATGCCCATGGTGACTTTGCTCATGCTGGCGGTGTACAGGGTTGGTGTTCCCATGTTGAAATTCCTCATGATGATAGTGTTGATGGTGACAGTGTCCATGTTGACAGTGCCAATGGTGACAGTGCTCATGGTGACACTGCCCATGGTGACATTTCGCAAGGTGACAGTGCCCATGTTGAAAGTGCCCATGGTGACAGTGACCATGGTGACACTTCCCATGTTGAAAGTGTTCATGGTGAGAGTGTCCATGATGAAAATGCCCATGGTGAGAGTGCCCATGGTGACAGTGTCTATGGTGATAGTGCTCATGGTGACAATGCCCATGGTGATATTGATCACGGTGACACTGCCCACGGTGATAGTGCTCATGGTGACATTTTCCATGGTGAGAGTGCTCATGTTGACATTGTCCATGGTGACCGTGCCCATGGTGACTATGCTCTTGCTAAGAATTCCCATGATGACATTACCCATGGTGACAGTACCCATGGCGACAGTGCCCATGGTGACAGTGCTCACAGTGACAGTGCCCTTGGTGATAGTGCCCATGGTAATAGTGCTCACGGTGACAGTGCCCATGGTGACAGTTACCATGGTGACAGTGCCCACAGTGAAAGTGCTCATGGTGACATTACCCACGGTGACAGTACTCATGGTGAGAGTACGCATGGTGACAGTGCCCATGGTGACAGTGCTCATGGTGACACAGCCCATGGTGACTGTGCTAAAGCTGGCGGTGCATATGGTTGGAGTTCCCATGGTGAAATTCCTCATGGTGGCACTGCCCATGATGATAGTGCTCATGGTGACAGTGCCCATGGTGACATTTCCCATGGTGACAGTGCTCATGGTGAGAGTTCCTATGCTGACTGTGCTCATGTTGACAGTGCCCATGGTGACTGTGCCCACGGTGACAGTGTTCACGGTGATAGTTCTCGACGTGATAGTGCCCATGGTAATAGTGCTGATGGTGACACTGCCCATGTTGATAATGATCACGGTGACACTGCCCATGGTGATAGTGCTCAGGGTGATAATGCTCATCGTGACAGTTCCCATGGTGACACTGCCCATGGTGACAGTGCTCGTAGTGACACTGCCCATGGTGACAGTGCCCATAGTGATAGTGCCCATGGTGACATTTCCCATGGTGACAGTGCTCATGGTGAGAGTTCCCAGGCCGACAGTGCCCATGATGACAGTGTTCATGTTGACTGTGCCCACGGTGAAAGTGCTCATGGTAACAGTGCTCACGGTGACAGTGCCCTTGGTGATAGTACCCATGGTAACAGTGCTCAATGTGACAGTGCCCATGGTGATATTTCTCACGGTGACACTGCCCATGGTGATAGTGCTCATGGTGATTGTACTCATGGTGACAGTTCCCATGGTTACAGTGCCCACCGTGACAGTGCCCATGGTGACAATGCCCACGGTGACAGTGCTCATGGTGACAGTGCTCATGGTGATAATGCTCACGGTGATAGTGCTCACGGTGACAGTGCCCTTGGTGATAGTGCTCATCGTGATAGTGCTCATGGTGGCAGTTTGCATGGTGACTCTGCCCCTGTTGAAAGTGCCCATGGTGACAGTGCTCATGTTGACCCTGCCCATGGTGACAGTGCTCATGCTGGAGGTGTACATGGTTGGAGTTCCCATGGTACAACTGTTATGGTGGCACTGCCCATGATGATAGTGCTCATGGTGACAGTGTCCATGGTGACAGTGCCCATGGTGACAGGGCCTATGATGAGAGTGCCCATGGTGACAGCACCCAAGGTGACCGTTTCCATGGTGACAGTGCTCATGTTGACAGTGCCCACGGTGACAGTGCTCATGGTGAGAGTTCCCATGGTGATAGTGCTCATCTTGACAATGCCCATGGTGACCGTTCCCATGGTGACAGTGCCCATGATGATAGTGCTAATGATGACAGTGCTCATGGTGACAGTTCCCATGGTGACATTGCCCATGGTGACAGTGCTCATGTTGACAGTGCCCACAGTGACAGTGCTCATGGTGGCAGTGCTCACAGTAACAATGCCCATGGTGATAGTGCCCATGGTAATAGTGCTCACGTTGACAGTGCCCATGGTGATATTGCTCATGGTGACACTGCCCATGGTGATAGTGCTGACGGTGATAGTGCTCATGGTGACAGTTCCCATGGTGACTGTGCCCATGGTGACAGTGCTCATGGTGACAGTACCGACGGTGACAGTGCCCATGGTGACAGTGCTCAGGGTGATAGTGCTCACGATGACAGTGGTCACGGTGACAGTTCCCTTGGTGATAGTGCTCACGGTGATAGTGCCCATGGTGACACTGCCCATGGTGATATTGCTCATGGTGACACTGCCCATGGTAATAGTGCTCATGGTGATAGTGTTCACATTGACAGTGCCTTTGGTGACAATTCTCATGGTGACACTGCCCATGGTGACAGTTCGCATGCTGACAGTGCCCATGTTGAAAGTTCCCATGGTGACAGTGTTCATGGTGATAATGCCCATGGTGACTTTGCTCATGCTGGCGGTGTACAGGGTTGGTGTTCCCATGTTGAAATTCCTCATGATGATAGTGTTGATGGTGACAGTGTCCATGTTGACAGTGCCAATGGTGACAGTGCTCATGGTGACACTGCCCATGGTGACATTTCGCAAGGTGACAGTGCCCATGTTGAAAGTGCCCATGGTGACAGTGACCATGGTGACACTTCCCATGTTGAAAGTGTTCATGGTGAGAGTGTCCATGATGAAAATGCCCATGGTGAGAGTGCCCATGGTGACAGTGTCTATGGTGATAGTGCTCATGGTGACAATGCCCATGGTGATATTGATCACGGTGACACTGCCCACGGTGATAGTGCTCATGGTGACATTTTCCATGGTGAGAGTGCTCATGTTGACATTGTCCATGGTGACCGTGCCCATGGTGACTATGCTCTTGCTAAGAATTCCCATGATGACATTACCCATGGTGACAGTACCCATGGCGACAGTGCCCATGGTGACAGTGCTCACAGTGACAGTGCCCTTGGTGATAGTGCCCATGGTAATAGTGCTCACGGTGACAGTGCCCATGGTGACAGTTACCATGGTGACAGTGCCCACAGTGAAAGTGCTCATGGTGACATTACCCACGGTGACAGTACTCATGGTGAGAGTACGCATGGTGACAGTGCCCATGGTGACAGTGCTCATGGTGACACAGCCCATGGTGACTGTGCTAAAGCTGGCGGTGCATATGGTTGGAGTTCCCATGGTGAAATTCCTCATGGTGGCACTGCCCATGATGATAGTGCTCATGGTGACAGTGCCCATGGTGACATTTCCCATGGTGACAGTGCTCATGGTGAGAGTTCCTATGCTGACTGTGCTCATGTTGACAGTGCCCATGGTGACTGTGCCCACGGTGACAGTGTTCACGGTGATAGTTCTCGACGTGATAGTGCCCATGGTAATAGTGCTGATGGTGACACTGCCCATGTTGATAATGATCACGGTGACACTGCCCATGGTGATAGTGCTCAGGGTGATAATGCTCATCGTGACAGTTCCCATGGTGACACTGCCCATGGTGACAGTGCTCGTAGTGACACTGCCCATGGTGACAGTGCCCATAGTGATAGTGCCCATGGTGACATTTCCCATGGTGACAGTGCTCATGGTGAGAGTTCCCAGGCCGACAGTGCCCATGATGACAGTGTTCATGTTGACTGTGCCCACGGTGAAAGTGCTCATGGTAACAGTGCTCACGGTGACAGTGCCCTTGGTGATAGTACCCATGGTAACAGTGCTCAATGTGACAGTGCCCATGGTGATATTTCTCACGGTGACACTGCCCATGGTGATAGTGCTCATGGTGATTGTACTCATGGTGACAGTTCCCATGGTTACAGTGCCCACCGTGACAGTGCCCATGGTGACAATGCCCACGGTGACAGTGCTCATGGTGACAGTGCTCATGGTGATAATGCTCACGGTGATAGTGCTCACGGTGACAGTGCCCTTGGTGATAGTGCTCATCGTGATAGTGCTCATGGTGGCAGTTTGCATGGTGACTCTGCCCCTGTTGAAAGTGCCCATGGTGACAGTGCTCATGTTGACCCTGCCCATGGTGACAGTGCTCATGCTGGAGGTGTACATGGTTGGAGTTCCCATGGTACAACTGTTATGGTGGCACTGCCCATGATGATAGTGCTCATGGTGACAGTGTCCATGGTGACAGTGCCCATGGTGACAGGGCCTATGATGAGAGTGCCCATGGTGACAGCACCCAAGGTGACCGTTTCCATGGTGACAGTGCTCATGTTGACAGTGCCCACGGTGACAGTGCTCATGGTGAGAGTTCCCATGGTGATAGTGCTCATCTTGACAATGCCCATGGTGACCGTTCCCATGGTGACAGTGCCCATGATGATAGTGCTAATGATGACAGTGCTCATGGTGACAGTTCCCATGGTGACATTGCCCATGGTGACAGTGCTCATGTTGACAGTGCCCACAGTGACAGTGCTCATGGTGGCAGTGCTCACAGTAACAATGCCCATGGTGATAGTGCCCATGGTAATAGTGCTCACGTTGACAGTGCCCATGGTGATATTGCTCATGGTGACACTGCCCATGGTGATAGTGCTGACGGTGATAGTGCTCATGGTGACAGTTCCCATGGTGACTGTGCCCATGGTGACAGTGCTCATGGTGACAGTACCGACGGTGACAGTGCCCATGGTGACAGTGCTCAGGGTGATAGTGCTCACGATGACAGTGGTCACGGTGACAGTTCCCTTGGTGATAGTGCTCACGGTGATAGTGCCCATGGTGACACTGCCCATGGTGATATTGCTCATGGTGACACTGCCCATGGTAATAGTGCTCATGGTGATAGTGTTCACATTGACAGTGCCTTTGGTGACAATTCTCATGGTGACACTGCCCATGGTGACAGTTCGCATGCTGACAGTGCCCATGTTGAAAGTTCCCATGGTGACAGTGTTCATGGTGATAATGCCCATGGTGACTTTGCTCATGCTGGCGGTGTACAGGGTTGGTGTTCCCATGTTGAAATTCCTCATGATGATAGTGTTGATGGTGACAGTGTCCATGTTGACAGTGCCAATGGTGACAGTGCTCATGGTGACACTGCCCATGGTGACATTTCGCAAGGTGACAGTGCCCATGTTGAAAGTGCCCATGGTGACAGTGACCATGGTGACACTTCCCATGTTGAAAGTGTTCATGGTGAGAGTGTCCATGATGAAAATGCCCATGGTGAGAGTGCCCATGGTGACAGTGTCTATGGTGATAGTGCTCATGGTGACAATGCCCATGGTGATATTGATCACGGTGACACTGCCCACGGTGATAGTGCTCATGGTGACATTTTCCATGGTGAGAGTGCTCATGTTGACATTGTCCATGGTGACCGTGCCCATGGTGACTATGCTCTTGCTAAGAATTCCCATGATGACATTACCCATGGTGACAGTACCCATGGCGACAGTGCCCATGGTGACAGTGCTCACAGTGACAGTGCCCTTGGTGATAGTGCCCATGGTAATAGTGCTCACGGTGACAGTGCCCATGGTGACAGTTACCATGGTGACAGTGCCCACAGTGAAAGTGCTCATGGTGACATTACCCACGGTGACAGTACTCATGGTGAGAGTACGCATGGTGACAGTGCCCATGGTGACAGTGCTCATGGTGACACAGCCCATGGTGACTGTGCTAAAGCTGGCGGTGCATATGGTTGGAGTTCCCATGGTGAAATTCCTCATGGTGGCACTGCCCATGATGATAGTGCTCATGGTGACAGTGCCCATGGTGACATTTCCCATGGTGACAGTGCTCATGGTGAGAGTTCCTATGCTGACTGTGCTCATGTTGACAGTGCCCATGGTGACTGTGCCCACGGTGACAGTGTTCACGGTGATAGTTCTCGACGTGATAGTGCCCATGGTAATAGTGCTGATGGTGACACTGCCCATGTTGATAATGATCACGGTGACACTGCCCATGGTGATAGTGCTCAGGGTGATAATGCTCATCGTGACAGTTCCCATGGTGACACTGCCCATGGTGACAGTGCTCGTAGTGACACTGCCCATGGTGACAGTGCCCATAGTGATAGTGCCCATGGTGACATTTCCCATGGTGACAGTGCTCATGGTGAGAGTTCCCAGGCCGACAGTGCCCATGATGACAGTGTTCATGTTGACTGTGCCCACGGTGAAAGTGCTCATGGTAACAGTGCTCACGGTGACAGTGCCCTTGGTGATAGTACCCATGGTAACAGTGCTCAATGTGACAGTGCCCATGGTGATATTTCTCACGGTGACACTGCCCATGGTGATAGTGCTCATGGTGATTGTACTCATGGTGACAGTTCCCATGGTTACAGTGCCCACCGTGACAGTGCCCATGGTGACAATGCCCACGGTGACAGTGCTCATGGTGACAGTGCTCATGGTGATAATGCTCACGGTGATAGTGCTCACGGTGACAGTGCCCTTGGTGATAGTGCTCATCGTGATAGTGCTCATGGTGGCAGTTTGCATGGTGACTCTGCCCCTGTTGAAAGTGCCCATGGTGACAGTGCTCATGTTGACCCTGCCCATGGTGACAGTGCTCATGCTGGAGGTGTACATGGTTGGAGTTCCCATGGTACAACTGTTATGGTGGCACTGCCCATGATGATAGTGCTCATGGTGACAGTGTCCATGGTGACAGTGCCCATGGTGACAGGGCCTATGATGAGAGTGCCCATGGTGACAGCACCCAAGGTGACCGTTTCCATGGTGACAGTGCTCATGTTGACAGTGCCCACGGTGACAGTGCTCATGGTGAGAGTTCCCATGGTGATAGTGCTCATCTTGACAATGCCCATGGTGACCGTTCCCATGGTGACAGTGCCCATGATGATAGTGCTAATGATGACAGTGCTCATGGTGACAGTTCCCATGGTGACATTGCCCATGGTGACAGTGCTCATGTTGACAGTGCCCACAGTGACAGTGCTCATGGTGGCAGTGCTCACAGTAACAATGCCCATGGTGATAGTGCCCATGGTAATAGTGCTCACGTTGACAGTGCCCATGGTGATATTGCTCATGGTGACACTGCCCATGGTGATAGTGCTGACGGTGATAGTGCTCATGGTGACAGTTCCCATGGTGACTGTGCCCATGGTGACAGTGCTCATGGTGACAGTACCGACGGTGACAGTGCCCATGGTGACAGTGCTCAGGGTGATAGTGCTCACGATGACAGTGGTCACGGTGACAGTTCCCTTGGTGATAGTGCTCACGGTGATAGTGCCCATGGTGACACTGCCCATGGTGATATTGCTCATGGTGACACTGCCCATGGTAATAGTGCTCATGGTGATAGTGTTCACATTGACAGTGCCTTTGGTGACAATTCTCATGGTGACACTGCCCATGGTGACAGTTCGCATGCTGACAGTGCCCATGTTGAAAGTTCCCATGGTGACAGTGTTCATGGTGATAATGCCCATGGTGACTTTGCTCATGCTGGCGGTGTACAGGGTTGGTGTTCCCATGTTGAAATTCCTCATGATGATAGTGTTGATGGTGACAGTGTCCATGTTGACAGTGCCAATGGTGACAGTGCTCATGGTGACACTGCCCATGGTGACATTTCGCAAGGTGACAGTGCCCATGTTGAAAGTGCCCATGGTGACAGTGACCATGGTGACACTTCCCATGTTGAAAGTGTTCATGGTGAGAGTGTCCATGATGAAAATGCCCATGGTGAGAGTGCCCATGGTGACAGTGTCTATGGTGATAGTGCTCATGGTGACAATGCCCATGGTGATATTGATCACGGTGACACTGCCCACGGTGATAGTGCTCATGGTGACATTTTCCATGGTGAGAGTGCTCATGTTGACATTGTCCATGGTGACCGTGCCCATGGTGACTATGCTCTTGCTAAGAATTCCCATGATGACATTACCCATGGTGACAGTACCCATGGCGACAGTGCCCATGGTGACAGTGCTCACAGTGACAGTGCCCTTGGTGATAGTGCCCATGGTAATAGTGCTCACGGTGACAGTGCCCATGGTGACAGTTACCATGGTGACAGTGCCCACAGTGAAAGTGCTCATGGTGACATTACCCACGGTGACAGTACTCATGGTGAGAGTACGCATGGTGACAGTGCCCATGGTGACAGTGCTCATGGTGACACAGCCCATGGTGACTGTGCTAAAGCTGGCGGTGCATATGGTTGGAGTTCCCATGGTGAAATTCCTCATGGTGGCACTGCCCATGATGATAGTGCTCATGGTGACAGTGCCCATGGTGACATTTCCCATGGTGACAGTGCTCATGGTGAGAGTTCCTATGCTGACTGTGCTCATGTTGACAGTGCCCATGGTGACTGTGCCCACGGTGACAGTGTTCACGGTGATAGTTCTCGACGTGATAGTGCCCATGGTAATAGTGCTGATGGTGACACTGCCCATGTTGATAATGATCACGGTGACACTGCCCATGGTGATAGTGCTCAGGGTGATAATGCTCATCGTGACAGTTCCCATGGTGACACTGCCCATGGTGACAGTGCTCGTAGTGACACTGCCCATGGTGACAGTGCCCATAGTGATAGTGCCCATGGTGACATTTCCCATGGTGACAGTGCTCATGGTGAGAGTTCCCAGGCCGACAGTGCCCATGATGACAGTGTTCATGTTGACTGTGCCCACGGTGAAAGTGCTCATGGTAACAGTGCTCACGGTGACAGTGCCCTTGGTGATAGTACCCATGGTAACAGTGCTCAATGTGACAGTGCCCATGGTGATATTTCTCACGGTGACACTGCCCATGGTGATAGTGCTCATGGTGATTGTACTCATGGTGACAGTTCCCATGGTTACAGTGCCCACCGTGACAGTGCCCATGGTGACAATGCCCACGGTGACAGTGCTCATGGTGACAGTGCTCATGGTGATAATGCTCACGGTGATAGTGCTCACGGTGACAGTGCCCTTGGTGATAGTGCTCATCGTGATAGTGCTCATGGTGGCAGTTTGCATGGTGACTCTGCCCCTGTTGAAAGTGCCCATGGTGACAGTGCTCATGTTGACCCTGCCCATGGTGACAGTGCTCATGCTGGAGGTGTACATGGTTGGAGTTCCCATGGTACAACTGTTATGGTGGCACTGCCCATGATGATAGTGCTCATGGTGACAGTGTCCATGGTGACAGTGCCCATGGTGACAGGGCCTATGATGAGAGTGCCCATGGTGACAGCACCCAAGGTGACCGTTTCCATGGTGACAGTGCTCATGTTGACAGTGCCCACGGTGACAGTGCTCATGGTGAGAGTTCCCATGGTGATAGTGCTCATCTTGACAATGCCCATGGTGACCGTTCCCATGGTGACAGTGCCCATGATGATAGTGCTAATGATGACAGTGCTCATGGTGACAGTTCCCATGGTGACATTGCCCATGGTGACAGTGCTCATGTTGACAGTGCCCACAGTGACAGTGCTCATGGTGGCAGTGCTCACAGTAACAATGCCCATGGTGATAGTGCCCATGGTAATAGTGCTCACGTTGACAGTGCCCATGGTGATATTGCTCATGGTGACACTGCCCATGGTGATAGTGCTGACGGTGATAGTGCTCATGGTGACAGTTCCCATGGTGACTGTGCCCATGGTGACAGTGCTCATGGTGACAGTACCGACGGTGACAGTGCCCATGGTGACAGTGCTCAGGGTGATAGTGCTCACGATGACAGTGGTCACGGTGACAGTTCCCTTGGTGATAGTGCTCACGGTGATAGTGCCCATGGTGACACTGCCCATGGTGATATTGCTCATGGTGACACTGCCCATGGTAATAGTGCTCATGGTGATAGTGTTCACATTGACAGTGCCTTTGGTGACAATTCTCATGGTGACACTGCCCATGGTGACAGTTCGTATGCTGACAGTGCCCATGTTGAAAGTTCCCATGGTGTCAGTGTTCATGGTGATAATGCCCATGGTGACTTTGCTCATGCTGGCGGTGTACAGGGTTGGTGTTCCCATGTTGAAATTCCTCATGATGATAGTGTTGATGTTGACAGTGTCCATGTTGACAGTGCCAATGGTGACAGTGCTCATGGTGACACTGCCCATGGTGACATTTCGCAAGGTGACAGTGCCCATGTTGAAAGTGCCCATGGTGACAGTGACCATGGTGACACTTCCCATGTAGAAAGTGTTCATGGTGAGATTGTCCATGATGAAAATGCCCATGGTGAGAGTGCCCATGGTGACAGTGTCTATGGTGATAGTGCTCATGGTGACAATGCCCATGGTGATAGTGCTCACGGTGATAGTGCTCATGGTGACAGTTCGCATGGTGACAGGGCCCATGTTGAAAGTGCCCATGGTGACAGTGCTTATGGTGGCACTGCCCATGGTGAATGTGCTCATGCTGGCAGTGTACCTGGTTGGAGTTCCGATGGTGAAATTCCTCATGGTAGCACTGCCCATTATGATAGTGCTCATGGTGACAGTGTCCATGGTGACAGTGCCTATGGTGACAGTGCCCATTGTGATAGTGGTCATGGTGACAGTGCTCACGGTGACAGTGCCCTTGGTGATAGTGCTCATGGTGACAGTGCTCATGGGGACAGTGCACACGGTGACAGTGCCCACGGTGACAGTGCTCACGGTGATAGAGCTCATGGTGATATTGCCCATGGTAATAGTGCTCATGTTGACAGTGCCCATGGTGATATTGCTCATGGTGACACTGCCCATGGTGATAGTGCTGACGGTGATAGTGCTCATGGTGACAGTTCCCATGGTGACTGTGCCCATGGTGACAGTGCTCATGGTGACAGTACCGACGGTGACAGTGCTCATGGTGACAGTGCTCAGGGTGATAGTGCTCACGATGACAGTGGTCACGGTGACAGTTCCCTTGGTGATAGTGCTCACGGTGATAGTGCCCATGGTGACACTGCCCATGGTGATATTGCTCATGGTGACACTGCCCATGGTAATAGTGCTCATGGTGATAGTGTTCACATTGACAGTGCCTTTGGTGACAATTCTCATGGTGACACTGCCCATGGTGACAGTTCGCATGCTGACAGTGCCCATGTTGAAAGTTCCCATGGTGACAGTGTTCATGGTGATAATGCCCATGGTGACTTTGCTCATGCTGGCGGTGTACAGGGTTGGTGTTCCCATGTTGAAATTCCTCATGATGATAGTGTTGATGGTGACAGTGTCCATGTTGACAGTGCCAATGGTGACAGTGCTCATGGTGACACTGCCCATGGTGACATTTCGCAAGGTGACAGTGCCCATGTTGAAAGTGCCCATGGTGACAGTGACCATGGTGACACTTCCCATGTTGAAAGTGTTCATGGTGAGAGTGTCCATGATGAAAATGCCCATGGTGAGAGTGCCCATGGTGACAGTGTCTATGGTGATAGTGCTCATGGTGACAATGCCCATGGTGATATTGATCATGGTGACACTGCCCACGGTGATAGTGCTCATGGTGACATTTTCCATGGTGAGAGTGCTCATGTTGACATTGTCCATGGTGACCGTGCCCATGGTGACTATGCTCTTGCTAAGAATTCCCATGATGACATTACCCATGGTGACAGTACCCATGGCGACAGTGCCCATGGTGACAGTGCTCATGGTGATAGCGCTCATGGTGACAGTGCCCTTGGTGATAGTGCTCATGGTGATAGTGCTCATGTAGACATTTCCCATGGTGACAGTGCTCATGTTGACAGTCCCCATGGTGACTGTGCTCATGCTGGCGGTGTACATGGTTGGAGTTCCCATGGTGAAATTCCTTATGGTGGCACTGCTCATGATGATAGTGCTCATGGTGACAGTGTCCATGATGAGAGTGCCAACGGTTACAGTGCTCATGTTGACACTGCCCATGGTTACAGTGCACACAATGACAGTTCCCACGGTGACAGTGCTCACGGTGACAGTGCTAATGGTGATAGTGCCCATGGTAATAGTGCTCACCCTGAGAGTTCCCATGGTGATATTGCTCATGGTGACACTGCCAATGCTGTTAGTGCTCACGGTGATAGTGCTCATGGTGACAGATGCCATGCTGACAGTGCTCATGGTGAGAGTTCCCATGGTGACAGTACTCATGTTGACAGTTCCCATGGTGACAGTGTCCATGGTGACAGTGCACATGGTGACAGTTTCCATGGTGTCAGTGCTCATGTTGACAGAGCCCACGGTGACAGTGCTCATGGTGAGAGTTCCCATGGTGACAGTGCTCATCTTGAGAGTGCCCATGGTGACCGTTCTCATGGTGACAGTTCCAATGTTGATAGTGCTCACCGTAATAGTGCCCATGGTGACAGTTTCCATGGATTCAGTGCCCATGGTGACAGTGCTCATTGTGACAGTGCCCACGGTGATAGAGCTCATGGTGGCAATTCGCATGGTGACAGTGCTCATGGTGACAGTGCCCTTGGTGATATTACACATGGTAATAATGCTCACGGTGACAGTGCCCATGGTGATAGTGCTCATGGTGATACTGCTCATGGTAATAGTGCTCATGGTGAAACTGCCCAAGTTGACAGTGCCCATGGTGACACGGCCCAAAGTGACATTTCCCATGGTGACAGTGCTAATGTTGAGAATTCCCATGGTGATAGTGCACATGGTGTCAGTTCCCATGGTGACAGTGCTCACTGTGACAGTTCCAATGATTACATTGCTTATGGTGGCAGTTTCCATGGTGGCAGTTCCCAAGATGACAGTGCTCATGGTGACATTTCCCATGGTAACAGAGCTCATGATGACAGTGTCCATGGTGACAGTGGCCATGTTGAAAGTGTCCATGGTGACAGTGCTCATGGTGACACTGCCCATGGTGACTGTGCTCATTCTGGCGGTGTACATGGTTGGAGTTCCCATGGTGAAATTCCTCATGGTGGCACTGCCCATGATGATAGTGATCATGGTGACAGTTCCCATGGTGACAGTGCACACGGTGACATTGCCCACGGTGACAGTGCTCATGGTGAAAGTTCGCATGGTGACAGTGCCCATGGTGACAGTGCTCAAGGTGACACAGCCCATGGTGACTGTGCTAAAGCTGGTGGTGTACATGGTTGTAGTTCTCATGGTGAAATTCCTCATGGTGGCACTGCCCATGATGGTAGTGCTCATGGTGACAGTGCCCATGGTGACATTTCTCATGGTGACAGTGCTCATGGTGAGAGTTCCCATGGTGACAGTGCTCATTTTGACAGTGCCCATGGTTACCGTTCCCATGGTGACACTTCCCATGGTGATAGGGCTCATGGTGACAGTGCACACGGTGACAGTGCCCATGGTGACAGTGCTCACGGTGATAGTGCTCATGGTGATACTGCCCATGGTAATAGTGCTCATGGTGACACTGCCCATGGTGATATTGCTCACGGTGACACTGCCCATGGTGATAGTGCTCACGGTGATAGTGCTCATGGTGACAGTTCCCATGGTTACAGTGCCCATGGTGACAGTGCTCCTGGTGACAGTGCCCACGGTGACAATGCTCATGGTGATAGTGCTCACGGTGACAGTTCGCATGGTGACAGGGCCCATGTTGAAAGTGCCCATGGTGACAGTGCTTATGGTGGCACTGCCCATGGTGAATGTGCTCATGCTGGCAGTGTACCTGGTTGGAGTTCCGATGGTGAAATTCCTCATGGTAGCACTGCCCATTATGATAGTGCTCATGGTGACAGTGTCCATGGTGACAGTGCCTATGGTGACAGTGCCCATTGTGATAGTGCTCATGGTGACAGTGCTCACGGTGACAGTGCCCTTGGTGATAGTGCTCATGGTGACAGTGCTCATGGGGACAGTGCACACGGTGACAGTACCCACGGTGACAGTGCTCACGGTGATAGAGCTCATGGTGATATTGCCCATGGTAATAGTGCTCATGTTGACAGTGCCCATGGTGATATTGCTCATGGTGACACTGCCCATGGTGATAGTGCTGACGGTGATAGTGCTCATGGTGACAGTTCCCATGGTGACTGTGCCCATGGTGACAGTGCTCATGGTGACAGTACCGACGGTGACAGTGCTCATGGTGACAGTGCTCAGGGTGATAGTGCTCACGATGACAGTGGTCACGGTGACAGTTCCCTTGGTGATAGTGCTCACGGTGATAGTGCCCATGGTGACACTGCCCATGGTGATATTGCTCATGGTGACACTGCCCATGGTAATAGTGCTCATGGTGATAGTGTTCACATTGACAGTGCCTTTGGTGACAATTCTCATGGTGACACTGCCCATGGTGACAGTTCGCATGCTGACAGTGCCCATGTTGAAAGTTCCCATGGTGACAGTGTTCATGGTGATAATGCCCATGGTGACTTTGCTCATGCTGGCGGTGTACAGGGTTGGTGTTCCCATGTTGAAATTCCTCATGATGATAGTGTTGATGGTGACAGTGTCCATGTTGACAGTGCCAATGGTGACAGTGCTCATGGTGACACTGCCCATGGTGACATTTCGCAAGGTGACAGTGCCCATGTTGAAAGTGCCCATGGTGACAGTGACCATGGTGACACTTCCCATGTTGAAAGTGTTCATGGTGAGAGTGTCCATGATGAAAATGCCCATGGTGAGAGTGCCCATGGTGACAGTGTCTATGGTGATAGTGCTCATGGTGACAATGCCCATGGTGATATTGATCACGGTGACACTGCCCACGGTGATAGTGCTCATGGTGACATTTTCCATGGTGAGAGTGCTCATGTTGACATTGTCCATGGTGACCGTGCCCATGGTGACTATGCTCTTGCTAAGAATTCCCATGATGACATTACCCATGGTGACAGTACCCATGGCGACAGTGCCCATGGTGACAGTGCTCATGGTGACAGTGCTCACAGTGACAGTGCCCTTGGTGATAGTGCCCATGGTAATAGTGCTCACGGTGACAGTGCCCATGGTGACAGTTACCATGGTGACAGTGCCCACAGTGAAAGTGCTCATGGTGACATTACCCACGGTGACAGTACTCATGGTGAGAGTACGCATGGTGACAGTGCCCATGGTGACAGTGCTCATGGTGACACAGCCCATGGTGACTGTGCTAAAGCTGGCGGTGCATATGGTTGGAGTTCCCATGGTGAAATTCCTCATGGTGGCACTGCCCATGATGATAGTGCTCATGGTGACAGTGCCCATGGTGACATTTCCCATGGTGACAGTGCTCATGGTGAGAGTACTCACGGTGATAGTTCTCATGGTGACAGTGCCCGTGGTGATAGTGCCCATGGTGATAGTGCTCATGGTGATAGTGCTCATGGTGACAGTTCGCATGGTGACAGTGCCCACTTTGAAAGTGCCCATGGTGACAGTACCCATGGTGACTGTGCCCATGGTGACAGTGCCCATGGTGACAGTGCTCATTGTGAGAATTGCCATGGTGACAGTGCTAATGTTGACATTGCCCATGGTGACAGTTCCCAAGGTGATAGTGCTCATGGTGACAGTGCTATTGGTGACAGTGCACTCGGTGAGAATGCCCACACTTACATTGCTCACGTTGATAGTGCTCATGGTGATAGTGCCAATTTTAATAGTGCTCATGGTGACCGTGCCCATGTTGATGTTGCTCAAGGTGACACTTCCCATGGTGATAGTGCTCACGGTGATAGTGCTAATGGTGACACTGCCCTTGGTGATAGTGCTCATGGTGATAGTGCTCATGGTAATAGTGCTCATGTTGACGCTGCCCATGGTGACAGTGCCCATGGTGACACTGCCCATAGTGACATTTCCCATGGTGACAGTGCTCATGGTGAGAGTTCCCATGGTGACAGTGCACATGTTGACAGTTCCGATGGTGACAGTGCTCACGGTGACAGTGCTCACTGTGGCAGTGCCAATGGTTACAGTGCTCATGGTGGCAGTGTCCATGGTGGCAGTTCCCAAGATGACAGTGCTCATGGTGACATTTCCCATGGTAACAGAACTCAGGATGACAGTGTCCATGGTGACAGTGCCCATGGTGAGAGTGGCCATGTTGAAATTGCCCATGGTGACAGTGCTCATGGTGACACTGCCCATGGGGACTGTGCTCATGCTGGCGTTGAACAAGGTTGAACAAGGTTGGAGTTCCCATGGTGAAAATCCTCATGGTGGCACTACCCATGATAATAGTGCTCATGGTGACAGTGTACATCGTGAGAGTGCCCATGGTAACAATGCTCATGGAGAAACTGCCCATGGTGACAGTGCCCAAGGTGATATTCCCATGGTGACAGTGCTCATTTTGACAGTGCACACGGTGACAGTGCCCACAGTGACAGTGCTCACGGTGATAGTGTTAATGGTAATATTGCTCATGGTGACACTGCCCATGGTTATAGTGCTCACGGTGATAGTGCTCATGGTGACAGTTCCCAAGGTGACAGTGCCCACGGTGATAGTGCTCATGGTGACATTGCCCACGGTGACAGTGCTCATGGTGAGAGTTTGCATGGTGACAGTGCCCATGGTTACAGTGCTCATGGTCACACAACCCATGGTGACTGTGCTAAAGCTGGCGGTGTACATGGTTGGAGTTCCCATGGTGAAATTCCTCATGGTGGCACTGCCCATGATGATAGTGTTCATGGTGACAGTGTCCATGGTGACAGTGCCCATTGTGATAGTGCTCACGGTGATAGTGCCCTCAGTGACAGTTCTAATGGTGACAATTCCATGGTGACAGTGCCCATGATGACTATGCTCATGCTGGCTGTGTACATGCTTGGAGATCCCATGGTGAAATTCCTCATGGTGGCACTGCCCATGATAATAGTGCTCATGGTGAGAGTGCCCACGGTGACAGTGCTCATGGTGACAGTGCTCATGGTGACAGTGCCATTGGTGATAGTACCCATGGTAAAAGTGCTCATGGTGACATTGCCCATGGTGATATTGCTCACGGTGACACCGCCCATGGTGATAGTGCTCAAGGTGATAGTGCTCATGGTGACGGTTCCCATGGTTACAGTGCCCATGGTGACAGTGCTCATGCTGACAGTGCTCACGGTGACTATGCTCATGGTGACAGTGCTCACGGTGATAGTGCTCAAGGTGACAGTTAGCATGGTGACAGGGCTCATGTTGAAAGTGCCCATGGTGACACTGCTCATGGTGGCACTGCCCATGGTGACTGTGCTCATGCTGGCGGTGTACATGGTTGGAGTTCCGATGGTGAAATTCCTCATGGTAGCACTGCCCATGATGATAGTGCTCACAGTGAAAGTGTCCATGGTGACAGTGCCTATGGTGACAGTGCCCATTGTGATAGTGCTCATGGTGATAGTGCCCAAAGTGACAGTGCTCATTGTGACAGTTCCTATGGTGACAGTGCCCATGATGATAGTGCTCATGGTAAAAGTTCCCACTGTGATAGTGCTCACGGTGAAAGTGCTCACGGTGACAGTGCCCTTGGTGATAGTGCTCTTGGTGATAGTGCTCATGGTAATAGTGCACATGGTGACACTGCCCATGGTGACAGTGCCCATGGTGACACTGCCCATAGTAACATTTCCCATGGTGACAGTGCTCATGTTGACAGTGCCCATGGTGACAGTGACCATGGTGAGTGTGCCCATGGTGACAGTGCCCATGGTGACAGTGTCCATGGTGACAGTGCTCACCTTGACAGTGCCCTTGGTGATAGTACCCATGTTAATATTGCTCACGGTTACAGTGCCCATGGTGATAGTGCTCATGGTGATAGTGCTCATGGTGATAGTTCGCATGGTGACAGTGCCCATGTGGAAAGTCTCCATGAAGGCAGTGCTCATGGTGACACTGCCCATGGTGACTGTGCCCTTGCTGGCGGTGTACATGTTTGGAGTTCCCATGGTGAAATTCCTTATGGTGGCACTGCCCATGATGATAGTGTTCATCGTGACAATGTCCATGGTGACAGTGCCTATGGTGACAGTGCCCATTGTGATAGTGCTCACGGTGATAGTGCCCTCAGTGTCAGTTCTAATGGTGACAGTTCCCATGGTGATAGAGCCCATGATGACAGTGCTCATGGTGACAGTGCCCACGGTAACATTGCTCATGGTGACAGTGCTCACGGTGACAGTAACCTTGGTGATAGTACCCATGGTAATAGAGGTCACGGTGACAGTGCCCATTTTGATATTGCTCACGGTGACACTGCCCATGGTGATAGTGCTCACGGTGATAGTGCTCAGGGTGACAGTTCCCATGGTTACATTGCCCATGGTGACAGTGCTCATGGTGACAGTGCCCGTGGTGACTATGCTCATGGTGACATTGCTCACAGAGATACTGCTCATGGTGACAGTTCGCATGGCGACAGGGCCCATGTTAAAAGTGCCCATGGTGACAGTGCTCATGGTGGCACTGCCCATGGTGACTGTGCTCATGCTGGTGGTGTACATGGTTGGAGTTCCCATGGTGAAATTCCTTATTGTGGCAATGCCCATGATGATAGTGCTCATGGTGACAGTGCCCAAGGTGACAGTGCCCATGGTGACATTTCCCATCTTGACAGTGCGCATGGTGAGAGTTCCCATGGTGACAATGCTCATGTTGAAAATACCCAAGGTGACAGTGCTCATGGTGACAGTGTCCACGGTGACAATTCTCATGGTGACAGTGCTCACAGTGATAGTGCTCCTGGTGACAGTGCTCCCGCTGACAGTTCCCTTGGTGATAGTGCTCATGGTAATACTGCTGATGGTGATAGTGCTCATGGTGACGGTTCGCATGGTGAGACTGCCCATGTTGAAAGTGCCCATGGTTGCAGTGATCATGTTGACACTGCCCATTGTGACTGTGCTCATGCTGGCGGTGTACATAGTTGGAGTTCCCATGGTGAAATTCCTTATGGTGGCACTGCCCATGATGATAGTTTTCATGGTAACAGTGTCCATGTTGACAGTGCCTATGCTGCCAGTGCCCATTGTGATAGTGCTCACGGTGATAGTGTCCACAGAGACAGTGCTCATGGTGACAGTGCCCATGGTGACAGAGCTCACGGTGACAATGCCCTTGGTGATAGTACCCATGGTAATAGGGGTCACGGTGACAGTGCCCATGGTGATATTGCTCACGGTTGATACTGCCTATGGTGATAGTGCTCACGGTGATAGTGCTCATGGTAATAGTGCTCATGGTGACACTGCCCATGGTGAGAGTGCCCATGGTGACACTGCCGATAGTGACATTTCTCATGGTGACAGTGCACATGGTGACAGTTCCCATGGTGACAGTGCTCACGGTGACCGTGCTCACTGTGGCAATGCCAATGGTAACATTGTTCATGGTGGCAGTGTCCACGGTGGCGGTTTCCAAGATGACAGTGCTCATGGTGACATTTCCCATGGTAACAGAGCTCATGATGACAGTGTCCATGGTGACAGTGCCCATGGTGACAGTGGCCATGTTGAAAGTGCCCATGATGAAACTGCCCATGGTGACAGTGCCCATAGTGATAGTGCCCATGGTGACATTTCCCATGGTGACAGTGCTAATGGAGAGAGTTCGCATGGTGACAGTGCCCATTATGACAGTGCTCATGGTGACCGCGCCCACAGTGACATTGTCCACGGTGAAAGTGCTCACGGTGACACTGCCCATGGTGATAGTGCTCACGGTGATAGTGCTCATGGTGACATTGTCCAAGGTTATAGTGCTCATGGTGACAGTGCTCATGGTGATAGCGCTCATGGTGACAGTGCCCTTGGTGATAGTGCTCATGGTGATAGTGCTCATGTAGACATTTCCCATGGTGACAGTGCTCATGTTGACAGTCCCCATGGTGACTGTGCTCATGCTGGCGGTGTACATGGTTGGAGTTCCCATGGTGAAATTCCTTATGGTGGCACTGCTCATGATGATAGTGCTCATGGTGACAGTGTCCATGATGAGAGTGCCAACGGTTACAGTGCTCATGTTGACACTGCCCATGGTTACAGTGCACACAATGACAGTTCCCACGGTGACAGTGCTCACGGTGACAGTGCTAATGGTGATAGTGCCCATGGTAATAGTGCTCACCCTGAGAGTTCCCATGGTGATATTGCTCATGGTGACACTGCCAATGCTGTTAGTGCTCACGGTGATAGTGCTCATGGTGACAGATGCCATGCTGACAGTGCTCATGGTGAGAGTTCCCATGGTGACAGTACTCATGTTGACAGTTCCCATGGTGACAGTGTCCATGGTGACAGTGCACATGGTGACAGTTTCCATGGTGTCAGTGCTCATGTTGACAGAGCCCACGGTGACAGTGCTCATGGTGAGAGTTCCCATGGTGACAGTGCTCATCTTGAGAGTGCCCATGGTGACCGTTCTCATGGTGACAGTTCCAATGTTGATAGTGCTCACCGTAATAGTGCCCATGGTGACAGTTCCCATGGATTCAGTGCCCATGGTGACAGTGCTCATTGTGACAGTGCCCACGGTGATAGAGCTCATGGTGGCAATTCGCATGGTGACAGTGCTCATGGTGACAGTGCCCTTGGTGATATTACACATGGTAATAATGCTCACGGTGACAGTGCCCATGGTGATAGTGCTCATGGTGATACTGCTCATGGTAATAGTGCTCATGGTGAAACTGCCCAAGTTGACAGTGCCCATGGTGACACGGCCCAAAGTGACATTTCCCATGGTGACAGTGCTAATGTTGAGAATTCCCATGGTGATAGTGCACATGGTGTCAGTTCCCATGGTGACAGTGCTCACTGTGACAGTTCCAATGATTACATTGCTTATGGTGGCAGTTTCCATGGTGGCAGTTCCCAAGATGACAGTGCTCATGGTGACATTTCCCATGGTAACAGAGCTCATGATGACAGTGTCCATGGTGACAGTGGCCATGTTGAAAGTGTCCATGGTGACAGTGCTCATGGTGACACTGCCCATGGTGACTGTGCTCATTCTGGCGGTGTACATGGTTGGAGTTCCCATGGTGAAATTCCTCATGGTGGCACTGCCCATGATGATAGTGATCATGGTGACAGTTCCCATGGTGACAGTGCACACGGTGACATTGCCCACGGTGACAGTGCTCATGGTGAAAGTTCGCATGGTGACAGTGCCCATGGTGACAGTGCTCAAGGTGACACAGCCCATGGTGACTGTGCTAAAGCTGGTGGTGTACATGGTTGTAGTTCTCATGGTGAAATTCCTCATGGTGGCACTGCCCATGATGATAGTGCTCATGGTGACAGTGCCCATGGTGACATTTCTCATGGTGACAGTGCTCATGGTGAGAGTTCCCATGGTGACAGTGCTCATTTTGACAGTGCCCATGGTTACCGTTCCCATGGTGACACTTCCCATGGTGATAGGGCTCATGGTGACAGTGCACACGGTGACAGTGCCCATGGTGACAGTGCTCACGGTGATAGTGCTCATGGTGATACTGCCCATGGTAATAGTGCTCATGGTGACACTGCCCATGGTGATATTGCTCACGGTGACACTGCCCATGGTGATAGTGCTCACGGTGATAGTGCTCATGGTGACAGTTCCCATGGTTACAGTGCCCATGGTGACAGTGCTCCTGGTGACAGTGCCCACGGTGACAATGCTCATGGTGATAGTGCTCACGGTGACAGTTCGCATGGTGACAGGGCCCATGTTGAAAGTGCCCATGGTGACAGTGCTTATGGTGGCACTGCCCATGGTGAATGTGCTCATGCTGGCAGTGTACCTGGTTGGAGTTCCGATGGTGAAATTCCTCATGGTAGCACTGCCCATTATGATAGTGCTCATGGTGACAGTGTCCATGGTGACAGTGCCTATGGTGACAGTGCCCATTGTGATAGTGCTCATGGTGACAGTGCTCACGGTGACAGTGCCCTTGGTGATAGTGCTCATGGTGACAGTGCTCATGGGGACAGTGCACACGGTGACAGTACCCACGGTGACAGTGCTCACGGTGATAGAGCTCATGGTGATATTGCCCATGGTAATAGTGCTCATGTTGACAGTGCCCATGGTGATATTGCTCATGGTGACACTGCCCATGGTGATAGTGCTGACGGTGATAGTGCTCATGGTGACAGTTCCCATGGTGACTGTGCCCATGGTGACAGTGCTCATGGTGACAGTACCGACGGTGACAGTGCTCATGGTGACAGTGCTCAGGGTGATAGTGCTCACGATGACAGTGGTCACGGTGACAGTTCCCTTGGTGATAGTGCTCACGGTGATAGTGCCCATGGTGACACTGCCCATGGTGATATTGCTCATGGTGACACTGCCCATGGTAATAGTGCTCATGGTGATAGTGTTCACATTGACAGTGCCTTTGGTGACAATTCTCATGGTGACACTGCCCATGGTGACAGTTCGCATGCTGACAGTGCCCATGTTGAAAGTTCCCATGGTGACAGTGTTCATGGTGATAATGCCCATGGTGACTTTGCTCATGCTGGCGGTGTACAGGGTTGGTGTTCCCATGTTGAAATTCCTCATGATGATAGTGTTGATGGTGACAGTGTCCATGTTGACAGTGCCAATGGTGACAGTGCTCATGGTGACACTGCCCATGGTGACATTTCGCAAGGTGACAGTGCCCATGTTGAAAGTGCCCATGGTGACAGTGACCATGGTGACACTTCCCATGTTGAAAGTGTTCATGGTGAGAGTGTCCATGATGAAAATGCCCATGGTGAGAGTGCCCATGGTGACAGTGTCTATGGTGATAGTGCTCATGGTGACAATGCCCATGGTGATATTGATCACGGTGACACTGCCCACGGTGATAGTGCTCATGGTGACATTTTCCATGGTGAGAGTGCTCATGTTGACATTGTCCATGGTGACCGTGCCCATGGTGACTATGCTCTTGCTAAGAATTCCCATGATGACATTACCCATGGTGACAGTACCCATGGCGACAGTGCCCATGGTGACAGTGCTCATGGTGACAGTGCTCACAGTGACAGTGCCCTTGGTGATAGTGCCCATGGTAATAGTGCTCACGGTGACAGTGCCCATGGTGACAGTTACCATGGTGACAGTGCCCACAGTGAAAGTGCTCATGGTGACATTACCCACGGTGACAGTACTCATGGTGAGAGTACGCATGGTGACAGTGCCCATGGTGACAGTGCTCATGGTGACACAGCCCATGGTGACTGTGCTAAAGCTGGCGGTGCATATGGTTGGAGTTCCCATGGTGAAATTCCTCATGGTGGCACTGCCCATGATGATAGTGCTCATGGTGACAGTGCCCATGGTGACATTTCCCATGGTGACAGTGCTCATGGTGAGAGTACTCACGGTGATAGTTCTCATGGTGACAGTGCCCGTGGTGATAGTGCCCATGGTGATAGTGCTCATGGTGATAGTGCTCATGGTGACAGTTCGCATGGTGACAGTGCCCACTTTGAAAGTGCCCATGGTGACAGTACCCATGGTGACTGTGCCCATGGTGACAGTGCCCATGGTGACAGTGCTCATTGTGAGAATTGCCATGGTGACAGTGCTAATGTTGACATTGCCCATGGTGACAGTTCCCAAGGTGATAGTGCTCATGGTGACAGTGCTATTGGTGACAGTGCACTCGGTGAGAATGCCCACACTTACATTGCTCACGTTGATAGTGCTCATGGTGATAGTGCCAATTTTAATAGTGCTCATGGTGACCGTGCCCATGTTGATGTTGCTCAAGGTGACACTTCCCATGGTGATAGTGCTCACGGTGATAGTGCTAATGGTGACACTGCCCTTGGTGATAGTGCTCATGGTGATAGTGCTCATGGTAATAGTGCTCATGTTGACGCTGCCCATGGTGACAGTGCCCATGGTGACACTGCCCATAGTGACATTTCCCATGGTGACAGTGCTCATGGTGAGAGTTCCCATGGTGACAGTGCACATGTTGACAGTTCCGATGGTGACAGTGCTCACGGTGACAGTGCTCACTGTGGCAGTGCCAATGGTTACAGTGCTCATGGTGGCAGTGTCCATGGTGGCAGTTCCCAAGATGACAGTGCTCATGGTGACATTTCCCATGGTAACAGAACTCAGGATGACAGTGTCCATGGTGACAGTGCCCATGGTGAGAGTGGCCATGTTGAAATTGCCCATGGTGACAGTGCTCATGGTGACACTGCCCATGGGGACTGTGCTCATGCTGGCGTTGAACAAGGTTGAACAAGGTTGGAGTTCCCATGGTGAAAATCCTCATGGTGGCACTACCCATGATAATAGTGCTCATGGTGACAGTGTACATCGTGAGAGTGCCCATGGTAACAATGCTCATGGAGAAACTGCCCATGGTGACAGTGCCCAAGGTGATATTCCCATGGTGACAGTGCTCATTTTGACAGTGCACACGGTGACAGTGCCCACAGTGACAGTGCTCACGGTGATAGTGTTAATGGTAATATTGCTCATGGTGACACTGCCCATGGTTATAGTGCTCACGGTGATAGTGCTCATGGTGACAGTTCCCAAGGTGACAGTGCCCACGGTGATAGTGCTCATGGTGACATTGCCCACGGTGACAGTGCTCATGGTGAGAGTTTGCATGGTGACAGTGCCCATGGTTACAGTGCTCATGGTCACACAACCCATGGTGACTGTGCTAAAGCTGGCGGTGTACATGGTTGGAGTTCCCATGGTGAAATTCCTCATGGTGGCACTGCCCATGATGATAGTGTTCATGGTGACAGTGTCCATGGTGACAGTGCCCATTGTGATAGTGCTCACGGTGATAGTGCCCTCAGTGACAGTTCTAATGGTGACAATTCCATGGTGACAGTGCCCATGATGACTATGCTCATGCTGGCTGTGTACATGCTTGGAGATCCCATGGTGAAATTCCTCATGGTGGCACTGCCCATGATGATAGTGCTCATGGTGACAGTGCCCACGGTGACAGTGCTCATGGTGACAGTGCCATTGGTGATAGTACCCATGGTAAAAGTGCTCATGGTGACATTGCCCATGGTGATATTGCTCACGGTGACACCGCCCATGGTGATAGTGCTCAAGGTGATAGTGCTCATGGTGACGGTTCCCATGGTTACAGTGCCCATGGTGACAGTGCTCATGCTGACAGTGCTCACGGTGACTATGCTCATGGTGACAGTGCTCACGGTGATAGTGCTCAAGGTGACAGTTAGCATGGTGACAGGGCTCATGTTGAAAGTGCCCATGGTGACACTGCTCATGGTGGCACTGCCCATGGTGACTGTGCTCATGCTGGCGGTGTACATGGTTGGAGTTCCGATGGTGAAATTCCTCATGGTAGCACTGCCCATGATGATAGTGCTCACGGTGAAAGTGTCCATGGTGACAGTGCCTATGGTGACAGTGCCCATTGTGATAGTGCTCATGGTGATAGTGCCCAAAGTGACAGTGCTCATTGTGACAGTTCCTATGGTGACAGTGCCCATGATGATAGTGCTCATGGTAAAAGTTCCCACTGTGATAGTGCTCACGGTGAAAGTGCTCACGGTGACAGTGCCCTTGGTGATAGTGCTCTTGGTGATAGTGCTCATGGTAATAGTGCACATGGTGACACTGCCCATGGTGACAGTGCCCATGGTGACACTGCCCATAGTAACATTTCCCATGGTGACAGTGCTCATGTTGACAGTGCCCATGGTGACAGTGACCATGGTGAGTGTGCCCATGGTGACAGTGCCCATGGTGACAGTGTCCATGGTGACAGTGCTCACCTTGACAGTGCCCTTGGTGATAGTACCCATGTTAATATTGCTCACGGTTACAGTGCCCATGGTGATAGTGCTCATGGTGATAGTGCTCATGGTGATAGTTCGCATGGTGACAGTGCCCATGTGGAAAGTCTCCATGAAGGCAGTGCTCATGGTGACACTGCCCATGGTGACTGTGCCCTTGCTGGCGGTGTACATGTTTGGAGTTCCCATGGTGAAATTCCTTATGGTGGCACTGCCCATGATGATAGTGTTCATCGTGACAATGTCCATGGTGACAGTGCCTATGGTGACAGTGCCCATTGTGATAGTGCTCACGGTGATAGTGCCCTCAGTGTCAGTTCTAATGGTGACAGTTCCCATGGTGATAGAGCCCATGATGACAGTGCTCATGGTGACAGTGCCCACGGTAACATTGCTCATGGTGACAGTGCTCACGGTGACAGTAACCTTGGTGATAGTACCCATGGTAATAGAGGTCACGGTGACAGTGCCCATTTTGATATTGCTCACGGTGACACTGCCCATGGTGATAGTGCTCACGGTGATAGTGCTCAGGGTGACAGTTCCCATGGTTACATTGCCCATGGTGACAGTGCTCATGGTGACAGTGCCCGTGGTGACTATGCTCATGGTGACATTGCTCACAGAGATACTGCTCATGGTGACAGTTCGCATGGCGACAGGGCCCATGTTAAAAGTGCCCATGGTGACAGTGCTCATGGTGGCACTGCCCATGGTGACTGTGCTCATGCTGGTGGTGTACATGGTTGGAGTTCCCATGGTGAAATTCCTTATTGTGGCAATGCCCATGATGATAGTGCTCATGGTGACAGTGCCCAAGGTGACAGTGCCCATGGTGACATTTCCCATCTTGACAGTGCGCATGGTGAGAGTTCCCATGGTGACAATGCTCATGTTGAAAATACCCAAGGTGACAGTGCTCATGGTGACAGTGTCCACGGTGACAATTCTCATGGTGACAGTGCTCACAGTGATAGTGCTGCTGGTGACAGTGCTCCCGCTGACAGTTCCCTTGGTGATAGTGCTCATGGTAATACTGCTGATGGTGATAGTGCTCATGGTGACGGTTCGCATGGTGAGACTGCCCATGTTGAAAGTGCCCATGGTTGCAGTGATCATGTTGACACTGCCCATTGTGACTGTGCTCATGCTGGCGGTGTACATAGTTGGAGTTCCCATGGTGAAATTCCTTATGGTGGCACTGCCCATGATGATAGTTTTCATGGTAACAGTGTCCATGTTGACAGTGCCTATGCTGCCAGTGCCCATTGTGATAGTGCTCACGGTGATAGTGTCCACAGAGACAGTGCTCATGGTGACAGTGCCCATGGTGACAGAGCTCACGGTGACAATGCCCTTGGTGATAGTACCCATGGTAATAGGGGTCACGGTGACAGTGCCCATGGTGATATTGCTCACGGTTGATACTGCCTATGGTGATAGTGCTCACGGTGATAGTGCTCATGGTAATAGTGCTCATGGTGACACTGCCCATGGTGAGAGTGCCCATGGTGACACTGCCGATAGTGACATTTCTCATGGTGACAGTGCACATGGTGACAGTTCCCATGGTGACAGTGCTCACGGTGACCGTGCTCACTGTGGCAATGCCAATGGTAACATTGTTCATGGTGGCAGTGTCCACGGTGGCGGTTTCCAAGATGACAGTGCTCATGGTGACATTTCCCATGGTAACAGAGCTCATGATGACAGTGTCCATGGTGACAGTGCCCATGGTGACAGTGGCCATGTTGAAAGTGCCCATGATGAAACTGCCCATGGTGACAGTGCCCATAGTGATAGTGCCCATGGTGACATTTCCCATGGTGACAGTGCTAATGGAGAGAGTTCGCATGGTGACAGTGCCCATTATGACAGTGCTCATGGTGACCGCGCCCACAGTGACATTGTCCACGGTGAAAGTGCTCACGGTGACACTGCCCATGGTGATAGTGCTCACGGTGATAGTGCTCATGGTGACATTGTCCAAGGTTATAGTGCTCATGGTGACAGTGCTCATGGTGATAGCGCTCATGGTGACAGTGCCCTTGGTGATAGTGCTCATGGTGATAGTGCTCATGTAGACATTTCCCATGGTGACAGTGCTCATGTTGACAGTCCCCATGGTGACTGTGCTCATGCTGGCGGTGTACATGGTTGGAGTTCCCATGGTGAAATTCCTTATGGTGGCACTGCTCATGATGATAGTGCTCATGGTGACAGTGTCCATGATGAGAGTGCCAACGGTTACAGTGCTCATGTTGACACTGCCCATGGTTACAGTGCACACAATGACAGTTCCCACGGTGACAGTGCTCACGGTGACAGTGCTAATGGTGATAGTGCCCATGGTAATAGTGCTCACCCTGAGAGTTCCCATGGTGATATTGCTCATGGTGACACTGCCAATGCTGTTAGTGCTCACGGTGATAGTGCTCATGGTGACAGATGCCATGCTGACAGTGCTCATGGTGAGAGTTCCCATGGTGACAGTACTCATGTTGACAGTTCCCATGGTGACAGTGTCCATGGTGACAGTGCACATGGTGACAGTTTCCATGGTGTCAGTGCTCATGTTGACAGAGCCCACGGTGACAGTGCTCATGGTGAGAGTTCCCATGGTGACAGTGCTCATCTTGAGAGTGCCCATGGTGACCGTTCTCATGGTGACAGTTCCAATGTTGATAGTGCTCACCGTAATAGTGCCCATGGTGACAGTTCCCATGGATTCAGTGCCCATGGTGACAGTGCTCATTGTGACAGTGCCCACGGTGATAGAGCTCATGGTGGCAATTCGCATGGTGACAGTGCTCATGGTGACAGTGCCCTTGGTGATATTACACATGGTAATAATGCTCACGGTGACAGTGCCCATGGTGATAGTGCTCATGGTGATACTGCTCATGGTAATAGTGCTCATGGTGAAACTGCCCAAGTTGACAGTGCCCATGGTGACACGGCCCAAAGTGACATTTCCCATGGTGACAGTGCTAATGTTGAGAATTCCCATGGTGATAGTGCACATGGTGTCAGTTCCCATGGTGACAGTGCTCACTGTGACAGTTCCAATGATTACATTGCTTATGGTGGCAGTTTCCATGGTGGCAGTTCCCAAGATGACAGTGCTCATGGTGACATTTCCCATGGTAACAGAGCTCATGATGACAGTGTCCATGGTGACAGTGGCCATGTTGAAAGTGTCCATGGTGACAGTGCTCATGGTGACACTGCCCATGGTGACTGTGCTCATTCTGGCGGTGTACATGGTTGGAGTTCCCATGGTGAAATTCCTCATGGTGGCACTGCCCATGATGATAGTGATCATGGTGACAGTTCCCATGGTGACAGTGCACACGGTGACATTGCCCACGGTGACAGTGCTCATGGTGAAAGTTCGCATGGTGACAGTGCCCATGGTGACAGTGCTCAAGGTGACACAGCCCATGGTGACTGTGCTAAAGCTGGTGGTGTACATGGTTGTAGATCTCATGGTGAAATTCCTCATGGTGGCACTGCCCATGATGATAGTGCTCATGGTGACAGTGCCCATGGTGACATTTCTCATGGTGACAGTGCTCATGGTGAGAGTTCCCATGGTGACAGTGCTCATTTTGACAGTGCCCATGGTTACCGTTCCCATGGTGACACTTCCCATGGTGATAGGGCTCATGGTGACAGTGCACACGGTGACAGTGCCCATGGTGACAGTGCTCACGGTGATAGTGCTCATGGTGATACTGCCCATGGTAATAGTGCTCATGGTGACACTGCCCATGGTGATATTGCTCACGGTGACACTGCCCATGGTGATAGTGCTCACGGTGATAGTGCTCATGGTGACAGTTCCCATGGTTACAGTGCCCATGGTGACAGTGCTCCTGGTGACAGTGCCCACGGTGACAATGCTCATGGTGATAGTGCTCACGGTGACAGTTCGCATGGTGACAGGGCCCATGTTGAAAGTGCCCATGGTGACAGTGCTTATGGTGGCACTGCCCATGGTGAATGTGCTCATGCTGGCAGTGTACCTGGTTGGAGTTCCGATGGTGAAATTCCTCATGGTAGCACTGCCCATTATGATAGTGCTCATGGTGACAGTGTCCATGGTGACAGTGCCTATGGTGACAGTGCCCATTGTGATAGTGCTCATGGTGACAGTGCTCACGGTGACAGTGCCCTTGGTGATAGTGCTCATGGTGACAGTGCTCATGGGGACAGTGCACACGGTGACAGTACCCACGGTGACAGTGCTCACGGTGATAGAGCTCATGGTGATATTGCCCATGGTAATAGTGCTCATGTTGACAGTGCCCATGGTGATATTGCTCATGGTGACACTGCCCATGGTGATAGTGCTGACGGTGATAGTGCTCATGGTGACAGTTCCCATGGTGACTGTGCCCATGGTGACAGTGCTCATGGTGACAGTACCGACGGTGACAGTGCTCATGGTGACAGTGCTCAGGGTGATAGTGCTCACGATGACAGTGGTCACGGTGACAGTTCCCTTGGTGATAGTGCTCACGGTGATAGTGCCCATGGTGACACTGCCCATGGTGATATTGCTCATGGTGACACTGCCCATGGTAATAGTGCTCATGGTGATAGTGTTCACATTGACAGTGCCTTTGGTGACAATTCTCATGGTGACACTGCCCATGGTGACAGTTCGCATGCTGACAGTGCCCATGTTGAAAGTTCCCATGGTGACAGTGTTCATGGTGATAATGCCCATGGTGACTTTGCTCATGCTGGCGGTGTACAGGGTTGGTGTTCCCATGTTGAAATTCCTCATGATGATAGTGTTGATGGTGACAGTGTCCATGTTGACAGTGCCAATGGTGACAGTGCTCATGGTGACACTGCCCATGGTGACATTTCGCAAGGTGACAGTGCCCATATCGAAAGTGCCCATGGTGACAGTGACCATGGTGACACTTCCCATGTTGAAAGTGTTCATGGTGAGAGTGTCCATGATGAAAATGCCCATGGTGAGAGTGCCCATGGTGACAGTGTCTATGGTGATAGTGCTCATGGTGACAATGCCCATGGTGATATTGATCACGGTGACACTGCCCACGGTGATAGTGCTCATGGTGACATTTTCCATGGTGAGAGTGCTCATGTTGACATTGTCCATGGTGACCGTGCCCATGGTGACTATGCTCTTGCTAAGAATTCCCATGATGACATTACCCATGGTGACAGTACCCATGGCGACAGTGCCCATGGTGACAGTGCTCATGGTGACAGTGCTCACAGTGACAGTGCCCTTGGTGATAGTGCCCATGGTAATAGTGCTCACGGTGACAGTGCCCATGGTGACAGTTACCATGGTGACAGTGCCCACAGTGAAAGTGCTCATGGTGACATTACCCACGGTGACAGTACTCATGGTGAGAGTACGCATGGTGACAGTGCCCATGGTGACAGTGCTCATGGTGACACAGCCCATGGTGACTGTGCTAAAGCTGGCGGTGCATATGGTTGGAGTTCCCATGGTGAAATTCCTCATGGTGGCACTGCCCATGATGATAGTGCTCATGGTGACAGTGCCCATGGTGACATTTCCCATGGTGACAGTGCTCATGGTGAGAGTACTCACGGTGATAGTTCTCATGGTGACAGTGCCCGTGGTGATAGTGCCCATGGTGATAGTGCTCATGGTGATAGTGCTCATGGTGACAGTTCGCATGGTGACAGTGCCCACTTTGAAAGTGCCCATGGTGACAGTACCCATGGTGACTGTGCCCATGGTGACAGTGCCCATGGTGACAGTGCTCATTGTGAGAATTGCCATGGTGACAGTGCTAATGTTGACATTGCCCATGGTGACCGTTCCCATGGTGACAGTTCCCAAGGTGATAGTGCTCATGGTGACAGTGCTATTGGTGACAGTGCACTCGGTGAGAATGCCCACACTTACATTGCTCACGTTGATAGTGCTCATGGTGATAGTGCCAATTTTAATAGTGCTCATGGTGACCGTGCCCATGTTGATGTTGCTCAAGGTGACACTTCCCATGGTGATAGTGCTCACGGTGATAGTGCTAATGGTGACACTGCCCTTGGTGATAGTGCTCATGGTGATAGTGCTCATGGTAATAGTGCTCATGTTGACGCTGCCCATGGTGACAGTGCCCATGGTGACACTGCCCATAGTGACATTTCCCATGGTGACAGTGCTCATGGTGAGAGTTCCCATGGTGACAGTGCACATGTTGACAGTTCCGATGGTGACAGTGCTCACGGTGACAGTGCTCACTGTGGCAGTGCCAATGGTTACAGTGCTCATGGTGGCAGTGTCCATGGTGGCAGTTCCCAAGATGACAGTGCTCATGGTGACATTTCCCATGGTAACAGAACTCAGGATGACAGTGTCCATGGTGACAGTGCCCATGGTGAGAGTGGCCATGTTGAAATTGCCCATGGTGACAGTGCTCATGGTGACACTGCCCATGGGGACTGTGCTCATGCTGGCGTTGAACAAGGTTGAACAAGGTTGGAGTTCCCATGGTGAAAATCCTCATGGTGGCACTACCCATGATAATAGTGCTCATGGTGACAGTGTACATCGTGAGAGTGCCCATGGTAACAATGCTCATGGAGAAACTGCCCATGGTGACAGTGCCCAAGGTGATATTCCCATGGTGACAGTGCTCATTTTGACAGTGCACACGGTGACAGTGCCCACAGTGACAGTGCTCACGGTGATAGTGTTAATGGTAATATTGCTCATGGTGACACTGCCCATGGTTATAGTGCTCACGGTGATAGTGCTCATGGTGACAGTTCCCAAGGTGACAGTGCCCACGGTGATAGTGCTCATGGTGACATTGCCCACGGTGACAGTGCTCATGGTGAGAGTTTGCATGGTGACAGTGCCCATGGTTACAGTGCTCATGGTCACACAACCCATGGTGACTGTGCTAAAGCTGGCGGTGTACATGGTTGGAGTTCCCATGGTGAAATTCCTCATGGTGGCACTGCCCATGATGATAGTGTTCATGGTGACAGTGTCCATGGTGACAGTGCCCATTGTGATAGTGCTCACGGTGATAGTGCCCTCAGTGACAGTTCTAATGGTGACAATTCCATGGTGACAGTGCCCATGATGACTATGCTCATGCTGGCTGTGTACATGCTTGGAGATCCCATGGTGAAATTCCTCATGGTGGCACTGCCCATGATGATAGTGCTCATGGTGACAGTGCCCACGGTGACAGTGCTCATGGTGACAGTGCCATTGGTGATAGTACCCATGGTAAAAGTGCTCATGGTGACATTGCCCATGGTGATATTGCTCACGGTGACACCGCCCATGGTGATAGTGCTCAAGGTGATAGTGCTCATGGTGACGGTTCCCATGGTTACAGTGCCCATGGTGACAGTGCTCATGCTGACAGTGCTCACGGTGACTATGCTCATGGTGACAGTGCTCACGGTGATAGTGCTCAAGGTGACAGTTAGCATGGTGACAGGGCTCATGTTGAAAGTGCCCATGGTGACACTGCTCATGGTGGCACTGCCCATGGTGACTGTGCTCATGCTGGCGGTGTACATGGTTGGAGTTCCGATGGTGAAATTCCTCATGGTAGCACTGCCCATGATGATAGTGCTCACGGTGAAAGTGTCCATGGTGACAGTGCCTATGGTGACAGTGCCCATTGTGATAGTGCTCATGGTGATAGTGCCCAAAGTGACAGTGCTCATTGTGACAGTTCCTATGGTGACAGTGCCCATGATGATAGTGCTCATGGTAAAAGTTCCCACTGTGATAGTGCTCACGGTGAAAGTGCTCACGGTGACAGTGCCCTTGGTGATAGTGCTCTTGGTGATAGTGCTCATGGTAATAGTGCACATGGTGACACTGCCCATGGTGACAGTGCCCATGGTGACACTGCCCATAGTAACATTTCCCATGGTGACAGTGCTCATGTTGACAGTGCCCATGGTGACAGTGACCATGGTGAGTGTGCCCATGGTGACAGTGCCCATGGTGACAGTGTCCATGGTGACAGTGCTCACCTTGACAGTGCCCTTGGTGATAGTACCCATGTTAATATTGCTCACGGTTACAGTGCCCATGGTGATAGTGCTCATGGTGATAGTGCTCATGGTGATAGTTCGCATGGTGACAGTGCCCATGTGGAAAGTCTCCATGAAGGCAGTGCTCATGGTGACACTGCCCATGGTGACTGTGCCCTTGCTGGCGGTGTACATGTTTGGAGTTCCCATGGTGAAATTCCTTATGGTGGCACTGCCCATGATGATAGTGTTCATCGTGACAATGTCCATGGTGACAGTGCCTATGGTGACAGTGCCCATTGTGATAGTGCTCACGGTGATAGTGCCCTCAGTGTCAGTTCTAATGGTGACAGTTCCCATGGTGATAGAGCCCATGATGACAGTGCTCATGGTGACAGTGCCCACGGTAACATTGCTCATGGTGACAGTGCTCACGGTGACAGTAACCTTGGTGATAGTACCCATGGTAATAGAGGTCACGGTGACAGTGCCCATTTTGATATTGCTCACGGTGACACTGCCCATGGTGATAGTGCTCACGGTGATAGTGCTCAGGGTGACAGTTCCCATGGTTACATTGCCCATGGTGACAGTGCTCATGGTGACAGTGCCCGTGGTGACTATGCTCATGGTGACATTGCTCACAGAGATACTGCTCATGGTGACAGTTCGCATGGCGACAGGGCCCATGTTAAAAGTGCCCATGGTGACAGTGCTCATGGTGGCACTGCCCATGGTGACTGTGCTCATGCTGGTGGTGTACATGGTTGGAGTTCCCATGGTGAAATTCCTTATTGTGGCAATGCCCATGATGATAGTGCTCATGGTGACAGTGCCCAAGGTGACAGTGCCCATGGTGACATTTCCCATCTTGACAGTGCGCATGGTGAGAGTTCCCATGGTGACAATGCTCATGTTGAAAATACCCAAGGTGACAGTGCTCATGGTGACAGTGTCCACGGTGACAATTCTCATGGTGACAGTGCTCACAGTGATAGTGCTCCTGGTGACAGTGCTCCCGCTGACAGTTCCCTTGGTGATAGTGCTCATGGTAATACTGCTGATGGTGATAGTGCTCATGGTGACGGTTCGCATGGTGAGACTGCCCATGTTGAAAGTGCCCATGGTTGCAGTGATCATGTTGACACTGCCCATTGTGACTGTGCTCATGCTGGCGGTGTACATAGTTGGAGTTCCCATGGTGAAATTCCTTATGGTGGCACTGCCCATGATGATAGTTTTCATGGTAACAGTGTCCATGTTGACAGTGCCTATGCTGCCAGTGCCCATTGTGATAGTGCTCACGGTGATAGTGTCCACAGAGACAGTGCTCATGGTGACAGTGCCCATGGTGACAGAGCTCACGGTGACAATGCCCTTGGTGATAGTACCCATGGTAATAGGGGTCACGGTGACAGTGCCCATGGTGATATTGCTCACGGTTGATACTGCCTATGGTGATAGTGCTCACGGTGATAGTGCTCATGGTAATAGTGCTCATGGTGACACTGCCCATGGTGAGAGTGCCCATGGTGACACTGCCGATAGTGACATTTCTCATGGTGACAGTGCACATGGTGACAGTTCCCATGGTGACAGTGCTCACGGTGACCGTGCTCACTGTGGCAATGCCAATGGTAACATTGTTCATGGTGGCAGTGTCCACGGTGGCGGTTTCCAAGATGACAGTGCTCATGGTGACATTTCCCATGGTAACAGAGCTCATGATGACAGTGTCCATGGTGACAGTGCCCATGGTGACAGTGGCCATGTTGAAAGTGCCCATGATGAAACTGCCCATGGTGACAGTGCCCATAGTGATAGTGCCCATGGTGACATTTCCCATGGTGACAGTGCTAATGGAGAGAGTTCGCATGGTGACAGTGCCCATTATGACAGTGCTCATGGTGACCGCGCCCACAGTGACATTGTCCACGGTGAAAGTGCTCACGGTGACACTGCCCATGGTGATAGTGCTCACGGTGATAGTGCTCATGGTGACATTGTCCAAGGTTATAGTGCTCATGGTGACAGTGCTCATGGTGATAGCGCTCATGGTGACAGTGCCCTTGGTGATAGTGCTCATGGTGATAGTGCTCATGTAGACATTTCCCATGGTGACAGTGCTCATGTTGACAGTCCCCATGGTGACTGTGCTCATGCTGGCGGTGTACATGGTTGGAGTTCCCATGGTGAAATTCCTTATGGTGGCACTGCTCATGATGATAGTGCTCATGGTGACAGTGTCCATGATGAGAGTGCCAACGGTTACAGTGCTCATGTTGACACTGCCCATGGTTACAGTGCACACAATGACAGTTCCCACGGTGACAGTGCTCACGGTGACAGTGCTAATGGTGATAGTGCCCATGGTAATAGTGCTCACCCTGAGAGTTCCCATGGTGATATTGCTCATGGTGACACTGCCAATGCTGTTAGTGCTCACGGTGATAGTGCTCATGGTGACAGATGCCATGCTGACAGTGCTCATGGTGAGAGTTCCCATGGTGACAGTACTCATGTTGACAGTTCCCATGGTGACAGTGTCCATGGTGACAGTGCACATGGTGACAGTTTCCATGGTGTCAGTGCTCATGTTGACAGAGCCCACGGTGACAGTGCTCATGGTGAGAGTTCCCATGGTGACAGTGCTCATCTTGAGAGTGCCCATGGTGACCGTTCTCATGGTGACAGTTCCAATGTTGATAGTGCTCACCGTAATAGTGCCCATGGTGACAGTTCCCATGGATTCAGTGCCCATGGTGACAGTGCTCATTGTGACAGTGCCCACGGTGATAGAGCTCATGGTGGCAATTCGCATGGTGACAGTGCTCATGGTGACAGTGCCCTTGGTGATATTACACATGGTAATAATGCTCACGGTGACAGTGCCCATGGTGATAGTGCTCATGGTGATACTGCTCATGGTAATAGTGCTCATGGTGAAACTGCCCAAGTTGACAGTGCCCATGGTGACACGGCCCAAAGTGACATTTCCCATGGTGACAGTGCTAATGTTGAGAATTCCCATGGTGATAGTGCACATGGTGTCAGTTCCCATGGTGACAGTGCTCACTGTGACAGTTCCAATGATTACATTGCTTATGGTGGCAGTTTCCATGGTGGCAGTTCCCAAGATGACAGTGCTCATGGTGACATTTCCCATGGTAACAGAGCTCATGATGACAGTGTCCATGGTGACAGTGGCCATGTTGAAAGTGTCCATGGTGACAGTGCTCATGGTGACACTGCCCATGGTGACTGTGCTCATTCTGGCGGTGTACATGGTTGGAGTTCCCATGGTGAAATTCCTCATGGTGGCACTGCCCATGATGATAGTGATCATGGTGACAGTTCCCATGGTGACAGTGCACACGGTGACATTGCCCACGGTGACAGTGCTCATGGTGAAAGTTCGCATGGTGACAGTGCCCATGGTGACAGTGCTCAAGGTGACACAGCCCATGGTGACTGTGCTAAAGCTGGTGGTGTACATGGTTGTAGTTCTCATGGTGAAATTCCTCATGGTGGCACTGCCCATGATGATAGTGCTCATGGTGACAGTGCCCATGGTGACATTTCTCATGGTGACAGTGCTCATGGTGAGAGTTCCCATGGTGACAGTGCTCATTTTGACAGTGCCCATGGTTACCGTTCCCATGGTGACACTTCCCATGGTGATAGGGCTCATGGTGACAGTGCACACGGTGACAGTGCCCATGGTGACAGTGCTCACGGTGATAGTGCTCATGGTGATACTGCCCATGGTAATAGTGCTCATGGTGACACTGCCCATGGTGATATTGCTCACGGTGACACTGCCCATGGTGATAGTGCTCACGGTGATAGTGCTCATGGTGACAGTTCCCATGGTTACAGTGCCCATGGTGACAGTGCTCCTGGTGACAGTGCCCACGGTGACAATGCTCATGGTGATAGTGCTCACGGTGACAGTTCGCATGGTGACAGGGCCCATGTTGAAAGTGCCCATGGTGACAGTGCTTATGGTGGCACTGCCCATGGTGAATGTGCTCATGCTGGCAGTGTACCTGGTTGGAGTTCCGATGGTGAAATTCCTCATGGTAGCACTGCCCATTATGATAGTGCTCATGGTGACAGTGTCCATGGTGACAGTGCCTATGGTGACAGTGCCCATTGTGATAGTGCTCATGGTGACAGTGCTCACGGTGACAGTGCCCTTGGTGATAGTGCTCATGGTGACAGTGCTCATGGGGACAGTGCACACGGTGACAGTACCCACGGTGACAGTGCTCACGGTGATAGAGCTCATGGTGATATTGCCCATGGTAATAGTGCTCATGTTGACAGTGCCCATGGTGATATTGCTCATGGTGACACTGCCCATGGTGATAGTGCTGACGGTGATAGTGCTCATGGTGACAGTTCCCATGGTGACTGTGCCCATGGTGACAGTGCTCATGGTGACAGTACCGACGGTGACAGTGCTCATGGTGACAGTGCTCAGGGTGATAGTGCTCACGATGACAGTGGTCACGGTGACAGTTCCCTTGGTGATAGTGCTCACGGTGATAGTGCCCATGGTGACACTGCCCATGGTGATATTGCTCATGGTGACACTGCCCATGGTAATAGTGCTCATGGTGATAGTGTTCACATTGACAGTGCCTTTGGTGACAATTCTCATGGTGACACTGCCCATGGTGACAGTTCGCATGCTGACAGTGCCCATGTTGAAAGTTCCCATGGTGACAGTGTTCATGGTGATAATGCCCATGGTGACTTTGCTCATGCTGGCGGTGTACAGGGTTGGTGTTCCCATGTTGAAATTCCTCATGATGATAGTGTTGATGGTGACAGTGTCCATGTTGACAGTGCCAATGGTGACAGTGCTCATGGTGACACTGCCCATGGTGACATTTCGCAAGGTGACAGTGCCCATATTGAAAGTGCCCATGGTGACAGTGACCATGGTGACACTTCCCATGTTGAAAGTGTTCATGGTGAGAGTGTCCATGATGAAAATGCCCATGGTGAGAGTGCCCATGGTGACAGTGTCTATGGTGATAGTGCTCATGGTGACAATGCCCATGGTGATATTGATCACGGTGACACTGCCCACGGTGATAGTGCTCATGGTGACATTTTCCATGGTGAGAGTGCTCATGTTGACATTGTCCATGGTGACCGTGCCCATGGTGACTATGCTCTTGCTAAGAATTCCCATGATGACATTACCCATGGTGACAGTACCCATGGCGACAGTGCCCATGGTGACAGTGCTCATGGTGACAGTGCTCACAGTGACAGTGCCCTTGGTGATAGTGCCCATGGTAATAGTGCTCACGGTGACAGTGCCCATGGTGACAGTTACCATGGTGACAGTGCCCACAGTGAAAGTGCTCATGGTGACATTACCCACGGTGACAGTACTCATGGTGAGAGTACGCATGGTGACAGTGCCCATGGTGACAGTGCTCATGGTGACACAGCCCATGGTGACTGTGCTAAAGCTGGCGGTGCATATGGTTGGAGTTCCCATGGTGAAATTCCTCATGGTGGCACTGCCCATGATGATAGTGCTCATGGTGACAGTGCCCATGGTGACATTTCCCATGGTGACAGTGCTCATGGTGAGAGTACTCACGGTGATAGTTCTCATGGTGACAGTGCCCGTGGTGATAGTGCCCATGGTGATAGTGCTCATGGTGATAGTGCTCATGGTGACAGTTCGCATGGTGACAGTGCCCACTTTGAAAGTGCCCATGGTGACAGTACCCATGGTGACTGTGCCCATGGTGACAGTGCCCATGGTGACAGTGCTCATTGTGAGAATTGCCATGGTGACAGTGCTAATGTTGACATTGCCCATGGTGACCGTTCCCATGGTGACAGTTCCCAAGGTGATAGTGCTCATGGTGACAGTGCTATTGGTGACAGTGCACTCGGTGAGAATGCCCACACTTACATTGCTCACGTTGATAGTGCTCATGGTGATAGTGCCAATTTTAATAGTGCTCATGGTGACCGTGCCCATGTTGATGTTGCTCAAGGTGACACTTCCCATGGTGATAGTGCTCACGGTGATAGTGCTAATGGTGACACTGCCCTTGGTGATAGTGCTCATGGTGATAGTGCTCATGGTAATAGTGCTCATGTTGACGCTGCCCATGGTGACAGTGCCCATGGTGACACTGCCCATAGTGACATTTCCCATGGTGACAGTGCTCATGGTGAGAGTTCCCATGGTGACAGTGCACATGTTGACAGTTCCGATGGTGACAGTGCTCACGGTGACAGTGCTCACTGTGGCAGTGCCAATGGTTACAGTGCTCATGGTGGCAGTGTCCATGGTGGCAGTTCCCAAGATGACAGTGCTCATGGTGACATTTCCCATGGTAACAGAACTCAGGATGACAGTGTCCATGGTGACAGTGCCCATGGTGAGAGTGGCCATGTTGAAATTGCCCATGGTGACAGTGCTCATGGTGACACTGCCCATGGGGACTGTGCTCATGCTGGCGTTGAACAAGGTTGAACAAGGTTGGAGTTCCCATGGTGAAAATCCTCATGGTGGCACTACCCATGATAATAGTGCTCATGGTGACAGTGTACATCGTGAGAGTGCCCATGGTAACAATGCTCATGGAGAAACTGCCCATGGTGACAGTGCCCAAGGTGATATTCCCATGGTGACAGTGCTCATTTTGACAGTGCACACGGTGACAGTGCCCACAGTGACAGTGCTCACGGTGATAGTGTTAATGGTAATATTGCTCATGGTGACACTGCCCATGGTTATAGTGCTCACGGTGATAGTGCTCATGGTGACAGTTCCCAAGGTGACAGTGCCCACGGTGATAGTGCTCATGGTGACATTGCCCACGGTGACAGTGCTCATGGTGAGAGTTTGCATGGTGACAGTGCCCATGGTTACAGTGCTCATGGTCACACAACCCATGGTGACTGTGCTAAAGCTGGCGGTGTACATGGTTGGAGTTCCCATGGTGAAATTCCTCATGGTGGCACTGCCCATGATGATAGTGTTCATGGTGACAGTGTCCATGGTGACAGTGCCCATTGTGATAGTGCTCACGGTGATAGTGCCCTCAGTGACAGTTCTAATGGTGACAATTCCATGGTGACAGTGCCCATGATGACTATGCTCATGCTGGCTGTGTACATGCTTGGAGATCCCATGGTGAAATTCCTCATGGTGGCACTGCCCATGATAATAGTGCTCATGGTGAGAGTGCCCACGGTGACAGTGCTCATGGTGACAGTGCTCATGGTGACAGTGCCATTGGTGATAGTACCCATGGTAAAAGTGCTCATGGTGACATTGCCCATGGTGATATTGCTCACGGTGACACCGCCCATGGTGATAGTGCTCAAGGTGATAGTGCTCATGGTGACGGTTCCCATGGTTACAGTGCCCATGGTGACAGTGCTCATGCTGACAGTGCTCACGGTGACTATGCTCATGGTGACAGTGCTCACGGTGATAGTGCTCAAGGTGACAGTTAGCATGGTGACAGGGCTCATGTTGAAAGTGCCCATGGTGACACTGCTCATGGTGGCACTGCCCATGGTGACTGTGCTCATGCTGGCGGTGTACATGGTTGGAGTTCCGATGGTGAAATTCCTCATGGTAGCACTGCCCATGATGATAGTGCTCACGGTGAAAGTGTCCATGGTGACAGTGCCTATGGTGACAGTGCCCATTGTGATAGTGCTCATGGTGATAGTGCCCAAAGTGACAGTGCTCATTGTGACAGTTCCTATGGTGACAGTGCCCATGATGATAGTGCTCATGGTAAAAGTTCCCACTGTGATAGTGCTCACGGTGAAAGTGCTCACGGTGACAGTGCCCTTGGTGATAGTGCTCTTGGTGATAGTGCTCATGGTAATAGTGCACATGGTGACACTGCCCATGGTGACAGTGCCCATGGTGACACTGCCCATAGTAACATTTCCCATGGTGACAGTGCTCATGTTGACAGTGCCCATGGTGACAGTGACCATGGTGAGTGTGCCCATGGTGACAGTGCCCATGGTGACAGTGTCCATGGTGACAGTGCTCACCTTGACAGTGCCCTTGGTGATAGTACCCATGTTAATATTGCTCACGGTTACAGTGCCCATGGTGATAGTGCTCATGGTGATAGTGCTCATGGTGATAGTTCGCATGGTGACAGTGCCCATGTGGAAAGTCTCCATGAAGGCAGTGCTCATGGTGACACTGCCCATGGTGACTGTGCCCTTGCTGGCGGTGTACATGTTTGGAGTTCCCATGGTGAAATTCCTTATGGTGGCACTGCCCATGATGATAGTGTTCATCGTGACAATGTCCATGGTGACAGTGCCTATGGTGACAGTGCCCATTGTGATAGTGCTCACGGTGATAGTGCCCTCAGTGTCAGTTCTAATGGTGACAGTTCCCATGGTGATAGAGCCCATGATGACAGTGCTCATGGTGACAGTGCCCACGGTAACATTGCTCATGGTGACAGTGCTCACGGTGACAGTAACCTTGGTGATAGTACCCATGGTAATAGAGGTCACGGTGACAGTGCCCATTTTGATATTGCTCACGGTGACACTGCCCATGGTGATAGTGCTCACGGTGATAGTGCTCAGGGTGACAGTTCCCATGGTTACATTGCCCATGGTGACAGTGCTCATGGTGACAGTGCCCGTGGTGACTATGCTCATGGTGACATTGCTCACAGAGATACTGCTCATGGTGACAGTTCGCATGGCGACAGGGCCCATGTTAAAAGTGCCCATGGTGACAGTGCTCATGGTGGCACTGCCCATGGTGACTGTGCTCATGCTGGTGGTGTACATGGTTGGAGTTCCCATGGTGAAATTCCTTATTGTGGCAATGCCCATGATGATAGTGCTCATGGTGACAGTGCCCAAGGTGACAGTGCCCATGGTGACATTTCCCATCTTGATAGTGCGCATGGTGAGAGTTCCCATGGTGACAATGCTCATGTTGAAAATACCCAAGGTGACAGTGCTCATGGTGACAGTGTCCACGGTGACAATTCTCATGGTGACAGTGCTCACAGTGATAGTGCTCCTGGTGACAGTGCTCCCGCTGACAGTTCCCTTGGTGATAGTGCTCATGGTAATACTGCTGATGGTGATAGTGCTCATGGTGACGGTTCGCATGGTGAGACTGCCCATGTTGAAAGTGCCCATGGTTGCAGTGATCATGTTGACACTGCCCATTGTGACTGTGCTCATGCTGGCGGTGTACATAGTTGGAGTTCCCATGGTGAAATTCCTTATGGTGGCACTGCCCATGATGATAGTTTTCATGGTAACAGTGTCCATGTTGACAGTGCCTATGCTGCCAGTGCCCATTGTGATAGTGCTCACGGTGATAGTGTCCACAGAGACAGTGCTCATGGTGACAGTGCCCATGGTGACAGAGCTCACGGTGACAATGCCCTTGGTGATAGTACCCATGGTAATAGGGGTCACGGTGACAGTGCCCATGGTGATATTGCTCACGGTTGATACTGCCTATGGTGATAGTGCTCACGGTGATAGTGCTCATGGTAATAGTGCTCATGGTGACACTGCCCATGGTGAGAGTGCCCATGGTGACACTGCCGATAGTGACATTTCTCATGGTGACAGTGCACATGGTGACAGTTCCCATGGTGACAGTGCTCACGGTGACCGTGCTCACTGTGGCAATGCCAATGGTAACATTGTTCATGGTGGCAGTGTCCACGGTGGCGGTTTCCAAGATGACAGTGCTCATGGTGACATTTCCCATGGTAACAGAGCTCATGATGACAGTGTCCATGGTGACAGTGCCCATGGTGACAGTGGCCATGTTGAAAGTGCCCATGATGAAACTGCCCATGGTGACAGTGCCCATAGTGATAGTGCCCATGGTGACATTTCCCATGGTGACAGTGCTAATGGAGAGAGTTCGCATGGTGACAGTGCCCATTATGACAGTGCTCATGGTGACCGCGCCCACAGTGACATTGTCCACGGTGAAAGTGCTCACGGTGACACTGCCCATGGTGATAGTGCTCACGGTGATAGTGCTCATGGTGACATTGTCCAAGGTTATAGTGCTCATGGTGACAGTGCTCATGGTGATAGCGCTCATGGTGACAGTGCCCTTGGTGATAGTGCTCATGGTGATAGTGCTCATGTAGACATTTCCCATGGTGACAGTGCTCATGTTGACAGTCCCCATGGTGACTGTGCTCATGCTGGCGGTGTACATGGTTGGAGTTCCCATGGTGAAATTCCTTATGGTGGCACTGCTCATGATGATAGTGCTCATGGTGACAGTGTCCATGATGAGAGTGCCAACGGTTACAGTGCTCATGTTGACACTGCCCATGGTTACAGTGCACACAATGACAGTTCCCACGGTGACAGTGCTCACGGTGACAGTGCTAATGGTGATAGTGCCCATGGTAATAGTGCTCACCCTGAGAGTTCCCATGGTGATATTGCTCATGGTGACACTGCCAATGCTGTTAGTGCTCACGGTGATAGTGCTCATGGTGACAGATGCCATGCTGACAGTGCTCATGGTGAGAGTTCCCATGGTGACAGTACTCATGTTGACAGTTCCCATGGTGACAGTGTCCATGGTGACAGTGCACATGGTGACAGTTTCCATGGTGTCAGTGCTCATGTTGACAGAGCCCACGGTGACAGTGCTCATGGTGAGAGTTCCCATGGTGACAGTGCTCATCTTGAGAGTGCCCATGGTGACCGTTCTCATGGTGACAGTTCCAATGTTGATAGTGCTCACCGTAATAGTGCCCATGGTGACAGTTCCCATGGATTCAGTGCCCATGGTGACAGTGCTCATTGTGACAGTGCCCACGGTGATAGAGCTCATGGTGGCAATTCGCATGGTGACAGTGCTCATGGTGACAGTGCCCTTGGTGATATTACACATGGTAATAATGCTCACGGTGACAGTGCCCATGGTGATAGTGCTCATGGTGATACTGCTCATGGTAATAGTGCTCATGGTGAAACTGCCCAAGTTGACAGTGCCCATGGTGACACGGCCCAAAGTGACATTTCCCATGGTGACAGTGCTAATGTTGAGAATTCCCATGGTGATAGTGCACATGGTGTCAGTTCCCATGGTGACAGTGCTCACTGTGACAGTTCCAATGATTACATTGCTTATGGTGGCAGTTTCCATGGTGGCAGTTCCCAAGATGACAGTGCTCATGGTGACATTTCCCATGGTAACAGAGCTCATGATGACAGTGTCCATGGTGACAGTGGCCATGTTGAAAGTGTCCATGGTGACAGTGCTCATGGTGACACTGCCCATGGTGACTGTGCTCATTCTGGCGGTGTACATGGTTGGAGTTCCCATGGTGAAATTCCTCATGGTGGCACTGCCCATGATGATAGTGATCATGGTGACAGTTCCCATGGTGACAGTGCACACGGTGACATTGCCCACGGTGACAGTGCTCATGGTGAAAGTTCGCATGGTGACAGTGCCCATGGTGACAGTGCTCAAGGTGACACAGCCCATGGTGACTGTGCTAAAGCTGGTGGTGTACATGGTTGTAGTTCTCATGGTGAAATTCCTCATGGTGGCACTGCCCATGATGATAGTGCTCATGGTGACAGTGCCCATGGTGACATTTCTCATGGTGACAGTGCTCATGGTGAGAGTTCCCATGGTGACAGTGCTCATTTTGACAGTGCCCATGGTTACCGTTCCCATGGTGACACTTCCCATGGTGATAGGGCTCATGGTGACAGTGCACACGGTGACAGTGCCCATGGTGACAGTGCTCACGGTGATAGTGCTCATGGTGATACTGCCCATGGTAATAGTGCTCATGGTGACACTGCCCATGGTGATATTGCTCACGGTGACACTGCCCATGGTGATAGTGCTCACGGTGATAGTGCTCATGGTGACAGTTCCCATGGTTACAGTGCCCATGGTGACAGTGCTCCTGGTGACAGTGCCCACGGTGACAATGCTCATGGTGATAGTGCTCACGGTGACAGTTCGCATGGTGACAGGGCCCATGTTGAAAGTGCCCATGGTGACAGTGCTTATGGTGGCACTGCCCATGGTGAATGTGCTCATGCTGGCAGTGTACCTGGTTGGAGTTCCGATGGTGAAATTCCTCATGGTAGCACTGCCCATTATGATAGTGCTCATGGTGACAGTGTCCATGGTGACAGTGCCTATGGTGACAGTGCCCATTGTGATAGTGCTCATGGTGACAGTGCTCACGGTGACAGTGCCCTTGGTGATAGTGCTCATGGTGACAGTGCTCATGGGGACAGTGCACACGGTGACAGTACCCACGGTGACAGTGCTCACGGTGATAGAGCTCATGGTGATATTGCCCATGGTAATAGTGCTCATGTTGACAGTGCCCATGGTGATATTGCTCATGGTGACACTGCCCATGGTGATAGTGCTGACGGTGATAGTGCTCATGGTGACAGTTCCCATGGTGACTGTGCCCATGGTGACAGTGCTCATGGTGACAGTACCGACGGTGACAGTGCTCATGGTGACAGTGCTCAGGGTGATAGTGCTCACGATGACAGTGGTCACGGTGACAGTTCCCTTGGTGATAGTGCTCATGGTGATAGTGCCCATGGTGACACTGCCCATGGTGATATTGCTCATGGTGACACTGCCCATGGTAATAGTGCTCATGGTGATAGTGTTCACATTGACAGTGCCTTTGGTGACAATTCTCATGGTGACACTGCCCATGGTGACAGTTCGCATGCTGACAGTGCCCATGTTGAAAGTTCCCATGGTGACAGTGTTCATGGTGATAATGCCCATGGTGACTTTGCTCATGCTGGCGGTGTACAGGGTTGGTGTTCCCATGTTGAAATTCCTCATGATGATAGTGTTGATGGTGACAGTGTCCATGTTGACAGTGCCAATGGTGACAGTGCTCATGGTGACACTGCCCATGGTGACATTTCGCAAGGTGACAGTGCCCATATTGAAAGTGCCCATGGTGACAGTGACCATGGTGACACTTCCCATGTTGAAAGTGTTCATGGTGAGAGTGTCCATGATGAAAATGCCCATGGTGAGAGTGCCCATGGTGACAGTGTCTATGGTGATAGTGCTCATGGTGACAATGCCCATGGTGATATTGATCACGGTGACACTGCCCACGGTGATAGTGCTCATGGTGACATTTTCCATGGTGAGAGTGCTCATGTTGACATTGTCCATGGTGACCGTGCCCATGGTGACTATGCTCTTGCTAAGAATTCCCATGATGACATTACCCATGGTGACAGTACCCATGGCGACAGTGCCCATGGTGACAGTGCTCATGGTGACAGTGCTCACAGTGACAGTGCCCTTGGTGATAGTGCCCATGGTAATAGTGCTCACGGTGACAGTGCCCATGGTGACAGTTACCATGGTGACAGTGCCCACAGTGAAAGTGCTCATGGTGACATTACCCACGGTGACAGTACTCATGGTGAGAGTACGCATGGTGACAGTGCCCATGGTGACAGTGCTCATGGTGACACAGCCCATGGTGACTGTGCTAAAGCTGGCGGTGCATATGGTTGGAGTTCCCATGGTGAAATTCCTCATGGTGGCACTGCCCATGATGATAGTGCTCATGGTGACAGTGCCCATGGTGACATTTCCCATGGTGACAGTGCTCATGGTGAGAGTACTCACGGTGATAGTTCTCATGGTGACAGTGCCCGTGGTGATAGTGCCCATGGTGATAGTGCTCATGGTGATAGTGCTCATGGTGACAGTTCGCATGGTGACAGTGCCCACTTTGAAAGTGCCCATGGTGACAGTACCCATGGTGACTGTGCCCATGGTGACAGTGCCCATGGTGACAGTGCTCATTGTGAGAATTGCCATGGTGACAGTGCTAATGTTGACATTGCCCATGGTGACCGTTCCCATGGTGACAGTTCCCAAGGTGATAGTGCTCATGGTGACAGTGCTATTGGTGACAGTGCACTCGGTGAGAATGCCCACACTTACATTGCTCACGTTGATAGTGCTCATGGTGATAGTGCCAATTTTAATAGTGCTCATGGTGACCGTGCCCATGTTGATGTTGCTCAAGGTGACACTTCCCATGGTGATAGTGCTCACGGTGATAGTGCTAATGGTGACACTGCCCTTGGTGATAGTGCTCATGGTGATAGTGCTCATGGTAATAGTGCTCATGTTGACGCTGCCCATGGTGACAGTGCCCATGGTGACACTGCCCATAGTGACATTTCCCATGGTGACAGTGCTCATGGTGAGAGTTCCCATGGTGACAGTGCACATGTTGACAGTTCCGATGGTGACAGTGCTCACGGTGACAGTGCTCACTGTGGCAGTGCCAATGGTTACAGTGCTCATGGTGGCAGTGTCCATGGTGGCAGTTCCCAAGATGACAGTGCTCATGGTGACATTTCCCATGGTAACAGAACTCAGGATGACAGTGTCCATGGTGACAGTGCCCATGGTGAGAGTGGCCATGTTGAAATTGCCCATGGTGACAGTGCTCATGGTGACACTGCCCATGGGGACTGTGCTCATGCTGGCGTTGAACAAGGTTGAACAAGGTTGGAGTTCCCATGGTGAAAATCCTCATGGTGGCACTACCCATGATAATAGTGCTCATGGTGACAGTGTACATCGTGAGAGTGCCCATGGTAACAATGCTCATGGAGAAACTGCCCATGGTGACAGTGCCCAAGGTGATATTCCCATGGTGACAGTGCTCATTTTGACAGTGCACACGGTGACAGTGCCCACAGTGACAGTGCTCACGGTGATAGTGTTAATGGTAATATTGCTCATGGTGACACTGCCCATGGTTATAGTGCTCACGGTGATAGTGCTCATGGTGACAGTTCCCAAGGTGACAGTGCCCACGGTGATAGTGCTCATGGTGACATTGCCCACGGTGACAGTGCTCATGGTGAGAGTTTGCATGGTGACAGTGCCCATGGTTACAGTGCTCATGGTCACACAACCCATGGTGACTGTGCTAAAGCTGGCGGTGTACATGGTTGGAGTTCCCATGGTGAAATTCCTCATGGTGGCACTGCCCATGATGATAGTGTTCATGGTGACAGTGTCCATGGTGACAGTGCCCATTGTGATAGTGCTCACGGTGATAGTGCCCTCAGTGACAGTTCTAATGGTGACAATTCCATGGTGACAGTGCCCATGATGACTATGCTCATGCTGGCTGTGTACATGCTTGGAGATCCCATGGTGAAATTCCTCATGGTGGCACTGCCCATGATAATAGTGCTCATGGTGAGAGTGCCCACGGTGACAGTGCTCATGGTGACAGTGCTCATGGTGACAGTGCCATTGGTGATAGTACCCATGGTAAAAGTGCTCATGGTGACATTGCCCATGGTGATATTGCTCACGGTGACACCGCCCATGGTGATAGTGCTCAAGGTGATAGTGCTCATGGTGACGGTTCCCATGGTTACAGTGCCCATGGTGACAGTGCTCATGCTGACAGTGCTCACGGTGACTATGCTCATGGTGACAGTGCTCACGGTGATAGTGCTCAAGGTGACAGTTAGCATGGTGACAGGGCTCATGTTGAAAGTGCCCATGGTGACACTGCTCATGGTGGCACTGCCCATGGTGACTGTGCTCATGCTGGCGGTGTACATGGTTGGAGTTCCGATGGTGAAATTCCTCATGGTAGCACTGCCCATGATGATAGTGCTCACGGTGAAAGTGTCCATGGTGACAGTGCCTATGGTGACAGTGCCCATTGTGATAGTGCTCATGGTGATAGTGCCCAAAGTGACAGTGCTCATTGTGACAGTTCCTATGGTGACAGTGCCCATGATGATAGTGCTCATGGTAAAAGTTCCCACTGTGATAGTGCTCACGGTGAAAGTGCTCACGGTGACAGTGCCCTTGGTGATAGTGCTCTTGGTGATAGTGCTCATGGTAATAGTGCACATGGTGACACTGCCCATGGTGACAGTGCCCATGGTGACACTGCCCATAGTAACATTTCCCATGGTGACAGTGCTCATGTTGACAGTGCCCATGGTGACAGTGACCATGGTGAGTGTGCCCATGGTGACAGTGCCCATGGTGACAGTGTCCATGGTGACAGTGCTCACCTTGACAGTGCCCTTGGTGATAGTACCCATGTTAATATTGCTCACGGTTACAGTGCCCATGGTGATAGTGCTCATGGTGATAGTGCTCATGGTGATAGTTCGCATGGTGACAGTGCCCATGTGGAAAGTCTCCATGAAGGCAGTGCTCATGGTGACACTGCCCATGGTGACTGTGCCCTTGCTGGCGGTGTACATGTTTGGAGTTCCCATGGTGAAATTCCTTATGGTGGCACTGCCCATGATGATAGTGTTCATCGTGACAATGTCCATGGTGACAGTGCCTATGGTGACAGTGCCCATTGTGATAGTGCTCACGGTGATAGTGCCCTCAGTGTCAGTTCTAATGGTGACAGTTCCCATGGTGATAGAGCCCATGATGACAGTGCTCATGGTGACAGTGCCCACGGTAACATTGCTCATGGTGACAGTGCTCACGGTGACAGTAACCTTGGTGATAGTACCCATGGTAATAGAGGTCACGGTGACAGTGCCCATTTTGATATTGCTCACGGTGACACTGCCCATGGTGATAGTGCTCACGGTGATAGTGCTCAGGGTGACAGTTCCCATGGTTACATTGCCCATGGTGACAGTGCTCATGGTGACAGTGCCTGTGGTGACTATGCTCATGGTGACATTGCTCACAGAGATACTGCTCATGGTGACAGTTCGCATGGCGACAGGGCCCATGTTAAAAGTGCCCATGGTGACAGTGCTCATGGTGGCACTGCCCATGGTGACTGTGCTCATGCTGGTGGTGTACATGGTTGGAGTTCCCATGGTGAAATTCCTTATTGTGGCAATGCCCATGATGATAGTGCTCATGGTGACAGTGCCCAAGGTGACAGTGCCCATGGTGACATTTCCCATCTTGACAGTGCGCATGGTGAGAGTTCCCATGGTGACAATGCTCATGTTGAAAATACCCAAGGTGACAGTGCTCATGGTGACAGTGTCCACGGTGACAATTCTCATGGTGACAGTGCTCACAGTGATAGTGCTCCTGGTGACAGTGCTCCCGCTGACAGTTCCCTTGGTGATAGTGCTCATGGTAATACTGCTGATGGTGATAGTGCTCATGGTGACGGTTCGCATGGTGAGACTGCCCATGTTGAAAGTGCCCATGGTTGCAGTGATCATGTTGACACTGCCCATTGTGACTGTGCTCATGCTGGCGGTGTACATAGTTGGAGTTCCCATGGTGAAATTCCTTATGGTGGCACTGCCCATGATGATAGTTTTCATGGTAACAGTGTCCATGTTGACAGTGCCTATGCTGCCAGTGCCCATTGTGATAGTGCTCACGGTGATAGTGTCCACAGAGACAGTGCTCATGGTGACAGTGCCCATGGTGACAGAGCTCATGGTGACAATGCCCTTGGTGATAGTACCCATGGTAATAGGGGTCACGGTGACAGTGCCCATGGTGATATTGCTCACGGTTGATACTGCCTATGGTGATAGTGCTCACGGTGATAGTGCTCATGGTAATAGTGCTCATGGTGACACTGCCCATGGTGAGAGTGCCCATGGTGACACTGCCGATAGTGACATTTCTCATGGTGACAGTGCTCATGGTGAGAGTTCCCATGGTGACAGTGCACATGGTGACAGTTCCCATGGTGACAGTGCTCACGGTGACTGTGCTCACTGTAGCAATGCCAATGGTAACATTGTTCATGGTGGCAGTGTCCACGGTGGCGGTTTCCAAGATGACAGTGCTCATGGTGACATTTCCCATGGTAACAGAGCTCATGATGACAGTGTCCATGGTGACAGTGCCCATGGTGACAGTGGCCATGTTGAAAGTGCCCATGATGAAACTGCCCATGGTGACAGTGCCCATAGTGATAGTGCCCATGGTGACATTTCCCATGGTGACAGTGCTAATGGAGAGAGTTCGCACGGTGACAGTGCCCATTATGACAGTGCTCATGGTGACCGCGCCCACAGTGACATTGTCCACGGTGAAAGTGCTCACGGTGACACTGCCCATGGTGATAGTGCTCACGGTGATAGTGCTCATGGTGACATTGTCCAAGGTTATAGTGCTCATGGTGACAGTGCTCATGGTGATAGCACTCATGGTGACAGTGCCCTTGGTGATAGTGCTCATGGTGATAGTGCTCATGTAGACATTTCCCATGGTGACAGTGCTCATGTTGACAGTCCCCATGGTGACTGTGCTCATGCTGGCGGTGTACATGGTTGGAGTTCCCATGGTGAAATTCCTTATGGTGGCACTGCCCATGATGATAGTGGTCATGGTGAAAGTGTCCATGGTGACAGCGCCCATGGTGACAGTGCCCATGGTGATATTTCCCATGGTGATAGTGCTCATGGTGAGAGTTCCCATGGTGACAGTGCTCATCTTGGCAGTTCCCATAGTGACCGTTCCCATGGTGACAGTTCCCATGGTGATAGGGCTCATGGTTACAGTGCTCATGGTGACAGTGTACACGGTGACACTGCCTGCAGTGACAGTGCTCATGGTGATAATGGTCATGCTTATAGTGCCCACGGTGACAGTAGTCATGGTGAAAGTGTTCACGGTGATAGTGCTCACGGTGACAGTGCCCTTAATGATAGTGCTCACGGTGATAGTGCTCGTTGTGACAGTTCCCATCATGACAGTGCCCATGGTGACAGTGCGCATGGTGACAATGCCCTGGGTGATTGTGCCCATGGTGACAGTGTCCATGGTGACCGTTCTCATGGTGACAGTGCTCATGATGACAGTGCCCACAGTGGCAGTGCCAATGGTTACAGTGCTCATGGTGGAAGTGTCCGTGCCGGCAGTTCCTAAGATGACATTGCTCATGGTGACAGTTCCCCTGTTAATACAGCTCATGATGACAGTGTCCTTTGTGATAGTGCCCATGGTGACAGTGCCCATGGTGACACAGGCCCTGGTGACTGTGCTCATGCTGGCGGTGTACATGGTTGGAGTTCCCATGGTGAAATTACTCATGGTGGCACTGCTCATGATGATAGTGCTCATGGTGACAGTGTCCATGATGAGAGTGCCAACGGTTACAGTGCTCATGTTGACACTGCCCATGGTTACAGTGCACACAATGACAGTTCCCACGGTGACAGTGCTCACGGTGACAGTGCTAATGGTGATAGTGCCCATGGTAATAGTGCTCACCCTGAGAGTTCCCATGGTGATATTGCTCATGGTGACACTGCCAATGCTGTTAGTGCTCACGGTGATAGTGCTCATGGTGACAGATGCCATGCTGACAGTGCTCATGGTGAGAGTTCCCATGGTGACAGTACTCATGTTGACAGTTCCCATGGTGACAGTGTCCATGGTGACAGTGCACATGGTGACAGTTTCCATGGTGTCAGTGCTCATGTTGACAGAGCCCACGGTGACAGTGCTCATGGTGAGAGTTCCCATGGTGACAGTGCTCATCTTGAGAGTGCCCATGGTGACCGTTCTCATGGTGACAGTTCCAATGTTGATAGTGCTCACCGTAATAGTGCCCATGGTGACAGTTCCCATGGATTCAGTGCCCATGGTGACAGTGCTCATTGTGACAGTGCCCACGGTGATAGAGCTCATGGTGGCAATTCGCATGGTGACAGTGCTCATGGTGACAGTGCCCTTGGTGATATTACACATGGTAATAATGCTCACGGTGACAGTGCCCATGGTGATAGTGCTCATGGTGATACTGCTCATGGTAATAGTGCTCATGGTGAAACTGCCCAAGTTGACAGTGCCCATGGTGACACGGCCCAAAGTGACATTTCCCATGGTGACAGTGCTAATGTTGAGAATTCCCATGGTGATAGTGCACATGGTGTCAGTTCCCATGGTGACAGTGCTCACTGTGACAGTTCCAATGATTACATTGCTTATGGTGGCAGTTTCCATGGTGGCAGTTCCCAAGATGACAGTGCTCATGGTGACATTTCCCATGGTAACAGAGCTCATGATGACAGTGTCCATGGTGACAGTGGCCATGTTGAAAGTGTCCATGGTGACAGTGCTCATGGTGACACTGCCCATGGTGACTGTGCTCATTCTGGCGGTGTACATGGTTGGAGTTCCCATGGTGAAATTCCTCATGGTGGCACTGCCCATGATGATAGTGATCATGGTGACAGTTCCCATGGTGACAGTGCACACGGTGACATTGCCCACGGTGACAGTGCTCATGGTGAAAGTTCGCATGGTGACAGTGCCCATGGTGACAGTGCTCAAGGTGACACAGCCCATGGTGACTGTGCTAAAGCTGGTGGTGTACATGGTTGTAGTTCTCATGGTGAAATTCCTCATGGTGGCACTGCCCATGATGATAGTGCTCATGGTGACAGTGCCCATGGTGACATTTCTCATGGTGACAGTGCTCATGGTGAGAGTTCCCATGGTGACAGTGCTCATTTTGACAGTGCCCATGGTTACCGTTCCCATGGTGACACTTCCCATGGTGATAGGGCTCATGGTGACAGTGCACACGGTGACAGTGCCCATGGTGACAGTGCTCACGGTGATAGTGCTCATGGTGATACTGCCCATGGTAATAGTGCTCATGGTGACACTGCCCATGGTGATATTGCTCACGGTGACACTGCCCATGGTGATAGTGCTCACGGTGATAGTGCTCATGGTGACAGTTCCCATGGTTACAGTGCCCATGGTGACAGTGCTCCTGGTGACAGTGCCCACGGTGACAATGCTCATGGTGATAGTGCTCACGGTGACAGTTCGCATGGTGACAGGGCCCATGTTGAAAGTGCCCATGGTGACAGTGCTTATGGTGGCACTGCCCATGGTGAATGTGCTCATGCTGGCAGTGTACCTGGTTGGAGTTCCGATGGTGAAATTCCTCATGGTAGCACTGCCCATTATGATAGTGCTCATGGTGACAGTGTCCATGGTGACAGTGCCTATGGTGACAGTGCCCATTGTGATAGTGCTCATGGTGACAGTGCTCACGGTGACAGTGCCCTTGGTGATAGTGCTCATGGTGACAGTGCTCATGGGGACAGTGCACACGGTGACAGTGCCCACGGTGACAGTGCTCACGGTGATAGAGCTCATGGTGATATTGCCCATGGTAATAGTGCTCATGTTGACAGTGCCCATGGTGATATTGCTCATGGTGACACTGCCCATGGTGATAGTGCTGACGGTGATAGTGCTCATGGTGACAGTTCCCATGGTGACTGTGCCCATGGTGACAGTGCTCATGGTGACAGTACCGACGGTGACAGTGCTCATGGTGACAGTGCTCAGGGTGATAGTGCTCACGATGACAGTGGTCACGGTGACAGTTCCCTTGGTGATAGTGCTCACGGTGATAGTGCCCATGGTGACACTGCCCATGGTGATATTGCTCATGGTGACACTGCCCATGGTAATAGTGCTCATGGTGATAGTGTTCACATTGACAGTGCCTTTGGTGACAATTCTCATGGTGACACTGCCCATGGTGACAGTTCGCATGCTGACAGTGCCCATGTTGAAAGTTCCCATGGTGACAGTGTTCATGGTGATAATGCCCATGGTGACTTTGCTCATGCTGGCGGTGTACAGGGTTGGTGTTCCCATGTTGAAATTCCTCATGATGATAGTGTTGATGGTGACAGTGTCCATGTTGACAGTGCCAATGGTGACAGTGCTCATGGTGACACTGCCCATGGTGACATTTCGCAAGGTGACAGTGCCCATGTTGAAAGTGCCCATGGTGACAGTGACCATGGTGACACTTCCCATGTTGAAAGTGTTCATGGTGAGAGTGTCCATGATGAAAATGCCCATGGTGAGAGTGCCCATGGTGACAGTGTCTATGGTGATAGTGCTCATGGTGACAATGCCCATGGTGATATTGATCACGGTGACACTGCCCACGGTGATAGTGCTCATGGTGACATTTTCCATGGTGAGAGTGCTCATGTTGACATTGTCCATGGTGACCGTGCCCATGGTGACTATGCTCTTGCTAAGAATTCCCATGATGACATTACCCATGGTGACAGTACCCATGGCGACAGTGCCCATGGTGACAGTGCTCATGGTGACAGTGCTCACAGTGACAGTGCCCTTGGTGATAGTGCCCATGGTAATAGTGCTCACGGTGACAGTGCCCATGGTGACAGTTACCATGGTGACAGTGCCCACAGTGAAAGTGCTCATGGTGACATTACCCACGGTGACAGTACTCATGGTGAGAGTACGCATGGTGACAGTGCCCATGGTGACAGTGCTCATGGTGACACAGCCCATGGTGACTGTGCTAAAGCTGGCGGTGCATATGGTTGGAGTTCCCATGGTGAAATTCCTCATGGTGGCACTGCCCATGATGATAGTGCTCATGGTGACAGTGCCCATGGTGACATTTCCCATGGTGACAGTGCTCATGGTGAGAGTACTCACGGTGATAGTTCTCATGGTGACAGTGCCCGTGGTGATAGTGCCCATGGTGATAGTGCTCATGGTGATAGTGCTCATGGTGACAGTTCGCATGGTGACAGTGCCCACTTTGAAAGTGCCCATGGTGACAGTACCCATGGTGACTGTGCCCATGGTGACAGTGCCCATGGTGACAGTGCTCATTGTGAGAATTGCCATGGTGACAGTGCTAATGTTGACATTGCCCATGGTGACCGTTCCCATGGTGACAGTTCCCAAGGTGATAGTGCTCATGGTGACAGTGCTATTGGTGACAGTGCACTCGGTGAGAATGCCCACACTTACATTGCTCACGTTGATAGTGCTCATGGTGATAGTGCCAATTTTAATAGTGCTCATGGTGACCGTGCCCATGTTGATGTTGCTCAAGGTGACACTTCCCATGGTGATAGTGCTCACGGTGATAGTGCTAATGGTGACACTGCCCTTGGTGATAGTGCTCATGGTGATAGTGCTCATGGTAATAGTGCTCATGTTGACGCTGCCCATGGTGACAGTGCCCATGGTGACACTGCCCATAGTGACATTTCCCATGGTGACAGTGCTCATGGTGAGAGTTCCCATGGTGACAGTGCACATGTTGACAGTTCCGATGGTGACAGTGCTCACGGTGACAGTGCTCACTGTGGCAGTGCCAATGGTTACAGTGCTCATGGTGGCAGTGTCCATGGTGGCAGTTCCCAAGATGACAGTGCTCATGGTGACATTTCCCATGGTAACAGAACTCAGGATGACAGTGTCCATGGTGACAGTGCCCATGGTGAGAGTGGCCATGTTGAAATTGCCCATGGTGACAGTGCTCATGGTGACACTGCCCATGGGGACTGTGCTCATGCTGGCGTTGAACAAGGTTGAACAAGGTTGGAGTTCCCATGGTGAAAATCCTCATGGTGGCACTACCCATGATAATAGTGCTCATGGTGACAGTGTACATCGTGAGAGTGCCCATGGTAACAATGCTCATGGAGAAACTGCCCATGGTGACAGTGCCCAAGGTGATATTCCCATGGTGACAGTGCTCATTTTGACAGTGCACACGGTGACAGTGCCCACAGTGACAGTGCTCACGGTGATAGTGTTAATGGTAATATTGCTCATGGTGACACTGCCCATGGTTATAGTGCTCACGGTGATAGTGCTCATGGTGACAGTTCCCAAGGTGACAGTGCCCACGGTGATAGTGCTCATGGTGACATTGCCCACGGTGACAGTGCTCATGGTGAGAGTTTGCATGGTGACAGTGCCCATGGTTACAGTGCTCATGGTCACACAACCCATGGTGACTGTGCTAAAGCTGGCGGTGTACATGGTTGGAGTTCCCATGGTGAAATTCCTCATGGTGGCACTGCCCATGATGATAGTGTTCATGGTGACAGTGTCCATGGTGACAGTGCCCATTGTGATAGTGCTCACGGTGATAGTGCCCTCAGTGACAGTTCTAATGGTGACAATTCCATGGTGACAGTGCCCATGATGACTATGCTCATGCTGGCTGTGTACATGCTTGGAGATCCCATGGTGAAATTCCTCATGGTGGCACTGCCCATGATGATAGTGCTCATGGTGACAGTGCCCACGGTGACAGTGCTCATGGTGACAGTGCCATTGGTGATAGTACCCATGGTAAAAGTGCTCATGGTGACATTGCCCATGGTGATATTGCTCACGGTGACACCGCCCATGGTGATAGTGCTCAAGGTGATAGTGCTCATGGTGACGGTTCCCATGGTTACAGTGCCCATGGTGACAGTGCTCATGCTGACAGTGCTCACGGTGACTATGCTCATGGTGACAGTGCTCACGGTGATAGTGCTCAAGGTGACAGTTAGCATGGTGACAGGGCTCATGTTGAAAGTGCCCATGGTGACACTGCTCATGGTGGCACTGCCCATGGTGACTGTGCTCATGCTGGCGGTGTACATGGTTGGAGTTCCGATGGTGAAATTCCTCATGGTAGCACTGCCCATGATGATAGTGCTCACGGTGAAAGTGTCCATGGTGACAGTGCCTATGGTGACAGTGCCCATTGTGATAGTGCTCATGGTGATAGTGCCCAAAGTGACAGTGCTCATTGTGACAGTTCCTATGGTGACAGTGCCCATGATGATAGTGCTCATGGTAAAAGTTCCCACTGTGATAGTGCTCACGGTGAAAGTGCTCACGGTGACAGTGCCCTTGGTGATAGTGCTCTTGGTGATAGTGCTCATGGTAATAGTGCACATGGTGACACTGCCCATGGTGACAGTGCCCATGGTGACACTGCCCATAGTAACATTTCCCATGGTGACAGTGCTCATGTTGACAGTGCCCATGGTGACAGTGACCATGGTGAGTGTGCCCATGGTGACAGTGCCCATGGTGACAGTGTCCATGGTGACAGTGCTCACCTTGACAGTGCCCTTGGTGATAGTACCCATGTTAATATTGCTCACGGTTACAGTGCCCATGGTGATAGTGCTCATGGTGATAGTGCTCATGGTGACAGTTCGCATGGTGACAGTGCCCATGTGGAAAGTCTCCATGAAGGCAGTGCTCATGGTGACACTGCCCATGGTGACTGTGCCCTTGCTGGCGGTGTACATGTTTGGAGTTCCCATGGTGAAATTCCTTATGGTGGCACTGCCCATGATGATAGTGTTCATCGTGACAATGTCCATGGTGACAGTGCCTATGGTGACAGTGCCCATTGTGATAGTGCTCACGGTGATAGTGCCCTCAGTGTCAGTTCTAATGGTGACAGTTCCCATGGTGATAGAGCCCATGATGACAGTGCTCATGGTGACAGTGCCCACGGTAACATTGCTCATGGTGACAGTGCTCACGGTGACAGTAACCTTGGTGATAGTACCCATGGTAATAGAGGTCACGGTGACAGTGCCCATTTTGATATTGCTCACGGTGACACTGCCCATGGTGATAGTGCTCACGGTGATAGTGCTCAGGGTGACAGTTCCCATGGTTACATTGCCCATGGTGACAGTGCTCATGGTGACAGTGCCCGTGGTGACTATGCTCATGGTGACATTGCTCACAGAGATACTGCTCATGGTGACAGTTCGCATGGCGACAGGGCCCATGTTAAAAGTGCCCATGGTGACAGTGCTCATGGTGGCACTGCCCATGGTGACTGTGCTCATGCTGGTGGTGTACATGGTTGGAGTTCCCATGGTGAAATTCCTTATTGTGGCAATGCCCATGATGATAGTGCTCATGGTGACAGTGCCCAAGGTGACAGTGCCCATGGTGACATTTCCCATCTTGACAGTGCGCATGGTGAGAGTTCCCATGGTGACAATGCTCATGTTGAAAATACCCAAGGTGACAGTGCTCATGGTGACAGTGTCCACGGTGACAATTCTCATGGTGACAGTGCTCACAGTGATAGTGCTCCTGGTGACAGTGCTCCCGCTGACAGTTCCCTTGGTGATAGTGCTCATGGTAATACTGCTGATGGTGATAGTGCTCATGGTGACGGTTCGCATGGTGAGACTGCCCATGTTGAAAGTGCCCATGGTTGCAGTGATCATGTTGACACTGCCCATTGTGACTGTGCTCATGCTGGCGGTGTACATAGTTGGAGTTCCCATGGTGAAATTCCTTATGGTGGCACTGCCCATGATGATAGTTTTCATGGTAACAGTGTCCATGTTGACAGTGCCTATGCTGCCAGTGCCCATTGTGATAGTGCTCACGGTGATAGTGTCCACAGAGACAGTGCTCATGGTGACAGTGCCCATGGTGACAGAGCTCACGGTGACAATGCCCTTGGTGATAGTACCCATGGTAATAGGGGTCACGGTGACAGTGCCCATGGTGATATTGCTCACGGTTGATACTGCCTATGGTGATAGTGCTCACGGTGATAGTGCTCATGGTAATAGTGCTCATGGTGACACTGCCCATGGTGAGAGTGCCCATGGTGACACTGCCGATAGTGACATTTCTCATGGTGACAGTGCACATGGTGACAGTTCCCATGGTGACAGTGCTCACGGTGACCGTGCTCACTGTGGCAATGCCAATGGTAACATTGTTCATGGTGGCAGTGTCCACGGTGGCGGTTTCCAAGATGACAGTGCTCATGGTGACATTTCCCATGGTAACAGAGCTCATGATGACAGTGTCCATGGTGACAGTGCCCATGGTGACAGTGGCCATGTTGAAAGTGCCCATGATGAAACTGCCCATGGTGACAGTGCCCATAGTGATAGTGCCCATGGTGACATTTCCCATGGTGACAGTGCTAATGGAGAGAGTTCGCATGGTGACAGTGCCCATTATGACAGTGCTCATGGTGACCGCGCCCACAGTGACATTGTCCACGGTGAAAGTGCTCAGGGTGACACTGCCCATGGTGATAGTGCTCACGGTGATAGTGCTCATGGTGACATTGTCCAAGGTTATAGTGCTCATGGTGACAGTGCTCATGGTGATAGCGCTCATGGTGACAGTGCCCTTGGTGATAGTGCTCATGGTGATAGTGCTCATGTAGACATTTCCCATGGTGACAGTGCCCATTGTGATAGTGCTCATGGTGATAGTGCCCAAAGTGAAAGTGCTCATTGTGACAGTTCCTATGGTGACAGTGCCCATGATGATAGTGCTCATGGTAAAAGTTCCCACTGTGATAGTGCTCACGGTGAAAGTGCTCACGGTGACAGTGCCCTTGGTGATAGTGCTCATGGTAATAGTGCACATGGTGACACTGCCCATGGTGACAGTGCCTATGGTGACAGTGCCCATTGTGATAGTGCTCACGGTGATAGTGCCCTCAGTGACAGTTCTAATGGTGACAGTTCCCACGGTGACATTGCTCATGGTGACAGTGCTCACGGTGACAGTAACCTTGGTGATAGTACCCATGGTAATAGAGGTCACGGTGACAGTGCCCATGGTGATATTGCTCACGGTGACACTGCCCATGGTGATAGTGCTCACGGTGATAGTGCTCAGGGTGACAGTTCCCATGGTTACAGTGCCCATGGTGACAGTGCTCATGGTGACAGTGCCCGCGGTGACTGTGCTCATGGTGACAGTGCTCACAGACATACTGCTCATGGTGACAGTTCGCATGGCAACAGGGCCCATGTTAAAAGTGCCCATGGTGACAGTGCTCATGTTGGCACTGCCCATGGTGACTGTGCTCATGCTGGTGGTGTACATGGTTGGAGTTCCCATGGTGAAATTCCTTATGGTGGCAATGCCCATGATGATAGTGCTCATGGTGACACTGCCCACGGTGACAGTGCTCATGGTGACAGTTCGCATGTTGACATTGCCCATGGTGACAGTGCTCATGGTGACACAGCCCATGGTGACTGCGCTAAAGCTGGCGGTGTACATGGTTGGAATAATATCACCATGGGCACTGTCACCGTGAGCACTATTAACATGGGTACTATCACCAAGGGCACTGCCACCATGAGCACTGTCACTGTTGGCACTGTCACCATGAGCACGGTCACCATTGGCACTGTCACCATGAGCACTGTCACCATAGGCACTGTCACCGTGGAGACAGTGCCTATGGTGACAGTGCCCATTGTGATAGTGCTCACGGTGATAGTGCCCACAGTGACAGTTGTAATAGTGACAGTCCCCATGGTGACAGTGTCGATGATGACAGTGCTCATGGTGACAGTGTTCATGGTGATATTGCTCACGGTGACACTGCCCATGGTTATTGTCCTCACGGTGATAGTGCTCATGATGACAGTGCCCACAGTGACAGTGCTCATGGTGGCAGTGCTCACAGTGACAATGCCCATGGTGATAGTGCCCATGGTAATAGTGCTCATGGTGACAGTACCCATGGTGATACTGTTCACGGTGACACTTCCTATGGTGATAGTGCTCACGTTGATAGTGCTCATGGTGACAGTTCCCATGGTTACAGTGCCCATGGTGACAGTGCTACTGGTGACAGTGCCCACGGTGAAAATGCTCATGGTGACAGTGCTCATGGTGATAGTCCTCACGGTGACAGTGCTCACATTGACAGTGCCCTTGGTGATAGTGCACATGGTAATACTGCTCATGGTGAAATTGCTCATGGTGATAGTTCGCATGGTGACAGTGCCCATGTCGAAAGTGCCCATGGTGGCAGTGCTCATGGTGACACTGCCCATGGTGACTGTGCTCATGCTGGGAGTGTACATTGTTGGAGTTCCCATGGTGAAATTCCTTATGGTGGCACTGCCCATGATGATAGTGTTCATGGTGACATTGTCCATGGTGACAGTGCGTATGGTGACAGTGCCCATTGTGATTGTGCTCACGGTGATAGTGCCCACAGTGACAGTGCTAATGGTGACAGTCCCCATGGTGACAGTTCCCATGATGACAGTGCTCATGGTGACAGTGCCCACGGTGACAGTGCTCATGGTCAGAATGCTCACGGTGATAGTGCCCACAGTGACAGTGCTAATGGTGACAGTCCCCATGGTGACAGTTCCCATGATGACAGGGCTCATGGTGACAGTGCCCACGGTGACAGTGCTCATGGTCACAGTGCTCACGGTGACAGTGCTCACGGTGACAGTGACCTTGGTGATAGTATCCTTGTTAATAGTGCTCACGGTGACAGTGCCCATGGTGATATTGCTCACGGTGACACTGCCCATGGTGATAGTGCTCATGGTGACGGTTCCCAAGGTTACAGTGCCCATGGTGACAGTGCTCATGGTGACAGTGCCCATGGTGATTATGCTCATGGAGACCGTGCTCACGGTGATAGTGCTCATGGTGACAGTTCGCATGCTGACAGGGCCCATGTTGAAAGTGCCCATGGTGACAGTGCTCATGGTGATAATGCCCATGGTGAATGTGCTCATGCTGGCTGTGTACCTGGTTGGAATTCCGATGGTGAAATTCTTCATGGTAGCACTGCCCATGATGATAGTGCCCATGATGAAAGTGGTCATGGTGACAGTGCTCATGGTGACACTGCCCATGGTAACAGAACTCAGGATGACAGTGTCCATGGTGACAGTGCACATGGTGACAGTGGCCATGTTGAAATTGGCCATGGTAACAGTTCTCATGGTGACACTGCCCATAGTGACTGTGCTCATGCTGGCGGTGTAGAAGGTTGGAGTTCCCATGGTGAAATTCCTCATGGTGGCACTACCCATGATAATGGTGCTCATGGTGACAGTGTACATCGTGAGAGTGCCCATGGTAACAATGCTAATGGTGACACTGCCCATGGTGACAGTGCCCAAGGTGATATTTCCCATGGTGACAGTGCTCATTTTGACAGTGCACACGGTGACAGTGCCCACAGTGACAGTGCTCACGGTGATAATGTTAATGGTAATATTGCTCATGGTGACACTGCCCATGGTTATAGTGCTCACGGTGATAGTGTTCATGGTGACAGTTCCCATGGTGAAAGTGCTCATGGTGACATTGCCCACGGTGACAGTGCTCATGGTGAGAGTTCGCATGGTGACAGTGCCCATGGTTACAATGCTCATGGTCACACAACCCATGGTGACTGTGCTAAAGCTGGCGGTGTACATGGTTGGAGTTCCCATGGTGAAATTCCTCATGGTGGCACTGCCCATGATGATAGTGTTCATGGTGACAGTGTCCATGGTGACAGTGCCTATGGTGACAGTGTCCATTGTGATAGTTATCATGGAGATAGTGCCCTCAGTGACAGTTCTAATGGTGACAGTTCGATGGTGACAGTGCCCATGATGACAGTGCTCATGGTGACAGTGCCCACGGTGACATTGCTCATGGTGACAGTGCTCATGGTGACAGTTCCCTTGGTGATAGTACCCATGGTCATAGTGGTCACGGTGAGAGTGCCCATGGTGATATTGCTCACGGTGACACTGCCTATGGTGATAGTGCACACGGTCATAGTGCTCATTGTGACAGTGCCCATGGTGACTATGCTCATGGTGACAGTGCTCACGGTGATAGTGCTCATGGTGACAGTGCTCATGATGATAGTGCTCATGGTGACAGTTCGCATGGTGATAGGGCCCATGTTGAAAGTGCCCATGGTGAAAGTGCTCATGGTGACACTGCCCATGTTGACTGTGCTCATGCTGGCGGTGTACATGGTTGGAGTTCCGATGGTGAAATTGCTCATGGTAGCACTGCCCATAATGATAGTGCTCATGGTGACAGTGTCCATGGTGACAGTGCCTATGGTGACAGAGCCCATTGTGATAGTGTTCACGGTGATAGTGCCCACAGTGACAGTGCTCATGGTGACAGTTCCTATGGTGACACTGCCCATGATGACAGTGCTCATGGTGACAGTGCCCACGGTGACAGTGCTCATTGTGACACTGCTCACGGTAAAAGTGCCCTTGGTGATAGTACCCATGTTAATAGTGCTCACGGTGACAGTTCACATGGTGACAGTGCCCATTTTGAATGTGCCCATGGTGGCAGTGCCCATGGTGACAGTGCTCATGGTGAGAGTTCCCATGGTGACAGTGCTCATGTTCACAGTGCCCATGGTGACAGTGTCCATGGTCAACAGTGCCCATGGTGAGAGTGCCCATGGTGACAGTGCCCATGGTGACAGTGCTCATGGTGACAGTGTCCACGGTGAGAGTGCTCATGGTGACACTGCTCACGGTAACAGTGCCCTTGGTGAGAGTACCCATGTTAATAGTGCTCACGGTGATAGAGCCCACGGTGACATTTCCCATGGTGACAGTGCTCACTTTGACAGTGTACACGATGACAGTGCCCACGGTGACAGTGTTTATGGTGATATTACTAACGGGGACACGGCCCATGTTCATAGTGCTCACGGTGATAGTGCTCATGGTGACAGTTACCATGGTGACAGTGCCCACAGTGACAGTGCTCATGGTGACATTACCCACAGTGACAGTACTCATGGTGACAGTACGCATGGTGACAGTGCCCATGGTGACAGTGCTCATGGTGACACAGCCCATGGTGACTGTGCTAAAGCTGGCGGTGCATATGGTTGGAGTTCCCATGGTGAAATTCCTCATGGTGGCACTGCCCATGATGATAGTGCTCATGGTGACAGTGCCCATGGTGACATTTCCCATGGTGACAGTGCTCATGGTGAGAGTTCCCAGGCCGACCGTGCCCATGATGACAGTGCTCATGTTTACTGTGCCCACGGTGAAAGTGCTCATGGTAACATTGATCACGGTGACAGTGCCCTTGGTGATAGTACCCATGGTAACAGTGCTCAATGTGACAGTGCCCATGGTGATATTTCTCACGGTGACACTGCCCATGGTGATAGTGCTCATGGTGATTGTGCTCATGGTGACAGTTCCCATGGTTACAGTGCCCACTGTGACAGTGCCCATGGTGACAGTGCCCACGGTGACAGTGCTCATGGTGACAGTGCTCATGGTGATAGTGCTCACGGTGATAGTGCTCACGGTGACAGTGCCCTTGGTGATAGTGCTCATGGTGATAGTTCTCATGGTGGCAGTTTGCATGGTGACACTGCCCCTGTTGAAAGTGCCCATGGTGACAGTGCTCATGTTGACACTGCCCATGGTGACAGTGCTCATGTTGGAGGTGTACATGGTTGGAGTTCCCATGGTACAACTGTTATGGTGCACTGCCCATGATGACAGTGCTCATGGTGACAGTTCCCATGGTGACAGTGCCCACGGTGACAGTGCTCATGGTGACAGTTCCCTTGGTGATAGTACCCATGGTCATAGTGGTCACGGTGAGAGTGCCCATGGTGATATTGCTCACGGTGACACTGCCTATGGTGATAGTGCACACGGTCATAGTGCTCATTGTGACAGTGCCCATGGTGACTATGCTCATGGTGACAGTGCTCATGGTGATAGTGCTCATGGTGACAGTGCTCATGATGATAGTGCTCATGGTGACAGTTCGCATGGTGATAGGGCCCATGTTGAAAGTGCCCATGGTGAAAGTGCTCATGGTGACACTGCCCATGTTGACTGTGCTCATGCTGGCGGTGTACATGGTTGGAGTTCCGATGGTGAAATTGCTCATGGTAGCACTGCCCATAATGATAGTGCTCATGGTGACAGTGTCCATGGTGACAGTGCCTATGGTGACAGAGCCCATTGTGATAGTGTTCACGGTGATAGTGCCCACAGTGACAGTGCTCATGGTGACAGTTCCTATGGTGACACTGCCCATGATGACAGTGCTCATGGTGACAGTGCCCACGGTGACAGTGCTCATTGTGACACTGCTCACGGTAAAAGTGCCCTTGGTGATAGTACCCATGTTAATAGTGCTCACGGTGACAGTTCACATGGTGACAGTGCCCATTTTGAATGTGCCCATGGTGGCAGTGCCCATGGTGACAGTGCTCATGGTGAGAGTTCCCATGGTGACAGTGCTCATGTTCACAGTGCCCATGGTGACAGTGTCCATGGTCAACAGTGCCCATGGTGAGAGTGCCCATGGTGACAGTGCCCATGGTGACAGTGCTCATGGTGACAGTGTCCACGGTGAGAGTGCTCATGGTGACACTGCTCACGGTAACAGTGCCCTTGGTGAGAGTACCCATGTTAATAGTGCTCACGGTGATAGAGCCCACGGTGACATTTCCCATGGTGACAGTGCTCACTTTGACAGTGTACACGATGACAGTGCCCACGCTGACAGTGTTTATGGTGATATTACTAACGGGGACACGGCCCATGTTCATAGTGCTCACGGTGATAGTGCTCATGGTGACAGTTACCATGGTGACAGTGCCCACAGTGACAGTGCTCATGGTGACATTACCCACAGTGACAGTACTCATGGTGACAGTACGCATGGTGACAGTGCCCATGGTGACAGTGCTCATGGTGACACAGCCCATGGTGACTGTGCTAAAGCTGGCGGTGCATATGGTTGGAGTTCCCATGGTGAAATTCCTCATGGTGGCACTGCCCATGATGATAGTGCTCAGGGTGATAATGCTCATCGTGACAGTTCCCATGGTGACACTGCCCATGGTGACAGTGCTCGTAGTGACACTGCCCATGGTGACAGTGCCCATAGTGATAGTGCCCATGGTGACATTTCCCATGGTGACAGTGCTCATGGTGAGAGTTCCCAGGCCGACAGTGCCCATGATGACAGTGTTCATGTTGACTGTGCCCACGGTGAAAGTGCTCATGGTAACAGTGCTCACGGTGACAGTGCCCTTGGTGATAGTACCCATGGTAACAGTGCTCAATGTGACAGTGCCCATGGTGATATTTCTCACGGTGACACTGCCCATGGTGATAGTGCTCATGGTGATTGTACTCATGGTGACAGTTCCCATGGTTACAGTGCCCACCGTGACAGTGCCCATGGTGACAATGCCCACGGTGACAGTGCTCATGGTGACAGTGCTCATGGTGATAATGCTCACGGTGATAGTGCTCATGGTGACAGTGCCCTTGGTGATAGTGCTCATCGTGATAGTGCTCATGGTGGCAGTTTGCATGGTGACTCTGCCCCTGTTGAAAGTGCCCATGGTGACAGTGCTCATGTTGACCCTGCCCATGGTGACAGTGCTCATGCTGGAGGTGTACATGGTTGGAGTTCCCATGGTACAACTGTTATGGTGGCACTGACCATGATGATAGTGCTCATGGTGACAGTGTCCATGGTGACAGTGCCCATGGTGACAGGGCCTATGATGAGAGTGCCCATGGTGACAGCACCCAAGGTGACCGTTTCCATGGTGACAGTGCTCATGTTGACAGTGCCCACGGTGACAGTGCTCATGGTGAGAGTTCCCATGGTGATAGTGCTCATCTTGACAATGCCCATGGTGACCGTTCCCATGGTGACAGTGCCCATGATGATAGTGCTAATGATGACAGTGCTCATGGTGACAGTTCCCATGGTGACATTGCCCATGGTGACAGTGCTCATGTTGACAGTGCCCACAGTGACAGTGCTCATGGTGGCAGTGCTCACAGTAACAATGCCCATGGTGATAGTGCCCATGGTAATAGTGCTCACGTTGACAGTACCCATGGTGATATTGTTCACGGTACACTTCCCATGGTGATAGTGCTCACGGTGATAGTGCTCATGGTGACAGTTCCCATGGTTACAGTGCCCATGGTGACAGTGCTCCTGGTGACAGTGCCCACGGTGACAATGCTCATGGTGATAGTGCTCACGGTGATAGTGCTCATGGTGACAGTTCGCATGGTGACAGGGCCCATGTTGAAAGTGCCCATGGTGACAGTGCTTATGGTGGCACTGCCCATGGTGAATGTGCTCATGCTGGCAGTGTACCTGGTTGGAGTTCCGATGGTGAAATTCCTCATGGTAGCACTGCCCATTATGATAGTGCTCATGGTGACAGTGTCCATGGTGACAGTGCCTATGGTGACAGTGCCCATTGTGATAGTGCTCATGGTGACAGTGCTCACGGTGACAGTGCCCTTGGTGATAGTGCTCATGGTGACAGTGCTCATGGGGACAGTGCACACGGTGACAGTGCCCACGGTGACAGTGCTCACGGTGATAGAGCTCATGGTGATATTGCCCATGGTAATAGTGCTCATGTTGACAGTGCCCATGGTGATATTGCTCATGGTGACACTGCCCATGGTGATAGTGCTGACGGTGATAGTGCTCATGGTGACAGTTCCCATGGTGACTGTGCCCATGGTGACAGTGCTCATGGTGACAGTACCGACGGTGACAGTGCTCATGGTGACAGTGCTCAGGGTGATAGTGCTCACGATGACAGTGGTCACGGTGACAGTTCCCTTGGTGATAGTGCTCACGGTGATAGTGCCCATGGTGACACTGCCCATGGTGATATTGCTCATGGTGACACTGCCCATGGTAATAGTGCTCATGGTGATAGTGTTCACATTGACAGTGCCTTTGGTGACAATTCTCATGGTGACACTGCCCATGGTGACAGTTCGCATGCTGACAGTGCCCATGTTGAAAGTTCCCATGGTGACAGTGTTCATGGTGATAATGCCCATGGTGACTTTGCTCATGCTGGCGGTGTACAGGGTTGGTGTTCCCATGTTGAAATTCCTCATGATGATAGTGTTGATGGTGACAGTGTCCATGTTGACAGTGCCAATGGTGACAGTGCTCATGGTGACACTGCCCATGGTGACATTTCGCAAGGTGACAGTGCCCATGTTGAAAGTGCCCATGGTGACAGTGACCATGGTGACACTTCCCATGTTGAAAGCGTTCATGGTGAGAGTGTCCATGATGAAAATGCCCATGGTGAGAGTGCCCATGGTGACAGTGTCTATGGTGATAGTGCTCATGGTGACAATGCCCATGGTGATATTGATCACGGTGACACTGCCCACGGTGATAGTGCTCATGGTGACATTTTCCATGGTGAGAGTGCTCATGTTGACATTGTCCATGGTGACCGTGCCCATGGTGACTATGCTCTTGCTAAGAATTCCCATGATGACATTACCCATGGTGACAGTACCCATGGCGACAGTGCCCATGGTGACAGTGCTCATGGTGACAGTGCTCACAGTGACAGTGCCCTTGGTGATAGTGCCCATGGTAATAGTGCTCACGGTGACAGTGCCCATGGTGACAGTTACCATGGTGACAGTGCCCACAGTGAAAGTGCTCATGGTGACATTACCCACGGTGACAGTACTCATGGTGAGAGTACGCATGGTGACAGTGCCCATGGTGACAGTGCTCATGGTGACACAGCCCATGGTGACTGTGCTAAAGCTGGCGGTGCATATGGTTGGAGTTCCCATGGTGAAATTCCTCATGGTGGCACTGCCCATGATGATAGTGCTCATGGTGACAGTGCCCATGGTGACATTTCCCATGGTGACAGTGCTCATGGTGAGAGTTCCTATGCTGACTGTGCTCATGTTGACAGTGCCCATGGTGACTGTGCCCACGGTGACAGTGTTCACGGTGATAGTTCTCGACGTGATAGTGCCCATGGTAATAGTGCTGATGGTGACACTGCCCATGTTGATAATGATCACGGTGACACTGCCCATGGTGATAGTGCTCAGGGTGATAATGCTCATCGTGACAGTTCCCATGGTGACACTGCCCATGGTGACAGTGCTCGTAGTGACACTGCCCATGGTGACAGTGCCCATAGTGATAGTGCCCATGGTGACATTTCCCATGGTGACAGTGCTCATGGTGAGAGTTCCCAGGCCGACAGTGCCCATGATGACAGTGTTCATGTTGACTGTGCCCACGGTGAAAGTGCTCATGGTAACAGTGCTCACGGTGACAGTGCCCTTGGTGATAGTACCCATGGTAACAGTGCTCAATGTGACAGTGCCCATGGTGATATTTCTCACGGTGACACTGCCCATGGTGATAGTGCTCATGGTGATTGTACTCATGGTGACAGTTCCCATGGTTACAGTGCCCACCGTGACAGTGCCCATGGTGACAATGCCCACGGTGACAGTGCTCATGGTGACAGTGCTCATGGTGATAATGCTCACGGTGATAGTGCTCACGGTGACAGTGCCCTTGGTGATAGTGCTCATCGTGATAGTGCTCATGGTGGCAGTTTGCATGGTGACTCTGCCCCTGTTGAAAGTGCCCATGGTGACAGTGCTCATGTTGACCCTGCCCATGGTGACAGTGCTCATGCTGGAGGTGTACATGGTTGGAGTTCCCATGGTACAACTGTTATGGTGGCACTGCCCATGATGATAGTGCTCATGGTGACAGTGTCCATGGTGACAGTGCCCATGGTGACAGGGCCTATGATGAGAGTGCCCATGGTGACAGCACCCAAGGTGACCGTTTCCATGGTGACAGTGCTCATGTTGACAGTGCCCACGGTGACAGTGCTCATGGTGAGAGTTCCCATGGTGATAGTGCTCATCTTGACAATGCCCATGGTGACCGTTCCCATGGTGACAGTGCCCATGATGATAGTGCTAATGATGACAGTGCTCATGGTGACAGTTCCCATGGTGACATTGCCCATGGTGACAGTGCTCATGTTGACAGTGCCCACAGTGACAGTGCTCATGGTGGCAGTGCTCACAGTAACAATGCCCATGGTGATAGTGCCCATGGTAATAGTGCTCACGTTGACAGTGCCCATGGTGATATTGCTCATGGTGACACTGCCCATGGTGATAGTGCTGACGGTGATAGTGCTCATGGTGACAGTTCCCATGGTGACTGTGCCCATGGTGACAGTGCTCATGGTGACAGTACCGACGGTGACAGTGCCCATGGTGACAGTGCTCAGGGTGATAGTGCTCACGATGACAGTGGTCACGGTGACAGTTCCCTTGGTGATAGTGCTCACGGTGATAGTGCCCATGGTGACACTGCCCATGGTGATATTGCTCATGGTGACACTGCCCATGGTAATAGTGCTCATGGTGATAGTGTTCACATTGACAGTGCCTTTGGTGACAATTCTCATGGTGACACTGCCCATGGTGACAGTTCGCATGCTGACAGTGCCCATGTCGAAAGTTCCCATGGTGACAGTGTTCATGGTGATAATGCCCATGGTGACTTTGCTCATGCTGGCGGTGTACAGGGTTGGTGTTCCCATGTTGAAATTCCTCATGATGATAGTGTTGATGGTGACAGTGTCCATGTTGACAGTGCCAATGGTGACAGTGCTCATGGTGACACTGCCCATGGTGACATTTCGCAAGGTGACAGTGCCCATGTTGAAAGTGCCCATGGTGACAGTGACCATGGTGACACTTCCCATGTTGAAAGTGTTCATGGTGAGAGTGTCCATGATGAAAATGCCCATGGTGAGAGTGCCCATGGTGACAGTGTCTATGGTGATAGTGCTCATGGTGACAATGCCCATGGTGATATTGATCACGGTGACACTGCCCACGGTGATAGTGCTCATGGTGACATTTTCCATGGTGAGAGTGCTCATGTTGACATTGTCCATGGTGACCGTGCCCATGGTGACTATGCTCTTGCTAAGAATTCCCATGATGACATTACCCATGGTGACAGTACCCATGGCGACAGTGCCCATGGTGACAGTGCTCATGGTGACAGTGCTCACAGTGACAGTGCCCTTGGTGATAGTGCCCATGGTAATAGTGCTCACGGTGACAGTGCCCATGGTGACAGTTACCATGGTGACAGTGCCCACAGTGAAAGTGCTCATGGTGACATTACCCACGGTGACAGTACTCATGGTGAGAGTACGCATGGTGACAGTGCCCATGGTGACAGTGCTCATGGTGACACAGCCCATGGTGACTGTGCTAAAGCTGGCGGTGCATATGGTTGGAGTTCCCATGGTGAAATTCCTCATGGTGGCACTGCCCATGATGATAGTGCTCATGGTGACAGTGCCCATGGTGACATTTCCCATGGTGACAGTGCTCATGGTGAGAGTTCCTATGCTGACTGTGCTCATGTTGACAGTGCCCATGGTGACTGTGCCCACGGTGACAGTGTTCACGGTGATAGTTCTCGACGTGATAGTGCCCATGGTAATAGTGCTGATGGTGACACTGCCCATGTTGATAATGATCACGGTGACACTGCCCATGGTGATAGTGCTCAGGGTGATAATGCTCATCGTGACAGTTCCCATGGTGACACTGCCCATGGTGACAGTGCTCGTAGTGACACTGCCCATGGTGACAGTGCCCATAGTGATAGTGCCCATGGTGACATTTCCCATGGTGACAGTGCTCATGGTGAGAGTTCCCAGGCCGACAGTGCCCATGATGACAGTGTTCATGTTGACTGTGCCCACGGTGAAAGTGCTCATGGTAACAGTGCTCACGGTGACAGTGCCCTTGGTGATAGTACCCATGGTAACAGTGCTCAATGTGACAGTGCCCATGGTGATATTTCTCACGGTGACACTGCCCATGGTGATAGTGCTCATGGTGATTGTACTCATGGTGACAGTTCCCATGGTTACAGTGCCCACCGTGACAGTGCCCATGGTGACAATGCCCACGGTGACAGTGCTCATGGTGACAGTGCTCATGGTGATAATGCTCACGGTGATAGTGCTCACGGTGACAGTGCCCTTGGTGATAGTGCTCATCGTGATAGTGCTCATGGTGGCAGTTTGCATGGTGACTCTGCCCCTGTTGAAAGTGCCCATGGTGACAGTGCTCATGTTGACCCTGCCCATGGTGACAGTGCTCATGCTGGAGGTGTACATGGTTGGAGTTCCCATGGTACAACTGTTATGGTGGCACTGCCCATGATGATAGTGCTCATGGTGACAGTGTCCATGGTGACAGTGCCCATGGTGACAGGGCCTATGATGAGAGTGCCCATGGTGACAGCACCCAAGGTGACCGTTTCCATGGTGACAGTGCTCATGTTGACAGTGCCCACGGTGACAGTGCTCATGGTGAGAGTTCCCATGGTGATAGTGCTCATCTTGACAATGCCCATGGTGACCGTTCCCATGGTGACAGTGCCCATGATGATAGTGCTAATGATGACAGTGCTCATGGTGACAGTTCCCATGGTGACATTGCCCATGGTGACAGTGCTCATGTTGACAGTGCCCACAGTGACAGTGCTCATGGTGGCAGTGCTCACAGTAACAATGCCCATGGTGATAGTGCCCATGGTAATAGTGCTCACGTTGACAGTGCCCATGGTGATATTGTTCACGGTACACTTCCCATGGTGATAGTGCTCACGGTGATAGTGCTCATGGTGACAGTTCCCATGGTTACAGTGCCCATGGTGACAGTGCTCCTGGTGACAGTGCCCATGGTGACAGTGCTCCTGGTGACAGTGCCCACGGTGACAATGCTCATGGTGATAGTGCTCACGGTGATAGTGCTCATGGTGACAGTTCGCATGGTGACAGGGCCCATGTTGAAAGTGCCCATGGTGACAGTGCTTATGGTGGCACTGCCCATGGTGAATGTGCTCATGCTGGCAGTGTACCTGGTTGGAGTTCCGATGGTGAAATTCCTCATGGTAGCACTGCCCATTATGATAGTGCTCATGGTGACAGTGTCCATGGTGACAGTGCCTATGGTGACAGTGCCCATTGTGATAGTGGTCATGGTGACAGTGCTCACGGTGACAGTGCCCTTGGTGATAGTGCTCATGGTGACAGTGCTCATGGGGACAGTGCACACGGTGACAGTGCCCACGGTGACAGTGCTCACGGTGATAGAGCTCATGGTGATATTGCCCATGGTAATAGTGCTCATGTTGACAGTGCCCATGGTGATATTGCTCATGGTGACACTGCCCATGGTGATAGTGCTGACGGTGATAGTGCTCATGGTGACAGTTCCCATGGTGACTGTGCCCATGGTGACAGTGCTCATGGTGACAGTACCGACGGTGACAGTGCTCATGGTGACAGTGCTCAGGGTGATAGTGCTCACGATGACAGTGGTCACGGTGACAGTTCCCTTGGTGATAGTGCTCACGGTGATAGTGCCCATGGTGACACTGCCCATGGTGATATTGCTCATGGTGACACTGCCCATGGTAATAGTGCTCATGGTGATAGTGTTCACATTGACAGTGCCTTTGGTGACAATTCTCATGGTGACACTGCCCATGGTGACAGTTCGCATGCTGACAGTGCCCATGTTGAAAGTTCCCATGGTGACAGTGTTCATGGTGATAATGCCCATGGTGACTTTGCTCATGCTGGCGGTGTACAGGGTTGGTGTTCCCATGTTGAAATTCCTCATGATGATAGTGTTGATGGTGACAGTGTCCATGTTGACAGTGCCAATGGTGACAGTGCTCATGGTGACACTGCCCATGGTGACATTTCGCAAGGTGACAGTGCCCATGTTGAAAGTGCCCATGGTGACAGTGACCATGGTGACACTTCCCATGTTGAAAGTGTTCATGGTGAGAGTGTCCATGATGAAAATGCCCATGGTGAGAGTGCCCATGGTGACAGTGTCTATGGTGATAGTGCTCATGGTGACAATGCCCATGGTGATATTGATCACGGTGACACTGCCCACGGTGATAGTGCTCATGGTGACATTTTCCATGGTGAGAGTGCTCATGTTGACATTGTCCATGGTGACCGTGCCCATGGTGACTATGCTCTTGCTAAGAATTCCCATGATGACATTACCCATGGTGACAGTACCCATGGCGACAGTGCCCATGGTGACAGTGCTCATGGTGACAGTGCTCACAGTGACAGTGCCCTTGGTGATAGTGCCCATGGTAATAGTGCTCACGGTGACAGTGCCCATGGTGACAGTTACCATGGTGACAGTGCCCACAGTGAAAGTGCTCATGGTGACATTACCCACGGTGACAGTACTCATGGTGAGAGTACGCATGGTGACAGTGCCCATGGTGACAGTGCTCATGGTGACACAGCCCATGGTGACTGTGCTAAAGCTGGCGGTGCATATGGTTGGAGTTCCCATGGTGAAATTCCTCATGGTGGCACTGCCCATGATGATAGTGCTCATGGTGACAGTGCCCATGGTGACATTTCCCATGGTGACAGTGCTCATGGTGAGAGTTCCTATGCTGACTGTGCTCATGTTGACAGTGCCCATGGTGACTGTGCCCACGGTGACAGTGTTCACGGTGATAGTTCTCGACGTGATAGTGCCCATGGTAATAGTGCTGATGGTGACACTGCCCATGTTGATAATGATCACGGTGACACTGCCCATGGTGATAGTGCTCAGGGTGATAATGCTCATCGTGACAGTTCCCATGGTGACACTGCCCATGGTGACAGTGCTCGTAGTGACACTGCCCATGGTGACAGTGCCCATAGTGATAGTGCCCATGGTGACATTTCCCATGGTGACAGTGCTCATGGTGAGAGTTCCCAGGCCGACAGTGCCCATGATGACAGTGTTCATGTTGACTGTGCCCACGGTGAAAGTGCTCATGGTAACAGTGCTCACGGTGACAGTGCCCTTGGTGATAGTACCCATGGTAACAGTGCTCAATGTGACAGTGCCCATGGTGATATTTCTCACGGTGACACTGCCCATGGTGATAGTGCTCATGGTGATTGTACTCATGGTGACAGTTCCCATGGTTACAGTGCCCACCGTGACAGTGCCCATGGTGACAATGCCCACGGTGACAGTGCTCATGGTGACAGTGCTCATGGTGATAATGCTCACGGTGATAGTGCTCACGGTGACAGTGCCCTTGGTGATAGTGCTCATCGTGATAGTGCTCATGGTGGCAGTTTGCATGGTGACTCTGCCCCTGTTGAAAGTGCCCATGGTGACAGTGCTCATGTTGACCCTGCCCATGGTGACAGTGCTCATGCTGGAGGTGTACATGGTTGGAGTTCCCATGGTACAACTGTTATGGTGGCACTGCCCATGATGATAGTGCTCATGGTGACAGTGTCCATGGTGACAGTGCCCATGGTGACAGGGCCTATGATGAGAGTGCCCATGGTGACAGCACCCAAGGTGACCGTTTCCATGGTGACAGTGCTCATGTTGACAGTGCCCACGGTGACAGTGCTCATGGTGAGAGTTCCCATGGTGATAGTGCTCATCTTGACAATGCCCATGGTGACCGTTCCCATGGTGACAGTGCCCATGATGATAGTGCTAATGATGACAGTGCTCATGGTGACAGTTCCCATGGTGACATTGCCCATGGTGACAGTGCTCATGTTGACAGTGCCCACAGTGACAGTGCTCATGGTGGCAGTGCTCACAGTAACAATGCCCATGGTGATAGTGCCCATGGTAATAGTGCTCACGTTGACAGTGCCCATGGTGATATTGCTCATGGTGACACTGCCCATGGTGATAGTGCTGACGGTGATAGTGCTCATGGTGACAGTTCCCATGGTGACTGTGCCCATGGTGACAGTGCTCATGGTGACAGTACCGACGGTGACAGTGCCCATGGTGACAGTGCTCAGGGTGATAGTGCTCACGATGACAGTGGTCACGGTGACAGTTCCCTTGGTGATAGTGCTCACGGTGATAGTGCCCATGGTGACACTGCCCATGGTGATATTGCTCATGGTGACACTGCCCATGGTAATAGTGCTCATGGTGATAGTGTTCACATTGACAGTGCCTTTGGTGACAATTCTCATGGTGACACTGCCCATGGTGACAGTTCGTATGCTGACAGTGCCCATGTTGAAAGTTCCCATGGTGTCAGTGTTCATGGTGATAATGCCCATGGTGACTTTGCTCATGCTGGCGGTGTACAGGGTTGGTGTTCCCATGTTGAAATTCCTCATGATGATAGTGTTGATGTTGGCAGTGTCCATGTTGACAGTGCCAATGGTGACAGTGCTCATGGTGACACTGCCCATGGTGACATTTCGCAAGGTGACAGTGCCCATGTTGAAAGTGCCCATGGTGACAGTGACCATGGTGACACTTCCCATGTAGAAAGTGTTCATGGTGAGATTGTCCATGATGAAAATGCCCATGGTGAGAGTGCCCATGGTGACAGTGTCTATGGTGATAGTGCTCATGGTGACAATGCCCATGGTGATAGTGCTCACGGTGATAGTGCTCATGGTGACAGTTCGCATGGTGACAGGGCCCATGTTGAAAGTGCCCATGGTGACAGTGCTTATGGTGGCACTGCCCATGGTGAATGTGCTCATGCTGGCAGTGTACCTGGTTGGAGTTCCGATGGTGAAATTCCTCATGGTAGCACTGCCCATTATGATAGTGCTCATGGTGACAGTGTCCATGGTGACAGTGCCTATGGTGACAGTGCCCATTGTGATAGTGGTCATGGTGACAGTGCTCACGGTGACAGTGCCCTTGGTGATAGTGCTCATGGTGACAGTGCTCATGGGGACAGTGCACACGGTGACAGTGCCCACGGTGACAGTGCTCACGGTGATAGAGCTCATGGTGATATTGCCCATGGTAATAGTGCTCATGTTGACAGTGCCCATGGTGATATTGCTCATGGTGACACTGCCCATGGTGATAGTGCTGACGGTGATAGTGCTCATGGTGACAGTTCCCATGGTGACTGTGCCCATGGTGACAGTGCTCATGGTGACAGTACCGACGGTGACAGTGCTCATGGTGACAGTGCTCAGGGTGATAGTGCTCACGATGACAGTGGTCACGGTGACAGTTCCCTTGGTGATAGTGCTCACGGTGATAGTGCCCATGGTGACACTGCCCATGGTGATATTGCTCATGGTGACACTGCCCATGGTAATAGTGCTCATGGTGATAGTGTTCACATTGACAGTGCCTTTGGTGACAATTCTCATGGTGACACTGCCCATGGTGACAGTTCGCATGCTGACAGTGCCCATGTTGAAAGTTCCCATGGTGACAGTGTTCATGGTGATAATGCCCATGGTGACTTTGCTCATGCTGGCGGTGTACAGGGTTGGTGTTCCCATGTTGAAATTCCTCATGATGATAGTGTTGATGGTGACAGTGTCCATGTTGACAGTGCCAATGGTGACAGTGCTCATGGTGACACTGCCCATGGTGACATTTCGCAAGGTGACAGTGCCCATGTTGAAAGTGCCCATGGTGACAGTGACCATGGTGACACTTCCCATGTTGAAAGTGTTCATGGTGAGAGTGTCCATGATGAAAATGCCCATGGTGAGAGTGCCCATGGTGACAGTGTCTATGGTGATAGTGCTCATGGTGACAATGCCCATGGTGATATTGATCACGGTGACACTGCCCACGGTGATAGTGCTCATGGTGACATTTTCCATGGTGAGAGTGCTCATGTTGACATTGTCCATGGTGACCGTGCCCATGGTGACTATGCTCTTGCTAAGAATTCCCATGATGACATTACCCATGGTGACAGTACCCATGGCGACAGTGCCCATGGTGACAGTGCTCATGGTGACAGTGCTCACAGTGACAGTGCCCTTGGTGATAGTGCCCATGGTAATAGTGCTCACGGTGACAGTGCCCATGGTGACAGTTACCATGGTGACAGTGCCCACAGTGAAAGTGCTCATGGTGACATTACCCACGGTGACAGTACTCATGGTGAGAGTACGCATGGTGACAGTGCCCATGGTGACAGTGCTCATGGTGACACAGCCCATGGTGACTGTGCTAAAGCTGGCGGTGCATATGGTTGGAGTTCCCATGGTGAAATTCCTCATGGTGGCACTGCCCATGATGATAGTGCTCATGGTGACAGTGCCCATGGTTACAGTGCCCACTGTGACAGTGCCCTTGGTGACAGTGCCCACGGTGACAGTGCTCATGGTGACAGTGCTCATGGTGATAGTGCTCACGGTGATAGTGCTCACGGTGACAGTGCCCTTGGTGATAGTGCTCATGGTGATAGTTCTCATGGTGGCAGTTTGCATGGTGACACTGCCCCTGTTGAAAGTGCCCATGGTGACAGTGCTCATGTTGACACTGCCCATGGTGACAGTGCTCATGTTGGAGGTGTACATGGTTGGAGTTCCCATGGTACAACTGTTATGGTGCACTGCCCATGATGACAGTGCTCATGGTGACAGTTCCCATGGTGACAGTGCCCACGGTGACAGTGCTCATGGTGACAGTTCCCTTGGTGATAGTACCCATGGTCATAGTGGTCACGGTGAGAGTGCCCATGGTGATATTGCTCACGGTGACACTGCCTATGGTGATAGTGCACACGGTCATAGTGCTCATTGTGACAGTGCCCATGGTGACTATGCTCATGGTGACAGTGCTCATGGTGATAGTGCTCATGGTGACAGTGCTCATGGTGATAGTGCTCACGGTGATAGTGCTCACGGTGACAGTGCCCTTGGTGATAGTGCTCATGGTGATAGTTCTCATGGTGGCAGTTTGCATGGTGACACTGCCCCTGTTGAAAGTGCCCATGGTGACAGTGCTCATGTTGACACTGCCCATGGTGACAGTGCTCATGTTGGAGGTGTACATGGTTGGAGTTCCCATGGTACAACTGTTATGGTGCACTGCCCATGATGACAGTGCTCATGGTGACAGTTCCCATGGTGACAGTGCCCACGGTGACAGTGCTCATGGTGACAGTTCCCTTGGTGATAGTACCCATGGTCATAGTGGTCACGGTGAGAGTGCCCATGGTGATATTGCTCACGGTGACACTGCCTATGGTGATAGTGCACACGGTCATAGTGCTCATTGTGACAGTGCCCATGGTGACTATGCTCATGGTGACAGTGCTCATGGTGATAGTGCTCATGGTGACAGTGCTCATGATGATAGTGCTCATGGTGACAGTTCGCATGGTGATAGGGCCCATGTTGAAAGTGCCCATGGTGAAAGTGCTCATGGTGACACTGCCCATGTTGACTGTGCTCATGCTGGCGGTGTACATGGTTGGAGTTCCGATGGTGAAATTGCTCATGGTAGCACTGCCCATAATGATAGTGCTCATGGTGACAGTGTCCATGGTGACAGTGCCTATGGTGACAGAGCCCATTGTGATAGTGTTCACGGTGATAGTGCCCACAGTGACAGTGCTCATGGTGACAGTTCCTATGGTGACACTGCCCATGATGACAGTGCTCATGGTGACAGTGCCCACGGTGACAGTGCTCATTGTGACACTGCTCACGGTAAAAGTGCCCTTGGTGATAGTACCCATGTTAATAGTGCTCACGGTGACAGTTCACATGGTGACAGTGCCCATTTTGAATGTGCCCATGGTGGCAGTGCCCATGGTGACAGTGCTCATGGTGAGAGTTCCCATGGTGACAGTGCTCATGTTCACAGTGCCCATGGTGACAGTGTCCATGGTCAACAGTGCCCATGGTGAGAGTGCCCATGGTGACAGTGCCCATGGTGACAGTGCTCATGGTGACAGTGTCCACGGTGAGAGTGCTCATGGTGACACTGCTCACGGTAACAGTGCCCTTGGTGAGAGTACCCATGTTAATAGTGCTCACGGTGATAGAGCCCACGGTGACATTTCCCATGGTGACAGTGCTCACTTTGACAGTGTACACGATGACAGTGCCCACGCTGACAGTGTTTATGGTGATATTACTAACGGGGACACGGCCCATGTTCATAGTGCTCACGGTGATAGTGCTCATGGTGACAGTTACCATGGTGACAGTGCCCACAGTGACAGTGCTCATGGTGACATTACCCACAGTGACAGTACTCATGGTGACAGTACGCATGGTGACAGTGCCCATGGTGACAGTGCTCATGGTGACACAGCCCATGGTGACTGTGCTAAAGCTGGCGGTGCATATGGTTGGAGTTCCCATGGTGAAATTCCTCATGGTGGCACTGCCCATGATGATAGTGCTCAGGGTGATAATGCTCATCGTGACAGTTCCCATGGTGACACTGCCCATGGTGACAGTGCTCGTAGTGACACTGCCCATGGTGACAGTGCCCATAGTGATAGTGCCCATGGTGACATTTCCCATGGTGACAGTGCTCATGGTGAGAGTTCCCAGGCCGACAGTGCCCATGATGACAGTGTTCATGTTGACTGTGCCCACGGTGAAAGTGCTCATGGTAACAGTGCTCACGGTGACAGTGCCCTTGGTGATAGTACCCATGGTAACAGTGCTCAATGTGACAGTGCCCATGGTGATATTTCTCACGGTGACACTGCCCATGGTGATAGTGCTCATGGTGATTGTACTCATGGTGACAGTTCCCATGGTTACAGTGCCCACCGTGACAGTGCCCATGGTGACAATGCCCACGGTGACAGTGCTCATGGTGACAGTGCTCATGGTGATAATGCTCACGGTGATAGTGCTCACGGTGACAGTGCCCTTGGTGATAGTGCTCATCGTGATAGTGCTCATGGTGGCAGTTTGCATGGTGACTCTGCCCCTGTTGAAAGTGCCCATGGTGACAGTGCTCATGTTGACCCTGCCCATGGTGACAGTGCTCATGCTGGAGGTGTACATGGTTGGAGTTCCCATGGTACAACTGTTATGGTGGCACTGCCCATGATGATAGTGCTCATGGTGACAGTGTCCATGGTGACAGTGCCCATGGTGACAGGGCCTATGATGAGAGTGCCCATGGTGACAGCACCCAAGGTGACCGTTTCCATGGTGACAGTGCTCATGTTGACAGTGCCCACGGTGACAGTGCTCATGGTGAGAGTTCCCATGGTGATAGTGCTCATCTTGACAATGCCCATGGTGACCGTTCCCATGGTGACAGTGCCCATGATGATAGTGCTAATGATGACAGTGCTCATGGTGACAGTTCCCATGGTGACATTGCCCATGGTGACAGTGCTCATGTTGACAGTGCCCACAGTGACAGTGCTCATGGTGGCAGTGCTCACAGTAACAATGCCCATGGTGATAGTGCCCATGGTAATAGTGCTCACGTTGACAGTACCCATGGTGATATTGTTCACGGTACACTTCCCATGGTGATAGTGCTCACGGTGATAGTGCTCATGGTGACAGTTCCCATGGTTACAGTGCCCATGGTGACAGTGCTCCTGGTGACAGTGCCCACGGTGACAATGCTCATGGTGATAGTGCTCACAGTGATAGTGCTCATGGTGACAGTTCGCATGGTGACAGGGCCCATGTTGAAAGTGCCCATGGTGACAGTGCTTATGGTGGCACTGCCCATGGTGAATGTGCTCATGCTGGCAGTGTACCTGGTTGGAGTTCCGATGGTGAAATTCCTCATGGTAGCACTGCCCATTATGATAGTGCTCATGGTGACAGTGTCCATGGTGACAGTGCCTATGGTGACAGTGCCCATTGTGATAGTGCTCATGGTGACAGTGCTCACGGTGACAGTGCCCTTGGTGATAGTGCTCATGGTGACAGTGCTCATGGGGACAGTGCACACGGTGACAGTGCCCACGGTGACAGTGCTCACGGTGATAGAGCTCATGGTGATATTGCCCATGGTAATAGTGCTCATGTTGACAGTGCCCATGGTGATATTGCTCATGGTGACACTGCCCATGGTGATAGTGCTGACGGTGATAGTGCTCATGGTGACAGTTCCCATGGTGACTGTGCCCATGGTGACAGTGCTCATGGTGACAGTACCGACGGTGACAGTGCTCATGGTGACAGTGCTCAGGGTGATAGTGCTCACGATGACAGTGGTCACGGTGACAGTTCCCTTGGTGATAGTGCTCACGGTGATAGTGCCCATGGTGACACTGCCCATGGTGATATTGCTCATGGTGACACTGCCCATGGTAATAGTGCTCATGGTGATAGTGTTCACATTGACAGTGCCTTTGGTGACAATTCTCATGGTGACACTGCCCATGGTGACAGTTCGCATGCTGACAGTGCCCATGTTGAAAGTTCCCATGGTGACAGTGTTCATGGTGATAATGCCCATGGTGACTTTGCTCATGCTGGCGGTGTACAGGGTTGGTGTTCCCATGTTGAAATTCCTCATGATGATAGTGTTGATGGTGACAGTGTCCATGTTGACAGTGCCAATGGTGACAGTGCTCATGGTGACACTGCCCATGGTGACATTTCGCAAGGTGACAGTGCCCATGTTGAAAGTGCCCATGGTGACAGTGACCATGGTGACACTTCCCATGTTGAAAGCGTTCATGGTGAGAGTGTCCATGATGAAAATGCCCATGGTGAGAGTGCCCATGGTGACAGTGTCTATGGTGATAGTGCTCATGGTGACAATGCCCATGGTGATATTGATCACGGTGACACTGCCCACGGTGATAGTGCTCATGGTGACATTTTCCATGGTGAGAGTGCTCATGTTGACATTGTCCATGGTGACCGTGCCCATGGTGACTATGCTCTTGCTAAGAATTCCCATGATGACATTACCCATGGTGACAGTACCCATGGCGACAGTGCCCATGGTGACAGTGCTCATGGTGACAGTGCTCACAGTGACAGTGCCCTTGGTGATAGTGCCCATGGTAATAGTGCTCACGGTGACAGTGCCCATGGTGACAGTTACCATGGTGACAGTGCCCACAGTGAAAGTGCTCATGGTGACATTACCCACGGTGACAGTACTCATGGTGAGAGTACGCATGGTGACAGTGCCCATGGTGACAGTGCTCATGGTGACACAGCCCATGGTGACTGTGCTAAAGCTGGCGGTGCATATGGTTGGAGTTCCCATGGTGAAATTCCTCATGGTGGCACTGCCCATGATGATAGTGCTCATGGTGACAGTGCCCATGGTGACATTTCCCATGGTGACAGTGCTCATGGTGAGAGTTCCTATGCTGACTGTGCTCATGTTGACAGTGCCCATGGTGACTGTGCCCACGGTGACAGTGTTCACGGTGATAGTTCTCGACGTGATAGTGCCCATGGTAATAGTGCTGATGGTGACACTGCCCATGTTGATAATGATCACGGTGACACTGCCCATGGTGATAGTGCTCAGGGTGATAATGCTCATCGTGACAGTTCCCATGGTGACACTGCCCATGGTGACAGTGCTCGTAGTGACACTGCCCATGGTGACAGTGCCCATAGTGATAGTGCCCATGGTGACATTTCCCATGGTGACAGTGCTCATGGTGAGAGTTCCCAGGCCGACAGTGCCCATGATGACAGTGTTCATGTTGACTGTGCCCACGGTGAAAGTGCTCATGGTAACAGTGCTCACGGTGACAGTGCCCTTGGTGATAGTACCCATGGTAACAGTGCTCAATGTGACAGTGCCCATGGTGATATTTCTCACGGTGACACTGCCCATGGTGATAGTGCTCATGGTGATTGTACTCATGGTGACAGTTCCCATGGTTACAGTGCCCACCGTGACAGTGCCCATGGTGACAATGCCCACGGTGACAGTGCTCATGGTGACAGTGCTCATGGTGATAATGCTCACGGTGATAGTGCTCACGGTGACAGTGCCCTTGGTGATAGTGCTCATCGTGATAGTGCTCATGGTGGCAGTTTGCATGGTGACTCTGCCCCTGTTGAAAGTGCCCATGGTGACAGTGCTCATGTTGACCCTGCCCATGGTGACAGTGCTCATGCTGGAGGTGTACATGGTTGGAGTTCCCATGGTACAACTGTTATGGTGGCACTGCCCATGATGATAGTGCTCATGGTGACAGTGTCCATGGTGACAGTGCCCATGGTGACAGGGCCTATGATGAGAGTGCCCATGGTGACAGCACCCAAGGTGACCGTTTCCATGGTGACAGTGCTCATGTTGACAGTGCCCACGGTGACAGTGCTCATGGTGAGAGTTCCCATGGTGATAGTGCTCATCTTGACAATGCCCATGGTGACCGTTCCCATGGTGACAGTGCCCATGATGATAGTGCTAATGATGACAGTGCTCATGGTGACAGTTCCCATGGTGACATTGCCCATGGTGACAGTGCTCATGTTGACAGTGCCCACAGTGACAGTGCTCATGGTGGCAGTGCTCACAGTAACAATGCCCATGGTGATAGTGCCCATGGTAATAGTGCTCACGTTGACAGTGCCCATGGTGATATTGCTCATGGTGACACTGCCCATGGTGATAGTGCTGACGGTGATAGTGCTCATGGTGACAGTTCCCATGGTGACTGTGCCCATGGTGACAGTGCTCATGGTGACAGTACCGACGGTGACAGTGCCCATGGTGACAGTGCTCAGGGTGATAGTGCTCACGATGACAGTGGTCACGGTGACAGTTCCCTTGGTGATAGTGCTCACGGTGATAGTGCCCATGGTGACACTGCCCATGGTGATATTGCTCATGGTGACACTGCCCATGGTAATAGTGCTCATGGTGATAGTGTTCACATTGACAGTGCCTTTGGTGACAATTCTCATGGTGACACTGCCCATGGTGACAGTTCGCATGCTGACAGTGCCCATGTTGAAAGTTCCCATGGTGACAGTGTTCATGGTGATAATGCCCATGGTGACTTTGCTCATGCTGGCGGTGTACAGGGTTGGTGTTCCCATGTTGAAATTCCTCATGATGATAGTGTTGATGGTGACAGTGTCCATGTTGACAGTGCCAATGGTGACAGTGCTCATGGTGACACTGCCCATGGTGACATTTCGCAAGGTGACAGTGCCCATGTTGAAAGTGCCCATGGTGACAGTGACCATGGTGACACTTCCCATGTTGAAAGTGTTCATGGTGAGAGTGTCCATGATGAAAATGCCCATGGTGAGAGTGCCCATGGTGACAGTGTCTATGGTGATAGTGCTCATGGTGACAATGCCCATGGTGATATTGATCACGGTGACACTGCCCACGGTGATAGTGCTCATGGTGACATTTTCCATGGTGAGAGTGCTCATGTTGACATTGTCCATGGTGACCGTGCCCATGGTGACTATGCTCTTGCTAAGAATTCCCATGATGACATTACCCATGGTGACAGTACCCATGGCGACAGTGCCCATGGTGACAGTGCTCACAGTGACAGTGCCCTTGGTGATAGTGCCCATGGTAATAGTGCTCACGGTGACAGTGCCCATGGTGACAGTTACCATGGTGACAGTGCCCACAGTGAAAGTGCTCATGGTGACATTACCCACGGTGACAGTACTCATGGTGAGAGTACGCATGGTGACAGTGCCCATGGTGACAGTGCTCATGGTGACACAGCCCATGGTGACTGTGCTAAAGCTGGCGGTGCATATGGTTGGAGTTCCCATGGTGAAATTCCTCATGGTGGCACTGCCCATGATGATAGTGCTCATGGTGACAGTGCCCATGGTGACATTTCCCATGGTGACAGTGCTCATGGTGAGAGTTCCTATGCTGACTGTGCTCATGTTGACAGTGCCCATGGTGACTGTGCCCACGGTGACAGTGTTCACGGTGATAGTTCTCGACGTGATAGTGCCCATGGTAATAGTGCTGATGGTGACACTGCCCATGTTGATAATGATCACGGTGACACTGCCCATGGTGATAGTGCTCAGGGTGATAATGCTCATCGTGACAGTTCCCATGGTGACACTGCCCATGGTGACAGTGCTCGTAGTGACACTGCCCATGGTGACAGTGCCCATAGTGATAGTGCCCATGGTGACATTTCCCATGGTGACAGTGCTCATGGTGAGAGTTCCCAGGCCGACAGTGCCCATGATGACAGTGTTCATGTTGACTGTGCCCACGGTGAAAGTGCTCATGGTAACAGTGCTCACGGTGACAGTGCCCTTGGTGATAGTACCCATGGTAACAGTGCTCAATGTGACAGTGCCCATGGTGATATTTCTCACGGTGACACTGCCCATGGTGATAGTGCTCATGGTGATTGTACTCATGGTGACAGTTCCCATGGTTACAGTGCCCACCGTGACAGTGCCCATGGTGACAATGCCCACGGTGACAGTGCTCATGGTGACAGTGCTCATGGTGATAATGCTCACGGTGATAGTGCTCACGGTGACAGTGCCCTTGGTGATAGTGCTCATCGTGATAGTGCTCATGGTGGCAGTTTGCATGGTGACTCTGCCCCTGTTGAAAGTGCCCATGGTGACAGTGCTCATGTTGACCCTGCCCATGGTGACAGTGCTCATGCTGGAGGTGTACATGGTTGGAGTTCCCATGGTACAACTGTTATGGTGGCACTGCCCATGATGATAGTGCTCATGGTGACAGTGTCCATGGTGACAGTGCCCATGGTGACAGGGCCTATGATGAGAGTGCCCATGGTGACAGCACCCAAGGTGACCGTTTCCATGGTGACAGTGCTCATGTTGACAGTGCCCACGGTGACAGTGCTCATGGTGAGAGTTCCCATGGTGATAGTGCTCATCTTGACAATGCCCATGGTGACCGTTCCCATGGTGACAGTGCCCATGATGATAGTGCTAATGATGACAGTGCTCATGGTGACAGTTCCCATGGTGACATTGCCCATGGTGACAGTGCTCATGTTGACAGTGCCCACAGTGACAGTGCTCATGGTGGCAGTGCTCACAGTAACAATGCCCATGGTGATAGTGCCCATGGTAATAGTGCTCACGTTGACAGTGCCCATGGTGATATTGCTCATGGTGACACTGCCCATGGTGATAGTGCTGACGGTGATAGTGCTCATGGTGACAGTTCCCATGGTGACTGTGCCCATGGTGACAGTGCTCATGGTGACAGTACCGACGGTGACAGTGCCCATGGTGACAGTGCTCAGGGTGATAGTGCTCACGATGACAGTGGTCACGGTGACAGTTCCCTTGGTGATAGTGCTCACGGTGATAGTGCCCATGGTGACACTGCCCATGGTGATATTGCTCATGGTGACACTGCCCATGGTAATAGTGCTCATGGTGATAGTGTTCACATTGACAGTGCCTTTGGTGACAATTCTCATGGTGACACTGCCCATGGTGACAGTTCGCATGCTGACAGTGCCCATGTTGAAAGTTCCCATGGTGACAGTGTTCATGGTGATAATGCCCATGGTGACTTTGCTCATGCTGGCGGTGTACAGGGTTGGTGTTCCCATGTTGAAATTCCTCATGATGATAGTGTTGATGGTGACAGTGTCCATGTTGACAGTGCCAATGGTGACAGTGCTCATGGTGACACTGCCCATGGTGACATTTCGCAAGGTGACAGTGCCCATGTTGAAAGTGCCCATGGTGACAGTGACCATGGTGACACTTCCCATGTTGAAAGTGTTCATGGTGAGAGTGTCCATGATGAAAATGCCCATGGTGAGAGTGCCCATGGTGACAGTGTCTATGGTGATAGTGCTCATGGTGACAATGCCCATGGTGATATTGATCACGGTGACACTGCCCACGGTGATAGTGCTCATGGTGACATTTTCCATGGTGAGAGTGCTCATGTTGACATTGTCCATGGTGACCGTGCCCATGGTGACTATGCTCTTGCTAAGAATTCCCATGATGACATTACCCATGGTGACAGTACCCATGGCGACAGTGCCCATGGTGACAGTGCTCACAGTGACAGTGCCCTTGGTGATAGTGCCCATGGTAATAGTGCTCACGGTGACAGTGCCCATGGTGACAGTTACCATGGTGACAGTGCCCACAGTGAAAGTGCTCATGGTGACATTACCCACGGTGACAGTACTCATGGTGAGAGTACGCATGGTGACAGTGCCCATGGTGACAGTGCTCATGGTGACACAGCCCATGGTGACTGTGCTAAAGCTGGCGGTGCATATGGTTGGAGTTCCCATGGTGAAATTCCTCATGGTGGCACTGCCCATGATGATAGTGCTCATGGTGACAGTGCCCATGGTGACATTTCCCATGGTGACAGTGCTCATGGTGAGAGTTCCTATGCTGACTGTGCTCATGTTGACAGTGCCCATGGTGACTGTGCCCACGGTGACAGTGTTCACGGTGATAGTTCTCGACGTGATAGTGCCCATGGTAATAGTGCTGATGGTGACACTGCCCATGTTGATAATGATCACGGTGACACTGCCCATGGTGATAGTGCTCAGGGTGATAATGCTCATCGTGACAGTTCCCATGGTGACACTGCCCATGGTGACAGTGCTCGTAGTGACACTGCCCATGGTGACAGTGCCCATAGTGATAGTGCCCATGGTGACATTTCCCATGGTGACAGTGCTCATGGTGAGAGTTCCCAGGCCGACAGTGCCCATGATGACAGTGTTCATGTTGACTGTGCCCACGGTGAAAGTGCTCATGGTAACAGTGCTCACGGTGACAGTGCCCTTGGTGATAGTACCCATGGTAACAGTGCTCAATGTGACAGTGCCCATGGTGATATTTCTCACGGTGACACTGCCCATGGTGATAGTGCTCATGGTGATTGTACTCATGGTGACAGTTCCCATGGTTACAGTGCCCACCGTGACAGTGCCCATGGTGACAATGCCCACGGTGACAGTGCTCATGGTGACAGTGCTCATGGTGATAATGCTCACGGTGATAGTGCTCACGGTGACAGTGCCCTTGGTGATAGTGCTCATCGTGATAGTGCTCATGGTGGCAGTTTGCATGGTGACTCTGCCCCTGTTGAAAGTGCCCATGGTGACAGTGCTCATGTTGACCCTGCCCATGGTGACAGTGCTCATGCTGGAGGTGTACATGGTTGGAGTTCCCATGGTACAACTGTTATGGTGGCACTGCCCATGATGATAGTGCTCATGGTGACAGTGTCCATGGTGACAGTGCCCATGGTGACAGGGCCTATGATGAGAGTGCCCATGGTGACAGCACCCAAGGTGACCGTTTCCATGGTGACAGTGCTCATGTTGACAGTGCCCACGGTGACAGTGCTCATGGTGAGAGTTCCCATGGTGATAGTGCTCATCTTGACAATGCCCATGGTGACCGTTCCCATGGTGACAGTGCCCATGATGATAGTGCTAATGATGACAGTGCTCATGGTGACAGTTCCCATGGTGACATTGCCCATGGTGACAGTGCTCATGTTGACAGTGCCCACAGTGACAGTGCTCATGGTGGCAGTGCTCACAGTAACAATGCCCATGGTGATAGTGCCCATGGTAATAGTGCTCACGTTGACAGTACCCATGGTGATATTGTTCACGGTACACTTCCCATGGTGATAGTGCTCACGGTGATAGTGCTCATGGTGACAGTTCCCATGGTTACAGTGCCCATGGTGACAGTGCTCCTGGTGACAGTGCCCACGGTGACAATGCTCATGGTGATAGTGCTCACGGTGATAGTGCTCATGGTGACAGTTCGCATGGTGACAGGGCCCATGTTGAAAGTGCCCATGGTGACAGTGCTTATGGTGGCACTGCCCATGGTGAATGTGCTCATGCTGGCAGTGTACCTGGTTGGAGTTCCGATGGTGAAATTCCTCATGGTAGCACTGCCCATTATGATAGTGCTCATGGTGACAGTGTCCATGGTGACAGTGCCTATGGTGACAGTGCCCATTGTGATAGTGCTCATGGTGACAGTGCTCACGGTGACAGTGCCCTTGGTGATAGTGCTCATGGTGACAGTGCTCATGGGGACAGTGCACACGGTGACAGTGCCCACGGTGACAGTGCTCACGGTGATAGAGCTCATGGTGATATTGCCCATGGTAATAGTGCTCATGTTGACAGTGCCCATGGTGATATTGCTCATGGTGACACTGCCCATGGTGATAGTGCTGACGGTGATAGTGCTCATGGTGACAGTTCCCATGGTGACTGTGCCCATGGTGACAGTGCTCATGGTGACAGTACCGACGGTGACAGTGCTCATGGTGACAGTGCTCAGGGTGATAGTGCTCACGATGACAGTGGTCACGGTGACAGTTCCCTTGGTGATAGTGCTCACGGTGATAGTGCCCATGGTGACACTGCCCATGGTGATATTGCTCATGGTGACACTGCCCATGGTAATAGTGCTCATGGTGATAGTGTTCACATTGACAGTGCCTTTGGTGACAATTCTCATGGTGACACTGCCCATGGTGACAGTTCGCATGCTGACAGTGCCCATGTTGAAAGTTCCCATGGTGACAGTGTTCATGGTGATAATGCCCATGGTGACTTTGCTCATGCTGGCGGTGTACAGGGTTGGTGTTCCCATGTTGAAATTCCTCATGATGATAGTGTTGATGGTGACAGTGTCCATGTTGACAGTGCCAATGGTGACAGTGCTCATGGTGACACTGCCCATGGTGACATTTCGCAAGGTGACAGTGCCCATGTTGAAAGTGCCCATGGTGACAGTGACCATGGTGACACTTCCCATGTTGAAAGCATTCATGGTGAGAGTGTCCATGATGAAAATGCCCATGGTGAGAGTGCCCATGGTGACAGTGTCTATGGTGATAGTGCTCATGGTGACAATGCCCATGGTGATATTGATCACGGTGACACTGCCCACGGTGATAGTGCTCATGGTGACATTTTCCATGGTGAGAGTGCTCATGTTGACATTGTCCATGGTGACCGTGCCCATGGTGACTATGCTCTTGCTAAGAATTCCCATGATGACATTACCCATGGTGACAGTACCCATGGCGACAGTGCCCATGGTGACAGTGCTCATGGTGACAGTGCTCACAGTGACAGTGCCCTTGGTGATAGTGCCCATGGTAATAGTGCTCACGGTGACAGTGCCCATGGTGACAGTTACCATGGTGACAGTGCCCACAGTGAAAGTGCTCATGGTGACATTACCCACGGTGACAGTACTCATGGTGAGAGTACGCATGGTGACAGTGCCCATGGTGACAGTGCTCATGGTGACACAGCCCATGGTGACTGTGCTAAAGCTGGCGGTGCATATGGTTGGAGTTCCCATGGTGAAATTCCTCATGGTGGCACTGCCCATGATGATAGTGCTCATGGTGACAGTGCCCATGGTGACATTTCCCATGGTGACAGTGCTCATGGTGAGAGTTCCTATGCTGACTGTGCTCATGTTGACAGTGCCCATGGTGACTGTGCCCACGGTGACAGTGTTCACGGTGATAGTTCTCGACGTGATAGTGCCCATGGTAATAGTGCTGATGGTGACACTGCCCATGTTGATAATGATCACGGTGACACTGCCCATGGTGATAGTGCTCAGGGTGATAATGCTCATCGTGACAGTTCCCATGGTGACACTGCCCATGGTGACAGTGCTCGTAGTGACACTGCCCATGGTGACAGTGCCCATAGTGATAGTGCCCATGGTGACATTTCCCATGGTGACAGTGCTCATGGTGAGAGTTCCCAGGCCGACAGTGCCCATGATGACAGTGTTCATGTTGACTGTGCCCACGGTGAAAGTGCTCATGGTAACAGTGCTCACGGTGACAGTGCCCTTGGTGATAGTACCCATGGTAACAGTGCTCAATGTGACAGTGCCCATGGTGATATTTCTCACGGTGACACTGCCCATGGTGATAGTGCTCATGGTGATTGTACTCATGGTGACAGTTCCCATGGTTACAGTGCCCACCGTGACAGTGCCCATGGTGACAATGCCCACGGTGACAGTGCTCATGGTGACAGTGCTCATGGTGATAATGCTCACGGTGATAGTGCTCACGGTGACAGTGCCCTTGGTGATAGTGCTCATCGTGATAGTGCTCATGGTGGCAGTTTGCATGGTGACTCTGCCCCTGTTGAAAGTGCCCATGGTGACAGTGCTCATGTTGACCCTGCCCATGGTGACAGTGCTCATGCTGGAGGTGTACATGGTTGGAGTTCCCATGGTACAACTGTTATGGTGGCACTGCCCATGATGATAGTGCTCATGGTGACAGTGTCCATGGTGACAGTGCCCATGGTGACAGGGCCTATGATGAGAGTGCCCATGGTGACAGCACCCAAGGTGACCGTTTCCATGGTGACAGTGCTCATGTTGACAGTGCCCACGGTGACAGTGCTCATGGTGAGAGTTCCCATGGTGATAGTGCTCATCTTGACAATGCCCATGGTGACCGTTCCCATGGTGACAGTGCCCATGATGATAGTGCTAATGATGACAGTGCTCATGGTGACAGTTCCCATGGTGACATTGCCCATGGTGACAGTGCTCATGTTGACAGTGCCCACAGTGACAGTGCTCATGGTGGCAGTGCTCACAGTAACAATGCCCATGGTGATAGTGCCCATGGTAATAGTGCTCACGTTGACAGTGCCCATGGTGATATTGCTCATGGTGACACTGCCCATGGTGATAGTGCTGACGGTGATAGTGCTCATGGTGACAGTTCCCATGGTGACTGTGCCCATGGTGACAGTGCTCATGGTGACAGTACCGACGGTGACAGTGCCCATGGTGACAGTGCTCAGGGTGATAGTGCTCACGATGACAGTGGTCACGGTGACAGTTCCCTTGGTGATAGTGCTCACGGTGATAGTGCCCATGGTGACACTGCCCATGGTGATATTGCTCATGGTGACACTGCCCATGGTAATAGTGCTCATGGTGATAGTGTTCACATTGACAGTGCCTTTGGTGACAATTCTCATGGTGACACTGCCCATGGTGACAGTTCGCATGCTGACAGTGCCCATGTTGAAAGTTCCCATGGTGACAGTGTTCATGGTGATAATGCCCATGGTGACTTTGCTCATGCTGGCGGTGTACAGGGTTGGTGTTCCCATGTTGAAATTCCTCATGATGATAGTGTTGATGGTGACAGTGTCCATGTTGACAGTGCCAATGGTGACAGTGCTCATGGTGACACTGCCCATGGTGACATTTCGCAAGGTGACAGTGCCCATGTTGAAAGTGCCCATGGTGACAGTGACCATGGTGACACTTCCCATGTTGAAAGTGTTCATGGTGAGAGTGTCCATGATGAAAATGCCCATGGTGAGAGTGCCCATGGTGACAGTGTCTATGGTGATAGTGCTCATGGTGACAATGCCCATGGTGATATTGATCACGGTGACACTGCCCACGGTGATAGTGCTCATGGTGACATTTTCCATGGTGAGAGTGCTCATGTTGACATTGTCCATGGTGACCGTGCCCATGGTGACTATGCTCTTGCTAAGAATTCCCATGATGACATTACCCATGGTGACAGTACCCATGGCGACAGTGCCCATGGTGACAGTGCTCATGGTGACAGTGCTCACAGTGACAGTGCCCTTGGTGATAGTGCCCATGGTAATAGTGCTCACGGTGACAGTGCCCATGGTGACAGTTACCATGGTGACAGTGCCCACAGTGAAAGTGCTCATGGTGACATTACCCACGGTGACAGTACTCATGGTGAGAGTACGCATGGTGACAGTGCCCATGGTGACAGTGCTCATGGTGACACAGCCCATGGTGACTGTGCTAAAGCTGGCGGTGCATATGGTTGGAGTTCCCATGGTGAAATTCCTCATGGTGGCACTGCCCATGATGATAGTGCTCATGGTGACAGTGCCCATGGTGACATTTCCCATGGTGACAGTGCTCATGGTGAGAGTTCCTATGCTGACTGTGCTCATGTTGACAGTGCCCATGGTGACTGTGCCCACGGTGACAGTGTTCACGGTGATAGTTCTCGACGTGATAGTGCCCATGGTAATAGTGCTGATGGTGACACTGCCCATGTTGATAATGATCACGGTGACACTGCCCATGGTGATAGTGCTCAGGGTGATAATGCTCATCGTGACAGTTCCCATGGTGACACTGCCCATGGTGACAGTGCTCGTAGTGACACTGCCCATGGTGACAGTGCCCATAGTGATAGTGCCCATGGTGACATTTCCCATGGTGACAGTGCTCATGGTGAGAGTTCCCAGGCCGACAGTGCCCATGATGACAGTGTTCATGTTGACTGTGCCCACGGTGAAAGTGCTCATGGTAACAGTGCTCACGGTGACAGTGCCCTTGGTGATAGTACCCATGGTAACAGTGCTCAATGTGACAGTGCCCATGGTGATATTTCTCACGGTGACACTGCCCATGGTGATAGTGCTCATGGTGATTGTACTCATGGTGACAGTTCCCATGGTTACAGTGCCCACCGTGACAGTGCCCATGGTGACAATGCCCACGGTGACAGTGCTCATGGTGACAGTGCTCATGGTGATAATGCTCACGGTGATAGTGCTCACGGTGACAGTGCCCTTGGTGATAGTGCTCATCGTGATAGTGCTCATGGTGGCAGTTTGCATGGTGACTCTGCCCCTGTTGAAAGTGCCCATGGTGACAGTGCTCATGTTGACCCTGCCCATGGTGACAGTGCTCATGCTGGAGGTGTACATGGTTGGAGTTCCCATGGTACAACTGTTATGGTGGCACTGCCCATGATGATAGTGCTCATGGTGACAGTGTCCATGGTGACAGTGCCCATGGTGACAGGGCCTATGATGAGAGTGCCCATGGTGACAGCACCCAAGGTGACCGTTTCCATGGTGACAGTGCTCATGTTGACAGTGCCCACGGTGACAGTGCTCATGGTGAGAGTTCCCATGGTGATAGTGCTCATCTTGACAATGCCCATGGTGACCGTTCCCATGGTGACAGTGCCCATGATGATAGTGCTAATGATGACAGTGCTCATGGTGACAGTTCCCATGGTGACATTGCCCATGGTGACAGTGCTCATGTTGACAGTGCCCACAGTGACAGTGCTCATGGTGGCAGTGCTCACAGTAACAATGCCCATGGTGATAGTGCCCATGGTAATAGTGCTCACGTTGACAGTGCCCATGGTGATATTGCTCATGGTGACACTGCCCATGGTGATAGTGCTGACGGTGATAGTGCTCATGGTGACAGTTCCCATGGTGACTGTGCCCATGGTGACAGTGCTCATGGTGACAGTACCGACGGTGACAGTGCCCATGGTGACAGTGCTCAGGGTGATAGTGCTCACGATGACAGTGGTCACGGTGACAGTTCCCTTGGTGATAGTGCTCACGGTGATAGTGCCCATGGTGACACTGCCCATGGTGATATTGCTCATGGTGACACTGCCCATGGTAATAGTGCTCATGGTGATAGTGTTCACATTGACAGTGCCTTTGGTGACAATTCTCATGGTGACACTGCCCATGGTGACAGTTTGCATGCTGACAGTGCCCATGTTGAAAGTTCCCATGGTGACAGTGTTCATGGTGATAATGCCCATGGTGACTTTGCTCATGCTGGCGGTGTACAGGGTTGGTGTTCCCATGTTGAAATTCCTCATGATGATAGTGTTGATGGTGACAGTGTCCATGTTGACAGTGCCAATGGTGACAGTGCTCATGGTGACACTGCCCATGGTGACATTTCGCAAGGTGACAGTGCCCATGTTGAAAGTGCCCATGGTGACAGTGACCATGGTGACACTTCCCATGTTGAAAGTGTTCATGGTGAGAGTGTCCATGATGAAAATGCCCATGGTGAGAGTGCCCATGGTGACAGTGTCTATGGTGATAGTGCTCATGGTGACAATGCCCATGGTGATATTGATCACGGTGACACTGCCCACGGTGATAGTGCTCATGGTGACATTTTCCATGGTGAGAGTGCTCATGTTGACATTGTCCATGGTGACCGTGCCCATGGTGACTATGCTCTTGCTAAGAATTCCCATGATGACATTACCCATGGTGACAGTACCCATGGCGACAGTGCCCATGGTGACAGTGCTCACAGTGACAGTGCCCTTGGTGATAGTGCCCATGGTAATAGTGCTCACGGTGACAGTGCCCATGGTGACAGTTACCATGGTGACAGTGCCCACAGTGAAAGTGCTCATGGTGACATTACCCACGGTGACAGTACTCATGGTGAGAGTACGCATGGTGACAGTGCCCATGGTGACAGTGCTCATGGTGACACAGCCCATGGTGACTGTGCTAAAGCTGGCGGTGCATATGGTTGGAGTTCCCATGGTGAAATTCCTCATGGTGGCACTGCCCATGATGATAGTGCTCATGGTGACAGTGCCCATGGTGACATTTCCCATGGTGACAGTGCTCATGGTGAGAGTTCCTATGCTGACTGTGCTCATGTTGACAGTGCCCATGGTGACTGTGCCCACGGTGACAGTGTTCACGGTGATAGTTCTCGACGTGATAGTGCCCATGGTAATAGTGCTGATGGTGACACTGCCCATGTTGATAATGATCACGGTGACACTGCCCATGGTGATAGTGCTCAGGGTGATAATGCTCATCGTGACAGTTCCCATGGTGACACTGCCCATGGTGACAGTGCTCGTAGTGACACTGCCCATGGTGACAGTGCCCATAGTGATAGTGCCCATGGTGACATTTCCCATGGTGACAGTGCTCATGGTGAGAGTTCCCAGGCCGACAGTGCCCATGATGACAGTGTTCATGTTGACTGTGCCCACGGTGAAAGTGCTCATGGTAACAGTGCTCACGGTGACAGTGCCCTTGGTGATAGTACCCATGGTAACAGTGCTCAATGTGACAGTGCCCATGGTGATATTTCTCACGGTGACACTGCCCATGGTGATAGTGCTCATGGTGATTGTACTCATGGTGACAGTTCCCATGGTTACAGTGCCCACCGTGACAGTGCCCATGGTGACAATGCCCACGGTGACAGTGCTCATGGTGACAGTGCTCATGGTGATAATGCTCACGGTGATAGTGCTCACGGTGACAGTGCCCTTGGTGATAGTGCTCATCGTGATAGTGCTCATGGTGGCAGTTTGCATGGTGACTCTGCCCCTGTTGAAAGTGCCCATGGTGACAGTGCTCATGTTGACCCTGCCCATGGTGACAGTGCTCATGCTGGAGGTGTACATGGTTGGAGTTCCCATGGTACAACTGTTATGGTGGCACTGCCCATGATGATAGTGCTCATGGTGACAGTGTCCATGGTGACAGTGCCCATGGTGACAGGGCCTATGATGAGAGTGCCCATGGTGACAGCACCCAAGGTGACCGTTTCCATGGTGACAGTGCTCATGTTGACAGTGCCCACGGTGACAGTGCTCATGGTGAGAGTTCCCATGGTGATAGTGCTCATCTTGACAATGCCCATGGTGACCGTTCCCATGGTGACAGTGCCCATGATGATAGTGCTAATGATGACAGTGCTCATGGTGACAGTTCCCATGGTGACATTGCCCATGGTGACAGTGCTCATGTTGACAGTGCCCACAGTGACAGTGCTCATGGTGGCAGTGCTCACAGTAACAATGCCCATGGTGATAGTGCCCATGGTAATAGTGCTCACGTTGACAGTGCCCATGGTGATATTGCTCATGGTGACACTGCCCATGGTGATAGTGCTGACGGTGATAGTGCTCATGGTGACAGTTCCCATGGTGACTGTGCCCATGGTGACAGTGCTCATGGTGACAGTACCGACGGTGACAGTGCCCATGGTGACAGTGCTCAGGGTGATAGTGCTCACGATGACAGTGGTCACGGTGACAGTTCCCTTGGTGATAGTGCTCACGGTGATAGTGCCCATGGTGACACTGCCCATGGTGATATTGCTCATGGTGACACTGCCCATGGTAATAGTGCTCATGGTGATAGTGTTCACATTGACAGTGCCTTTGGTGACAATTCTCATGGTGACACTGCCCATGGTGACAGTTCGCATGCTGACAGTGCCCATGTTGAAAGTTCCCATGGTGACAGTGTTCATGGTGATAATGCCCATGGTGACTTTGCTCATGCTGGCGGTGTACAGGGTTGGTGTTCCCATGTTGAAATTCCTCATGATGATAGTGTTGATGGTGACAGTGTCCATGTTGACAGTGCCAATGGTGACAGTGCTCATGGTGACACTGCCCATGGTGACATTTCGCAAGGTGACAGTGCCCATGTTGAAAGTGCCCATGGTGACAGTGACCATGGTGACACTTCCCATGTTGAAAGTGTTCATGGTGAGAGTGTCCATGATGAAAATGCCCATGGTGAGAGTGCCCATGGTGACAGTGTCTATGGTGATAGTGCTCATGGTGACAATGCCCATGGTGATATTGATCACGGTGACACTGCCCACGGTGATAGTGCTCATGGTGACATTTTCCATGGTGAGAGTGCTCATGTTGACATTGTCCATGGTGACCGTGCCCATGGTGACTATGCTCTTGCTAAGAATTCCCATGATGACATTACCCATGGTGACAGTACCCATGGCGACAGTGCCCATGGTGACAGTGCTCATGGTGACAGTGCTCACAGTGACAGTGCCCTTGGTGATAGTGCCCATGGTAATAGTGCTCACGGTGACAGTGCCCATGGTGACAGTTACCATGGTGACAGTGCCCACAGTGAAAGTGCTCATGGTGACATTACCCACGGTGACAGTACTCATGGTGAGAGTACGCATGGTGACAGTGCCCATGGTGACAGTGCTCATGGTGACACAGCCCATGGTGACTGTGCTAAAGCTGGCGGTGCATATGGTTGGAGTTCCCATGGTGAAATTCCTCATGGTGGCACTGCCCATGATGATAGTGCTCATGGTGACAGTGCCCATGGTGACATTTCCCATGGTGACAGTGCTCATGGTGAGAGTTCCTATGCTGACTGTGCTCATGTTGACAGTGCCCATGGTGACTGTGCCCACGGTGACAGTGTTCACGGTGATAGTTCTCGACGTGATAGTGCCCATGGTAATAGTGCTGATGGTGACACTGCCCATGTTGATAATGATCACGGTGACACTGCCCATGGTGATAGTGCTCAGGGTGATAATGCTCATCGTGACAGTTCCCATGGTGACACTGCCCATGGTGACAGTGCTCGTAGTGACACTGCCCATGGTGACAGTGCCCATAGTGATAGTGCCCATGGTGACATTTCCCATGGTGACAGTGCTCATGGTGAGAGTTCCCAGGCCGACAGTGCCCATGATGACAGTGTTCATGTTGACTGTGCCCACGGTGAAAGTGCTCATGGTAACAGTGCTCACGGTGACAGTGCCCTTGGTGATAGTACCCATGGTAACAGTGCTCAATGTGACAGTGCCCATGGTGATATTTCTCACGGTGACACTGCCCATGGTGATAGTGCTCATGGTGATTGTACTCATGGTGACAGTTCCCATGGTTACAGTGCCCACCGTGACAGTGCCCATGGTGACAATGCCCACGGTGACAGTGCTCATGGTGACAGTGCTCATGGTGATAATGCTCACGGTGATAGTGCTCACGGTGACAGTGCCCTTGGTGATAGTGCTCATCGTGATAGTGCTCATGGTGGCAGTTTGCATGGTGACTCTGCCCCTGTTGAAAGTGCCCATGGTGACAGTGCTCATGTTGACCCTGCCCATGGTGACAGTGCTCATGCTGGAGGTGTACATGGTTGGAGTTCCCATGGTACAACTGTTATGGTGGCACTGCCCATGATGATAGTGCTCATGGTGACAGTGTCCATGGTGACAGTGCCCATGGTGACAGGGCCTATGATGAGAGTGCCCATGGTGACAGCACCCAAGGTGACCGTTTCCATGGTGACAGTGCTCATGTTGACAGTGCCCACGGTGACAGTGCTCATGGTGAGAGTTCCCATGGTGATAGTGCTCATCTTGACAATGCCCATGGTGACCGTTCCCATGGTGACAGTGCCCATGATGATAGTGCTAATGATGACAGTGCTCATGGTGACAGTTCCCATGGTGACATTGCCCATGGTGACAGTGCTCATGTTGACAGTGCCCACAGTGACAGTGCTCATGGTGGCAGTGCTCACAGTAACAATGCCCATGGTGATAGTGCCCATGGTAATAGTGCTCACGTTGACAGTGCCCATGGTGATATTGCTCATGGTGACACTGCCCATGGTGATAGTGCTGACGGTGATAGTGCTCATGGTGACAGTTCCCATGGTGACTGTGCCCATGGTGACAGTGCTCATGGTGACAGTACCGACGGTGACAGTGCCCATGGTGACAGTGCTCAGGGTGATAGTGCTCACGATGACAGTGGTCACGGTGACAGTTCCCTTGGTGATAGTGCTCACGGTGATAGTGCCCATGGTGACACTGCCCATGGTGATATTGCTCATGGTGACACTGCCCATGGTAATAGTGCTCATGGTGATAGTGTTCACATTGACAGTGCCTTTGGTGACAATTCTCATGGTGACACTGCCCATGGTGACAGTTCGCATGCTGACAGTGCCCATGTTGAAAGTTCCCATGGTGACAGTGTTCATGGTGATAATGCCCATGGTGACTTTGCTCATGCTGGCGGTGTACAGGGTTGGTGTTCCCATGTTGAAATTCCTCATGATGATAGTGTTGATGGTGACAGTGTCCATGTTGACAGTGCCAATGGTGACAGTGCTCATGGTGACACTGCCCATGGTGACATTTCGCAAGGTGACAGTGCCCATGTTGAAAGTGCCCATGGTGACAGTGACCATGGTGACACTTCCCATGTTGAAAGTGTTCATGGTGAGAGTGTCCATGATGAAAATGCCCATGGTGAGAGTGCCCATGGTGACAGTGTCTATGGTGATAGTGCTCATGGTGACAATGCCCATGGTGATATTGATCACGGTGACACTGCCCACGGTGATAGTGCTCATGGTGACATTTTCCATGGTGAGAGTGCTCATGTTGACATTGTCCATGGTGACCGTGCCCATGGTGACTATGCTCTTGCTAAGAATTCCCATGATGACATTACCCATGGTGACAGTACCCATGGCGACAGTGCCCATGGTGACAGTGCTCATGGTGACAGTGCTCACAGTGACAGTGCCCTTGGTGATAGTGCCCATGGTAATAGTGCTCACGGTGACAGTGCCCATGGTGACAGTTACCATGGTGACAGTGCCCACAGTGAAAGTGCTCATGGTGACATTACCCACGGTGACAGTACTCATGGTGAGAGTACGCATGGTGACAGTGCCCATGGTGACAGTGCTCATGGTGACACAGCCCATGGTGACTGTGCTAAAGCTGGCGGTGCATATGGTTGGAGTTCCCATGGTGAAATTCCTCATGGTGGCACTGCCCATGATGATAGTGCTCATGGTGACAGTGCCCATGGTGACATTTCCCATGGTGACAGTGCTCATGGTGAGAGTTCCTATGCTGACTGTGCTCATGTTGACAGTGCCCATGGTGACTGTGCCCACGGTGACAGTGTTCACGGTGATAGTTCTCGACGTGATAGTGCCCATGGTAATAGTGCTGATGGTGACACTGCCCATGTTGATAATGATCACGGTGACACTGCCCATGGTGATAGTGCTCAGGGTGATAATGCTCATCGTGACAGTTCCCATGGTGACACTGCCCATGGTGACAGTGCTCGTAGTGACACTGCCCATGGTGACAGTGCCCATAGTGATAGTGCCCATGGTGACATTTCCCATGGTGACAGTGCTCATGGTGAGAGTTCCCAGGCCGACAGTGCCCATGATGACAGTGTTCATGTTGACTGTGCCCACGGTGAAAGTGCTCATGGTAACAGTGCTCACGGTGACAGTGCCCTTGGTGATAGTACCCATGGTAACAGTGCTCAATGTGACAGTGCCCATGGTGATATTTCTCACGGTGACACTGCCCATGGTAATAGTGCTCATGGTGATTGTACTCATGGTGACAGTTCCCATGGTTACAGTGCCCACCGTGACATTGCCCATGGTGACAATGCCCACGGTGACAGTGCTCATGGTGACAGTGCTCATGGTGATAATGCTCACGGTGATAGTGCTCACGGTGACAGTGCCCTTGGTGATAGTGCTCATCGTGATAGTGCTCATGGTGGCAGTTTGCATGGTGACTCTGCCCCTGTTGAAAGTGCCCATGGTGACAGTGCTCATGTTGACCCTGCCCATGGTGACAGTGCTCATGCTGGAGGTGTACATGGTTGGAGTTCCCATGGTACAACTGTTATGGTGGCACTGCCCATGATGATAGTGCTCATGGTGACAGTGTCCATGGTGACAGTGCCCATGGTGACAGGGCCTATGATGAGAGTGCCCATGGTGACAGCACCCAAGGTGACCGTTTCCATGGTGACAGTGCTCATGTTGACAGTGCCCACGGTGACAGTGCTCATGGTGAGAGTTCCCATGGTGATAGTGCTCATCTTGACAATGCCCATGGTGACCGTTCCCATGGTGACAGTGCCCATGATGATAGTGCTAATGATGACAGTGCTCATGGTGACAGTTCCCATGGTGACATTGCCCATGGTGACAGTGCTCATGTTGACAGTGCCCACAGTGACAGTGCTCATGGTGGCAGTGCTCACAGTAACAATGCCCATGGTGATAGTGCCCATGGTAATAGTGCTCACGTTGACAGTGCCCATGGTGATATTGCTCATGGTGACACTGCCCATGGTGATAGTGCTGACGGTGATAGTGCTCATGGTGACAGTTCCCATGGTGACTGTGCCCATGGTGACAGTGCTCATGGTGACAGTACCGACGGTGACAGTGCCCATGGTGACAGTGCTCAGGGTGATAGTGCTCACGATGACAGTGGTCACGGTGACAGTTCCCTTGGTGATAGTGCTCACGGTGATAGTGCCCATGGTGACACTGCCCATGGTGATATTGCTCATGGTGACACTGCCCATGGTAATAGTGCTCATGGTGATAGTGTTCACATTGACAGTGCCTTTGGTGACAATTCTCATGGTGACACTGCCCATGGTGACAGTTCGCATGCTGACAGTGCCCATGTTGAAAGTTCCCATGGTGACAGTGTTCATGGTGATAATGCCCATGGTGACTTTGCTCATGCTGGCGGTGTACAGGGTTGGTGTTCCCATGTTGAAATTCCTCATGATGATAGTGTTGATGGTGACAGTGTCCATGTTGACAGTGCCAATGGTGACAGTGCTCATGGTGACACTGCCCATGGTGACATTTCGCAAGGTGACAGTGCCCATGTTGAAAGTGCCCATGGTGACAGTGACCATGGTGACACTTCCCATGTTGAAAGTGTTCATGGTGAGAGTGTCCATGATGAAAATGCCCATGGTGAGAGTGCCCATGGTGACAGTGTCTATGGTGATAGTGCTCATGGTGACAATGCCCATGGTGATATTGATCACGGTGACACTGCCCACGGTGATAGTGCTCATGGTGACATTTTCCATGGTGAGAGTGCTCATGTTGACATTGTCCATGGTGACCGTGCCCATGGTGACTATGCTCTTGCTAAGAATTCCCATGATGACATTACCCATGGTGACAGTACCCATGGCGACAGTGCCCATGGTGACAGTGCTCATGGTGACAGTGCTCACAGTGACAGTGCCCTTGGTGATAGTGCCCATGGTAATAGTGCTCACGGTGACAGTGCCCATGGTGACAGTTACCATGGTGACAGTGCCCACAGTGAAAGTGCTCATGGTGACATTACCCACGGTGACAGTACTCATGGTGAGAGTACGCATGGTGACAGTGCCCATGGTGACAGTGCTCATGGTGACACAGCCCATGGTGACTGTGCTAAAGCTGGCGGTGCATATGGTTGGAGTTCCCATGGTGAAATTCCTCATGGTGGCACTGCCCATGATGATAGTGCTCATGGTGACAGTGCCCATGGTGACATTTCCCATGGTGACAGTGCTCATGGTGAGAGTTCCTATGCTGACTGTGCTCATGTTGACAGTGCCCATGGTGACTGTGCCCACGGTGACAGTGTTCACGGTGATAGTTCTCGACGTGATAGTGCCCATGGTAATAGTGCTGATGGTGACACTGCCCATGTTGATAATGATCACGGTGACACTGCCCATGGTGATAGTGCTCAGGGTGATAATGCTCATCGTGACAGTTCCCATGGTGACACTGCCCATGGTGACAGTGCTCGTAGTGACACTGCCCATGGTGACAGTGCCCATAGTGATAGTGCCCATGGTGACATTTCCCATGGTGACAGTGCTCATGGTGAGAGTTCCCAGGCCGACAGTGCCCATGATGACAGTGTTCATGTTGACTGTGCCCACGGTGAAAGTGCTCATGGTAACAGTGCTCACGGTGACAGTGCCCTTGGTGATAGTACCCATGGTAACAGTGCTCAATGTGACAGTGCCCATGGTGATATTTCTCACGGTGACACTGCCCATGGTGATAGTGCTCATGGTGATTGTACTCATGGTGACAGTTCCCATGGTTACAGTGCCCACCGTGACAGTGCCCATGGTGACAATGCCCACGGTGACAGTGCTCATGGTGACAGTGCTCATGGTGATAATGCTCACGGTGATAGTGCTCACGGTGACAGTGCCCTTGGTGATAGTGCTCATCGTGATAGTGCTCATGGTGGCAGTTTGCATGGTGACTCTGCCCCTGTTGAAAGTGCCCATGGTGACAGTGCTCATGTTGACCCTGCCCATGGTGACAGTGCTCATGCTGGAGGTGTACATGGTTGGAGTTCCCATGGTACAACTGTTATGGTGGCACTGCCCATGATGATAGTGCTCATGGTGACAGTGTCCATGGTGACAGTGCCCATGGTGACAGGGCCTATGATGAGAGTGCCCATGGTGACAGCACCCAAGGTGACCGTTTCCATGGTGACAGTGCTCATGTTGACAGTGCCCACGGTGACAGTGCTCATGGTGAGAGTTCCCATGGTGATAGTGCTCATCTTGACAATGCCCATGGTGACCGTTCCCATGGTGACAGTGCCCATGATGATAGTGCTAATGATGACAGTGCTCATGGTGACAGTTCCCATGGTGACATTGCCCATGGTGACAGTGCTCATGTTGACAGTGCCCACAGTGACAGTGCTCATGGTGGCAGTGCTCACAGTAACAATGCCCATGGTGATAGTGCCCATGGTAATAGTGCTCACGTTGACAGTGCCCATGGTGATATTGCTCATGGTGACACTGCCCATGGTGATAGTGCTGACGGTGATAGTGCTCATGGTGACAGTTCCCATGGTGACTGTGCCCATGGTGACAGTGCTCATGGTGACAGTACCGACGGTGACAGTGCCCATGGTGACAGTGCTCAGGGTGATAGTGCTCACGATGACAGTGGTCACGGTGACAGTTCCCTTGGTGATAGTGCTCACGGTGATAGTGCCCATGGTGACACTGCCCATGGTGATATTGCTCATGGTGACACTGCCCATGGTAATAGTGCTCATGGTGATAGTGTTCACATTGACAGTGCCTTTGGTGACAATTCTCATGGTGACACTGCCCATGGTGACAGTTCGCATGCTGACAGTGCCCATGTTGAAAGTTCCCATGGTGACAGTGTTCATGGTGATAATGCCCATGGTGACTTTGCTCATGCTGGCGGTGTACAGGGTTGGTGTTCCCATGTTGAAATTCCTCATGATGATAGTGTTGATGGTGACAGTGTCCATGTTGACAGTGCCAATGGTGACAGTGCTCATGGTGACACT